>NC_041389.1:188179050-188200219 GCF_002162155.2 Triticum dicoccoides
CTAGTAAAGAGCAGCAAGAAGAAAAAACAAAAGACAAAGGGAAAAATCTTACCATCACGGCACGGTCTAGCTCCCGCGCCCATTCCATCTCGGCCTGGGCGTAGGCCTGGACCCTCTCCACGCGCCCGCGGAGGCGCTGGCTCCTGACGGCCATTGCCTCCTCCTCCCGGGTGAAGGGCCCAAAGAAGACCTCACTGGGCCCAGCCCGAGCCGACTGTGACCCGGCGGCCTGACGCCCTCCCCTCCCCCGGCCTGGAGACCAGGGCGTGTTCGCTGCTCACCGCCTCCTTCGCGCCTGGCATCCCCTCCGGCGTTCTCTCTGGCACGATAGCCAGAGTCACCTGCGGCGCCGCAGACTGCGGTGCCCCACCCATCAACGCCCGAGGCGCTGCCTCCTCCAAGACAGCGTCGCCACCTCCTCCCTTGGCCTCCGCCCGCTCAACCATGTCGGCCCGTGGCGAGGTGTCGTCCCCGATCACCACGACCTCTTGATCAAGGTCCACCATCTTTGCGTGGCAGACCTGGCTGCTCTCCCCCTCCGACGGCGGCATGAAAACCGTCACCGACGGCTCCATTCCTGTCGGCATCTCGGGCCATGCCGGCTCCTCACCGGCCCATGCCCACACTGTGGAGTCGCTGGCCCAAGCCTGCACCAACGCCGCCTCCAGCTCCGCCTCAGCCCTGTTCCTGTCCCGCCAGGCCAGGCCCTCAGTGTCGGTTGGGTCTACACCGAGGTCTGTATTGGCCTACTCCTCGTCCTGCTCGATGACGCTGGTCCGGGTTTTCCGGAACACGAAACCACCAAAGTCGCGGCCTCCAATGCCGCCAGCACCAGCGATACCGGCAACCTGAAGCACAACAAAGTAAAAAGCGAGAACCAAGAGAAGCCACTCGATGACTCGCCAGAATTTGACAAAAAAGAACTCACCCAGCCACCAGCAGAGCAGGTGGCCTTGCCGGCGCCGCCTGCGGACCACAACGCCTCCTCTTGGCGGGCGGCTTCATGCGGGTCCGCCGTCTGCTTCCCGGCCGGATTCTGAGGTGCCACGTCCCCCTTCCCATGGGGCCGACCAGCCACCGCCGCCCCGCGAGAGGACCCGGCCACATTCGTGTCGCCGCCTCCTCCGCTCGCCGCCACTGCATTGTCAACTTTCATCTACACCTCCGCCGTCGGCCGACGTCTCAACAAGCAAGCACGAAAGCTTACCCGTGTGGAGCACCTCGCCGGCCTTGGTGTCGGCCTCCTCCGGGGCCTCACCCGGGACCACAGCCTCCTTCGAGCCGGCCCGCTCCACCTGCATCGATGCCCGGTCATATGGATGCCGGATGGCATTCAGTAGCACCTCCCTCGTCGCATCAGGATGAACAAGAAGAAGAGCAACGGCAAAATACGAAGACCAAGGACTCACCACCAGTGCCGGGCGCATTTGGGTGTACGGAGGCTTCCCGAACTCCCAGTCCTCCTTTAGCCCGGCCTTACAGATATCATTGACCCGACGGGCGACGGCAACGATGCTGCAGCGGCAGCACCCGGCGCATGATGAAGGTGGCGATTAGATCCATGCCGCTGAGCCCCTCCCGCTCCTTCATCTCCGCCACCTGCTGGCATAGGTTGAGCACCTCCTGCGACGGGTGCATGGGAAGTAGGTCCAGTTTCGCTTCTCGTGCAGTGTCGTGTTGACGAAGGGCACTAGATTGATCGGGTCCGCACCAAGGTTGCGAACATAGAAGAAAGAGTTTGGCCACTTCTTGGCAGAATCCTCCAGCGACATCTTGGGGTACCCCGCGCGCTCCCCGCGCTCCGTGTTGAGATGAAGGCAGCCCCGCATGAGGACATCTCCCTGGCCCCCGGCCCCTGCTGCTTCAAAGAGTAGAGGCGCCCCTAGAGGTCGATGGTGGGCTCGACCCCCAGGTACCCCTCGCATAGGGTGACGAAACTAGAGAGCTGCAGGATGGCATTCGTGCCAAGATGATGAGGTTGTAGCCCGAAGAACTCCCGGAAGGTGCAGAAGAAGTGGCTCGCGGGAAGGCCAAACCCGTGCTTGAAATGCGTGATGAAGACCACGCGCTTGGTCCCCTCCGGTTGCGGCTCCTGCTCACCTCCCGGCAGCCGCACGACAACCTCCGTCTCCCTTGGCATGCATCTGGTGGCACGCAGATACTGGATGTCCACGGCGATGATGGTGGAGCCCATTCACGATCCTGACGACAGCGCCGTCACGGTGTAGGACAGAGCAAGGAAAATGAGAGAAGATTGGTGGTGAAGTTTTGCTCGAAGAGCCGCGGAGCGTCGCAGCGCGCGGCGGTCGTAAGAGCAAAGGGAGGAGGAAGAAGATGGGGAGCTCAAGCGAGAGTGATCTCTGCAGCCCCCCTCACCCAAATTTTAAGCCACGACTCAAACATGGGGAAGTGGGATCGTTAGCGCACCCCTCCCACTTCCCCGCAATAAGTGGGCATGTACCGCATGCAATAACTACCTCGAGAATGGTAACCAACTCACGGACGCCGCAATAAATCCACGCTCGTGGGCCCAGGGTGCAAAATGGTGGGCCCCGACTCGTCGCCCCATCCCGTCGCGCGTGTGGCCTGTCAGGCCCCTTCAGCTTCCGAGCGCCACGTGACACTCACGCAGAGCCCAAAACATTGCTTCAAGATTCGGTGGACTCCTCGGTTTCCTGCCCCAACCAGGATGCTGTGATCTGGCTTCCGAAAGCCGGCACACAGTGGGTGTTGCCGGACCCAGCGGTCGCAAGCTTCATCAACAAGCGTCTTCTCAGGGGGGAAACTGTGGAGGCCCTCCCACTCGAAGTCAATGGACCTTCACAGCTTCGGGAACTATTGTCGGGGGGATGAACCCCGGGCAGGCAACAGAACCCACATCTTTTTCAAAAAACTTTAGGGTCAGCGTCGCCCCTCAGTCTGGCTCGCACTTGGCCGGGTTCCTCAACCCGGCCAAGTCCCTCAACCCGGTCGAACTCTTCGGCATGACCAAGACGGCGACCCGGCCCTGTCGGCTGGCGCAAGCCAGCCAAACCTGGCGCACCAAGACTTCCCCAACAAGCCAGCTCCCCCGTGGCGTATTTCACCACCCGGCCATGGGTCAGCTCCCGTCCCGTCCAGTCATACGATGGACAAGTCTCCATTCAAAGATGAGCAGGGCAACAGTGCCCACCAACTCCTTTGACCAGCAGAGGCATGGCAACAGTGCCCCACCTACCCTGCTTACCGAGGCCGACATGGCTACAACTTACCTGTCGTCATTGCTGATGACAGCAGACGGCGACCGAGCGGAGCGCTACTGTAGCAGACTCGACCTGGCCACTCTGTGACTTTCGACAAGACAGAGAACAGTGCCCCCTGGCAGATGGGGCCCTTGCCCGAGGAATCCGTCGAGCCTTGACACCCGACGGATCCTAGCACCAGCTTCCCGGACGATGACAACGCGGCCGCACGACCTTGTAACTTTACCATTGTAACCCTGGGGGGGTGACCTATAAACCCCCAGGAGCCCTCATGTAGACGAGCGACGCACACAACACACAATCAGAATAGCCACACACACATTCACCTACGGGGAGAAGGAGCAGCCCAAGCCTTGGCCTGCCTTCCTTCTTCTCCCATACAGCTCCAGGAGCAACTCTCTACCATATCACATAAACCATCCTCGGCGGGACTAGGGGTATGATGTCTACTACACAACCTTCTTCTTGTAGACGTTGTTGGGCCTCGAAGTGCAGAGGTTTGTAGGACAGTAGCAAATTCCCCTCAAGTGGATGACATAAGGTTTATCAATCCTGGGAGGCATGGGATGAAGATGGTCTCTCTCAAACAACCCTGCAACCAAATAACAAAGAGTCTCTTGTGTCCCCAACACACCCAATACAATTGTAAATTGTATGGGTGCACTAGTTCGGCGAAGAGATGGTGATACAAGTGCAATATGGATGGTAGATACGAGTATTTGTAATCTGAAAAAATACAAAGAGCAAGGTAACAAGTAAAAGTGAGCCTAAATGGTATTGCAATGCTAGGAAATGAGGCCTAGGGTTCATACTTTCACTAGTGCAAGTTCTCTCAACAATAATAACATAATTGGATCATATAACTATCCCTCAACATGTAACAAAGAGTCACTCCAAAGTCACTAATAGCGGAGAACAAATGAAGAGATTATTTTAGGGTACGAAACCACCTCAAACTTATCCTTTCTGATCGATCTATTCAAGAGTTCGTAGTAAAATAACACGAAGCTATTATTTCCGTTCGATCTATCATAGAGTTCGTACTACAATAACACCTTAAGACACAAATCAACCAAAACCCTAATGTCACCTAGATACTCCAATGTCACTCAAGTATCTGTGGACATGATTATACGATATGCATCACACAATCTCAGATTCATCTATTCAACCAACACAAAGAACTTCAAAGAGTCCCCCAAAATTTCTACCGGAGAGTCAAGACGAAAACATGTGCCAACCCCTACGCATAAGTTCACAATGTGAACCCGCAAGTTGTTCACCAAAACATACATCAAGTAGACCACGTGAATATCCCACTGTCACCACAGATAAGCACATGCAAGACATACATCAAGTGTTCTCAAATCCTTAAAGACTCAATCCGATAAGATAACTTCAAAGGGAAAACTCAATCCATCACAAGAGAGTAGAGAGGGAGAAACATCATAAGATCCAAGTATAATAGCAAAGCTCGCGATACATCAAGATCATGCCAAATCAAGAACACGAGAGAGAGAGAGAGAGAGAGAGAGAGAGAGAGAGAGATCAAACACATAGCTACTACTACATACCCTCAGCCCCGAAGGTGAACTACTCCCTCCTTGTCATGGAGAGTGCCAGGATGATGAAGAGTGGCCACCGGTGATGGTTCCCCGCTCCGGCAGGGTGCCGGAATAGTGCCCCGATTGGTTTTTGGTGGCTACAGAGGCTTGCAGCGGTGGAACTCCCGATCAATTGTGCTGCTGGAAGTTTTGAGTATATATATATATACATATATATATATATATATATATATATATATATACAGACGGTCTATTCTGCTAATATTAGCAGAATAACTATTCTGCACACCACTTCCGCACTGCACGCTGAACGCAAGTGCACTGCATCTTCTTTACGTTGGGCACTGCAATGCTTCACGGGAGAACTGCTTCATTTTCCGTTGTTCCGCCCGCGCGTTCTATGTGGAATTGGGTGTCGCGGGATGATTCAGTTTGTGTCTGCATCTCATTTTATCTTTATTCTTTCTGATTTACAGGAAAATATACTAGAGTGCTTGCAAATCGACGGATTTGGCGGACGAGCTTTCTCTGTTCGTTCGTGTTCGCGTCAGATGCAATTTTTTTTGTGCTCGGATGTTGTTATTTAGTAGGAATTCTTTAATTGCGTTCGTTTTAATCGGTCCGTTCACCCTATAATTTGTTAATTTTTAGGAGTTAGTTTTCAATTCTTGTTATGTTGGTTGTGCGGGCGGGTGAGCTTTGTCCGCTCCTCTGTTCTTGTTGATTTTTTTGATTTTTTCCCGTCCACGCGTGTTTGAATATTGTAATTACTGTTGCTGTAGGTTTTAATTCATTGTATTGCGGGTATAATTGTCATTTTTTGAATCGCGTTTTTTAAATGAAAGGTGATGCTGTTCGTCAAGTTGCCATATCTTCCATGTAAATTTTTGCGGGTGTATTTTTCGATGGTTTAGTGGCTGTAGAATTTTTAGGCGAGTTATGGAAGTGCGAGTGAAATTGACACCTCTATCAGTCTATCACATTGTCTGTAGTTTTACTGCTTTAATTTTATTTGTTGTAGTCGCGGCATACGTTGTAGTGCACTGCATTTTCTTTGGTAGCGTACTTTGTTGTAGCTTTATTACAGTGGTTATGGCTGTTTATGAGATTTCTCCTTTTCGTAAACTACATTTTGTGTTTACTACATTCTGTGTTCTAGATGACTGCATAATATGCATTTCTGTACTGCATTAGCATAGTTGTTAATGTTCTATTTTTCTATTAGAAGGGATGGTCCATGATACGCTTGTGTTAGCTGAATAGTTATTATAAGAATTTTTTTGAACTGCATACTATGAGAATTGTTTTTGAACATCATATGTTAACTGCAAAGTTTCGACCATTTGCATTTCCTTGTTACTGTTCGGAGGGCTGCCTTTTGTTATTATTAGTACCACACTAGGTGTTCGAGAGAACTGCATTACTCCCAATAACAACTTTGTCTAAAAAGGATGATAAAATGACGTAGTTGAGGTTGCATACTTTAAATAGGCATTGTTCAAATTGTTTGATGGACATAATTTTAAAAGCATATAACATAAGCAAAGCATTAGAAATATTGGTTGCTTCATATTAGACAGCCTAGAGTGCAAATATTGTAAACTTGATGGAGTCTTCTTCTTTGTAGAAAAAGACCATGGCCACTTCTCCGGCCTCAAAGCCATTGTGGGAGACAAAATCTTTCCAACCAGTAGTTACGTTGATGCAGTCTTCAGAGTCGATGTGGTAGTCAGCTTCCATGTCTCCATAGCCATTTTTGTGTTCTGTCTCCAAAGTAAGCTTCCCTGAACTCGGAGCATGAATTTTTATTGCGGATGGCAGTTTCTGCATATTGTAATGGGTGGAAAAAGAATTTATAAGTAAATAGCAAATGTTTTTGTTTTATACTTAGTATGATTTGTTTATTTTTACTTAAATAGTTACATACATATGATTGTATTTTGTAAAGTAGTTGCAATGTATGAACAAACTTATATACGCAATTGACTCCTAGTTTTACTGGGATATATATTATACTGCAACATGTGTGCACTGCAATGTCAGTAACGGTGTACTTCTCCAGCATGTTAATATAACTGCAACGCTTATCTACTGACCCTTTTTTTGTACATATGTCGATACATGGTGTGGTACTGAAGAAAGATAGGTGGAAGCATCTAGTCTTAATAGCTAATAGATCTGAACAACAATACAAGTTATGTTTTGTTTTTTTGTTGATATTACTGAACAAATTGATTGAACTATATATTCAGATGTGTATTTGCAGTCTAGATTATGTCCAAAAATTGTGAGTGGAAAACATACCCAACTTTCCTGTAGATCTGTGGTTGTGAGGCGATGAAGAAATGGCGCACGAAACCCCCTGTTGGGTATCATCAGGCAGCCGAGCATGCTGCGCCACTCGGTGTTGGTGAGCTGTAGGCCTTCTGCGTAGACGCATGTGTCTGCTACCGGCACCATCCTTGCCAAGCACCCGCACTTGCAGTCCATGGCGGGTTCAGTGGAATTCCAGAGAAGAGCTGTGGAGGTGATGAACCCTAGATCTACGTTTTGAGGAAAATGAGGAACGGGGGGAGGAGTTGTGTTAGTCTGTAGCACGAATGGATAAGTTTTTATGCAACCAATCGAGCAATGGAAGTAATAAATGTTGTGGTTGGTGTTAGGTGGTGGATTGGGTCTGATTCAGTGAACACGAATGCATTCAAGAAGGAACAGTACTGCTTACTTGAGAATAGCGAACTGCATTGTCATATCACGACGAACTGCGAACGCGTGGTTGGGCCTGTGTTTGTGTATGGTATGCAACATTTTTTTTTAATTTTCAGTGGCCTCTCTTTTTTTTGTTGGCCCTGTGTTCTGGTAGTGAAGACGCAATTAGGCCCAGGTCGGCCTGTGAGCACACGACTGGTTCCCGATGCGCTGTGTGCGGTCTAATGTTTAGTCCCACCTCACCCGCGGAAGGCGCGCCAGACCTGTTTATAAGCGCTGGCGAGGCATACTGGTCGAACTCCTCTGTATACTTATCTGGGCGCTTATACACGGCGCTCGCTGCTATATGCTCTATGACCTGTGGGCCCATGTGCAACCGGTCCCATGCACTGTGACTTAGAACGACTCGCCTTCTGTGGGCGTAGACCTATTACGAGACTGGCTGGGGCCGGTGCCACCTGGGTGGTCAATTTTTTTTTCTTTTTATATTTCTGCCCTGTGTTTTTTTAATGTTGGAGTGTGCACTCCATTGATCAGGGTTCTGTACTACATTGTATACGCATTGCGTACTGCATGTACAGTTGTCATTTTTTTGTTTCCGTCTTTTTGCTATCATTTAATCTTTTTTCCTAATGTATGGGAGTGCACTGCTTAGTAAATCATACGCGTAATGCGTTGATTATGGTTTTGTACTGCACGTTCATATATTTCTGTACTTCATTGATTATTTACGTGTTTGCGTTTTTCATTTTCTGGTTTTGCTCTTATGTATTCTTTTTTCAAATTTAGGTTCGTGCACCGCTTTGTTGGGTATGTTAATGCTTCGTTGGACAGATTCTATACTGCATTCGTACACAACTTGCACTGCATACGTCTTGTTTGCAGACTGCAACTCATTTTTTGTTTTCTGCACTACTCGAATCTAATGATACATTAGCAGACAACAGAAAAGAAATTATCACAGATATTCTATACGACAATTTCATCACCAGCAAACTAAGTTGAATAGAAAGCAAACTAACATGATCAGAGTTCATCATTACAAAGTGATTCTGCATGGCAAGCAAACTAGGTTCAGCGCACAAGCAAACTAACGATAAATAAGCAAACAACACAAAGCAAATTTGATGATAATTCTAAAAGAACGATGGCATTCTTGGCTCCCGGCCGGCACCATCTTCTTCTTCACCAGTCAGGCTCTCCCCATCCCCAGCTGCTCCTGGTGCGCTTCTTGGGGGGCTCCTTCTTCTCCAGCTTTGCACGACAAAGGCCGTCCTGGGTGAGGGTGATGCGGTTCCATATCTCGTACGCTGCGTAGGCATCCTTTGCCGCGTACTCAATGTGCCTCCTGGATAGAGGCAGGATGGCCCAGCGCTGGTGCTCGGCGTCGATGATCTTCTTCTTCATGTTGTTGTAGTAGTCGTCGATGAGCACGCCGGAGACGTCTCCGAGGGAGACCAACGGCTTGGTTGCGTCGGGCACCCTCCACTCCTTCTGGATGTCGACGAAGTTGGCGACCTCCAGTTTGACGCGCTCCAGCCTGGTTATGTCGCTGTCGATGGAGAAGCCTGCAAAGGTGTACCTGGGGTCGGCGAGGAAGTTGTCGAAGACGGTGCACCTTTCAGTGTCGCTCATTTGGAGGAGCAGCACCGGGTGATTCTTGCCAATGGAGAGCTGGCAGAGGGTGGGTTTCTGCGTCGCTTCAGGGTCGTTGTCGTACTCGAGATCAATGCCGACGATCTCCTGGCGCTGGAGGCTGAGGTGGCGCTCGTACTGCGCAAGGGTGATCGCCATCTGCTTCCTGTCGTTGGTGTGGATGACGTGCAACTTGGTGTTGACGTGCGCCTCCACGGCGTTGTCGCCCTTGTACTCGTCGGTGAACGTCATCGCCGGTGGTGGGAGCGCAATGGATACTTGTGTTGTTGTGGATGAGAAGGCCTTTGGCAGGGGTCTGAATTTAAGGGGAGGGCGCGGGGTGGGATGGCCTCGTCGGGTGAACTGCACGATCGCGTTGATGATGCGGTTGTGCGGATCGTGGGTTGGTTTTGCATCTGTGATCGTGGGCTTGTGGCGATGGAACTGCTCCGATCGGGTGTATGTATGCGAACGTGGGTTTTTTTAAGGTGGGTTTCTTTTTTTTATCAGCACATTTTTTTAACCATCACCTTTTTCTATTCGAACGGGCATTTTGTCATGTTTTATAGATGTATACTGCGTGACAACATAACTGCATTGCTTACAATTACGCACTGCGTCGCGTACAAATCAGAATTGCAACATTGTATACATGTGTGTACTTCATCGTTTTTTGCGGGTCTTTGCTATATGCTTCGGCGGTCTGCATTGCGCACCGGAATGCACTGCATACTTCTACCGACCCATACTGCATCTTGTTTTTGCCGGTACTTATTGCGGTCCCTGGCAAAGGACGGATAGGAAATGGGAGGGGGGTGGGCCCCCCCCCCACTTTTTTTCGAACTTATTGTTTTTTCTTGGTCGATTTTGTTGGGCCTGTGTTCGGGTATTTCAGAGACGCATGTACGTTGTCAATTTTTGGGTGGCTGGTGCCGGTATCATTTGGGTGATCAGTTTTTATTCTTTGTATGCTTTTTAATGACGTGGAGTGGACTGCTTTTTGGTAAATCATCGGTGCAGTGCATTGATCATGGTTATGTACTAGATGTGAACTTCATTCCTTACTGCATGTACAGTTCTCATTTTTGATCCCGTGTTTTTACTTTTTTTGTAATCTTTTTTTCGAATGTATGGGACTGCACTACTTAGCAAATTACGACTGTACTACATTGTTTATGATACTGTACTGCGTTAACTTATTCCGCGTTTGCGTTTTTCTTCATCCCGAAAAGAAATGCATAATGGCGTACTGCATCCCGTATAGAAATGCACTGCATTTTTCAAGCAGTGCATACTGCATTTGTTTTTTTGCCTGTGCTTACTTCACTGTATGGGAGTTTTAAGGGGAGAGCGGAGGGGGGGGACATATTTTTTGTGTGGCACTTAATTGAAGGTAGACTTTTTTTCCTGGATGTGTTTTCTTAACATGTGTTTTGTTTTTGATTTTAACTTGTTTTACGAACTGTATGTATTTTATTTGTTGTTTTACCATTTTGAACTTTCATGATTCCTCACAGAGAACTCCATCATGTGTTTTTTTTGTTGTTTTTTAGTAATATGTGCGTTTTGATGTACACTGGCTTATTTTGTCCGGGCTATTTTTGGGTCGGCCCGTTATTTGTGACCCTTTTTGCGAAACGCGGGCCTCCTGCGTGTCGTTTCCACGCTATTCCACCGCTCCGCTGTCAGAGAAAGAGACCGAGAACAATCCCCTCTCCTCTCTTGAAGTTTCTCCCGAGGCATCTCTCCCTCGAGCAAAACCGCCGTCGCGCGCAGCAACCGCCGTCGCCCGGAGAACCGCCGCACTTAAGTGGTCCTTATTCCTGCATTCGGCGTCGCTGTCCGCTCCGTGAGCCCTTGCCGCTGTGCTCCCGCAGCCCTTTCCCGTCGCCGCCCCCCTTCCCCCTTCCCGCCGTCGTCGCCGCACACTTTTCTTCGGTACGTTCCGCTTGGCTCGGTGTTGATTGTCCCCTCGCCTTGTTTTTGTGATTCTTGTAGTTGCTGTAGCTCTTTTTGCTTGTGTAATTTTTCATAGGCAGTCAATTTTATCTCGTTTTGAAGTCGATAGTTGTGTGTAGCAATGCGGATCTAGGGTTTCATGAGATTTTCGCCGATTTTGTTGCTTATGTCTGTCACTTCGTCCTTTGTGTTGCAGGGAAACGCTATGTCTTCGCCGAGCAGGCCGGGAGAAGGAGTTCAGGGTATGTGGAGTGCTTATTCCTTAGGCTTTGTTTATTTTGTTTGGTGTTTATCTAGTTTCCTAATTCATCCTGCATATTGGGTTATGCTCTGTTAGTTGTCAGCGTTCGTTTGCATTATTTTGTCATGTGATGTTTTTGTAATTTCTTTTTTCTTGTTTTTTTAATCCAGCGGGTGATTGCAGTGCTCATAATGATACACCAATTGTCTCTCCTTGTCCTGGTGGTAAGGATCATGGTGTCGAGGGAGGACATCAAGTGAATTACCCGATTGAATCTTCTCCTATAAGTGTGGCCCCTCCTTCTGTAATTTGTTTATTTTTGTGTTTGCTTTGTTTTATCTAGTTCAACATTTTTGTTGCGAATATCCGTGATTTTAGTATATGCAGCACTGCATTTTATTTTTGTATGTGAACTCCAGTGTATGTACTTGTGAACTGCATTGTTGTTTTATTCAAGTTTTTTGTCCAATGCATTATTTTTTAATTTGAGTTTATGGTTGAGCACTACATTTATATGTCTAACTGTACTGCAATTGTTCTTTTTGTGCAATTTTTAACGAGCATAGACAAACTTTATTTTGACGCAGTGTCTGTTTTCCATGCTGGGGCGCCTGGGTTTGAGGAGGTTACTCAATTGATTGACCATTATTTTGTAGAGGGTAATGTTGGTGTGAGCTTTGATCAGAGACGTCCTGTCTTGTCTGAAACACAGTCCCAGTCTGTTGATGGTACAGAGGAAGTTACACAGGATTGGATGGTCCCGGAACAGCTTCGTCAATATGAGTTGAAGCAAAGCAAGAAGAAGTTGAGGTTTGAAATTGAGTCAAAAGAGTTTGCTGAAAAGGAGAAGCAGAGGAGATCTGCAGATGGTGCCAAGGGTGGTAAATTTGGCAAGGTGAAGAAGAGGTTGAGTACTGTTGTTGAGGAAGGTGGTACACCTCGGCGGAGTCCACGTGTTGCTGGAATGAAGAAGAATCTTGGCAAGAGAACCGCTGAAGTTGGTGGAAGTGATGATCCTCAACGCAAAGGACTACATGTCACTGAAGGTCCCAATTCTGATACGATGACTTTGTGCTTGCTGATTATGTGAAGGGTGTTCATCCTTCTAGACGCAAAGACTGTGGTTCATCTAAGACTGTACCCAAGCGTGCCCATGATGATGTCGACGAAGATGTTGGTGGTGATTCTGGCGAGGAGGTGGATGCTGCTCCAAAGGTTTGTTGAAGTGCACTGCATTTGTTTCCGTCATTTGTTATTCTTTCTGTATTTTCTTTTTTTTATGCCTAATCTTCTAATGTGGACTGCATTTCCCTTTACACAGAGCAAGAAGTCTAGTAAGAGCAATGCAACTGAAGATGATGGTGAGGGAGATGATTCTCGATTTAACAAGACTGTGCGTTTGTCGCTTCCCACTGTTTGCAAGGCTGCTTCTTTGTTGAAAGAGGCGCATTCTTATGTGCTATTTGATGGGAGTGATTGACCCTGCCACTATGTTAATGGACTTTGGGAATGGCAGGGTTCTTCGAATCAATCATGATGCAGTTCATCACATTTTTGATTTACCTATGGGAAGTCACACTGCACCCATGCCTGCTTCTAGCGGTCATGATGAATCGTTGACTGCCCTCAAGGATGAGCTTGGCTTTGACCGTTCAAAAAGTATAGGTGTCAAGGACTTGCTTGAGAAGTTGAAGGTGTTGGTGGAGGAAGATGATTATGTGAGTGTTGACCTTGCTGTGAAGGTGTTCTTCCTTATACTTTACCAGAATTTGCTGTGCCCGGGGCTTGCAGTTTGTTTGGGTAGAGTTGCTGTGATGGTAGAGAACATGGATTATGCGGCTATGGCTCAGATGGACTTTTGTCAGCTTGTAGTTGATGAGTTGCAGGCAGCTGTGGCTAGGTGGCAATCAGAAGGCAGCAAGCAGAATTGTGCAGAGGGTTGTGCCATTGTCCCCCTGATTATGTATCTTGACTGCTTGAAGCTTCGCAAACTTTCAGTCATGCACACGTTGACGCCACGTGCGTCATACCTGATGACCAAGGACCTGATGAAGTTGTACAATGACGATGTGCTTGTGAAGGGAAAGATTTACTTGGAAAGTTACAAATTTGGGAAGCTGCCGGTTAGTGCACCTGATTTTTTAATATCAATTTTTTTTAAAAATGTGCAGTCATTATAAATGTGAACTATTCTAGTAATCACATGTGTACTTGTCTTTGCGTGTTGTCTTTTTTTGCAGTGGAAGGCGTCAGGTGATATTTTGTACAACCGTCCTGTTGCAGTTGTACACAATAGCTCTGATGCGGGGCCTAGCACTCATGATAGGTTTTATGAGCCTATCTGTAGTCAGCTTCTTGGATGTGATGATGAGGTGCCGCATACTCGTGGTTTCATGCCTCGACAGATGTTTGATAATACAAGCTCTTATAAACAGACATTTGTTGGCGGCAAAAAGCATGAGGAGATTGATGAGCTTCTTCTGAAGGTTTTGAAGTTGACTGAAGATTTGCCAACCTCTGGTGACAGGTTGAGGACAGTTGCTGGTTCTTTCCCTGTTGGCCTTGGCCCATGAGATGAAGATATTGTTGCTGCTCACAATTTTGTTTGTGGTGTGATTGAAAGCCTGAAGATTGCAGTGACAAATGTTCGTTCTTCGTATGCTCAATTGAGACATTCACAAGAAGAAAAATGCGGTCGGTCTGAGAAGGATGCTGGGCATATTGTGGATGAAATGATCCGTCAGGACGGTGGCGTTGGCGCTGATAATGTATGTTCTATGTTTTTGTGGCTTTGGACCTCTTTTTTGTGTATTATGTTGACTGCTCCTCACTATTTTTTTTTGTTATAGGCTGGAGTGGAATCTTCTGGTGTCGATGGAACTAGAGACGATGGAGTTGGTCAGGTATAAATACTCCTGCCATGTCTGTTCTGCCATGCTTCCCTTTTTCTTTGAACTTACATTTGTTTGGTTCCCATATTTTTTTTGTGTACTTCTCTGTTGTGAAGTGTGTACTGCTTGTGCATGGTTGGAGTTTTTTCTTTTTCGGTCGGTACCATCTTATTTCTCTTTTTTGGTTTGTTCTATGCCCGTAGACTGGTGTCGCTGCTCGTGATGTGCACAAAGAGACTTACGATGGCTCTGGGAAGGATGAGGTCTTGGGTGATGCAGCGTCCCCTCTTGATATTGTAGCTGATAAGGTATAGTTGTATTACTTGTTCTGTTAGTGGGTTGTAATCTAACTTTTTGTTGTCTGTTATAAACTTGATGTACGCTGTTATGTTCATCCATATGCATTTTCATTTGCGTATGTTAGCTGCAATAGTTTTACATGTGTGATGTTCACTGTTTGACATGCGTGATCCATACTTATTTACATAAGTGACCTTGAGTATTTAACATAACTGAACTGCAGCGTTTGTCAAATCGAACTGCATTTCTTTTTTTATGTATACGTGGGTTGCGGTTGTAGTTGTGTTTGACACACGTGTGTTGGTGTTGTTTTGTATATGTGGACTGTAGTTGTTATGTGTATGTTGCCAGCAGTCTTTTGACATAAGTGTGCTGTGTGTTGTTGTGTTAGTTATCCCCATGCTTATTTTTGTGTTACTGGGTGTTTTTTAAACTTTCCACAGGTTGGAGAACCAAATGTGGCAGTCCACGTTGATCTGAATCAGGGTGCTGTTGATGGCCGTGCCAGTGTTGATGCTTCTGTATCGGTTGCCGTTGAGTGTGCAGATCCTTCTATAGCTCAAGGAGCCCATGATGTTGTTCCCACCAGTCGGCATGAAGATTCTGATGTTGGCATTGAAAAGCCACTAGAGAATGTTGCCCCTGCTGCTAGTGTTGTTTCTTCCCCTGTGTCTCTGGTGTCCAATGATGTTCCGGAAGTATTGATAGTGGAGCCTCATGTAGTTGAAGTATCTAAGGAAGCTGCTGTTGACCAGACTGTTGTAAATCGAGAGAATGCTGATGTTGCTGCAGAAGGAAAGTCCAGTGAGGTTGTGGTGGATTCGTCGCAACCTATGCAAGAAAATATTTTGCTCAGTTCCGAAGAACAGGAGCCTGAAGACTCTGACACTGAAGGCAAGAGATTTTTTTTAACGGTGCAGTTTGATGTTTTCCTCATTCATGTTGTTTAATTACTATGGTATCTGTATTAGATGTTAAATGATAAGTGAAACTTTGATCTTTTGTCTATGATTTTCAAAATAGCTAGCAGAATTCCCTTATCTTAATATTTAAACTTCATTGTTTGGATAAGTGAACTTCATCTTTTTTATTGCAGATGATGAACTCCCTGTTGTGACACCGTCGAGCATTGATCCAGCTCTTCTGAAAAGATACAATGAGTTGTACGTTGCTGTTACAAGGGCTCGGAAGGACAAGAACAAGAAGTATGGTTTTTTAGAAATTGTTTTGTTCATATGTATTATCTAATTTTTGTATTTACCCATTTTTATTTGTTGTTATTTTTTTAGTATCTTATGTTTGAGTTTTTCATGAAAAATTCAGGGACATGATTGCTTTTAAAACTGAGATGGGTGATATTAGCATTGGCGAAGTTGGTCAATTCTTTTGGGATAAAGGGATGCTCACTACAAGGCTTGTAGATCTTGGGGTTTCTTTGCTGGTAGATAAGTTTAAGAGATCTCCGCCAATGGTTGTCCCGTACCATATTTGTGTAAGAATGCAGAAATTTTTGTTTTATTTTTTTTTCATTTTTTTCTGATTTCGTGCGACGACTTGTTTTGCTTATTTGATTTTTGGTTTTGATTTGGAAGACAAATATTTGGAATGGTGGTACTGTAGGCAGGAGTGTTAAAATGATGTTCTCTTCAAAAGCCGAGGAGCGTGTTGATAAAAAGGATACGGTGAGAGACTTTTTATGTGTATTTTGCCTATTTTGTTTTTATAGCATTCTGTTTTTTCTTGTTATAATAATTTTATTTAGTTTTTCATGCTTCCAACAGGTCCTTTTTGCAACTTTTGATCCGCCAGATATGAGGGATGGTGTTGGTCATTATTGTGTAGTTGCGTTAAATGTGAAAGAAAGGCGGTTTGAATTTCTTAACTCGCTCAACAAACCTGGCAGCCCTGACGCGATCAGGGTTTTTAGGAGGATGGTTAAAAATATCAAGCGTGCATGGAAAGAAGGTAGCTTGAGTCCTGATGAGCCGCTAAATCCTCCCACACTTGATGGATTTGTGTTGAAACATGTCATTGTCCCATTGCAGCCAAATGGGTGCGTTCTTTACAGCCCTTCTGTGTCATACCGTTCAAGTTTTTTTCACTTAATTTTTGTGAAACTGATGTTTTTAATTCTTTTTATTGCAGGCATGATTGTGGATTCTATGTGTTTCAATTCTTGCAGACATGGGATGGTGTTCGAGTTGCTAAGTTTGGGGTGGAGCACATTGGCTACATCAGAAAGGCCATGCTCTATAGCTGGCTAACATCGAGGAAGTGTTGCCTTGATTTAACATCACTTCTAATTTTTGCAGATAAAGGTTGTTTTATTGAACTTCTTTACTGTCACACCCTAGCTAGTTCATGCATTAGAGTGTTGCATCATGTTTATTCTTCATCAGAAACCTGAAATGGGGATGACAGAACCCCCAGTCCCCTCTGAAACCAATTAGGGTTTACTAAAAACTTTTTCAATGAACCTGAAATGCCCTTCTAAAATATCTGCCAAAAGTGATGCACATTTTCCTAGGCCATCTTAGGGTTTTTGAATTAAATCATAAATATTTGAATTTGGGCATTTAAAATTATATAAAATATTTAAATGCTCAAATATCTCCAAACTAAAATGTTTCATGTTGGAAATAATCCAACTATGGACCAGGAGTAGTTTGGTGATTTTAGGAGTTGCCTAAGTATTTTTAATAAATCAACAAAGTTGCAGAAGTATTAAAAAATACAGAAAACAGAAAAAAATGGAAAAACTTACCTGACGCCAGCACCCGGCCCACCTGCCGGCCCAGCCCAGCACCGCTCCAGCGAGCTGCTTGCCGGCCAGGCAGGCAGGCAGGTGCCCGAGGGCGACCGCAGCGCGCGCCACGCACCTGCTCGCCGCCTCGCCGCTCCCCTCGCCCGGTGACGTCGTGGATCGGCCTCCCTCTCTCCCCCGAACCCCCCAGACACCCCCTCTCCTCTCCAGCTCCTCCCCCTCGCGCTCCCCCGCCATGACCGACGCCACCACCGCCGTGCCTACGTCGTAGCCGTGCTCCCCGCCGCCCGTGCGTCCTCTCATCGTGTCCAGGAGCTCCGCCGCTGTCCACTTCATCGAGCAAGCCGAGCCCCGAGCGCTCGCAATGCCCGAGTCCACCGCAACGACCTCGCCCGAACCGCCGTCGCCGGAGATCCCCTTCAACGCCATCGTCGCTCCGGTCCGTCCCCGACCGCACCAAGGGCTTCGTCGAACTTCCAGTGAGCTTAGCCATCTTCCCCTCCCCTCTTTAATTGCTCCTGAGCCGTGTAGCGACCTCCCGGAGCTCAACCGCACCCACCACCGTGGAGCTCGTCACCGACGTGCTCCCAGTCACCCTCCGGCCACTCCACGGTGTCCATCATGCTCACCGCGTCACGTAGCACCTAGCTAGCTACTCCCCGCGCCTCACCGACCCCTCTAGCGCCAAGATCCTCTTCGGCCGAACCCCGGTGGCCGCCAAAGTCGTTGCTGGCGCCAACTCCGGCCACCCCGACCCCAACGGACTCCACCAAGAGCTGCGGCTCGTCCTCAGCTCCACTCCGGTGGTCTCCGCGACCCATTTGGTGGCCAAAACGGCAAAAACCACTTCCGCCGCCGCGTCGGGCTCGCCGGCGGCTAAACGCCGGTGCAGCCGACCCGGGTTTGACCACGGGTGGGCCCTGGTTGACTCCCCTGAGTCTATGAAAGGTGGGGCCCAGCCCTGTTAATTAAACACGTTTAGTTTTAATTAAACTTTAATTAATCTAATCACACTGACACGCGGGCCCACTGTCAGGTTTGACCCGGACGTGTCCCGTTGACCTGCTGACGTCACACTGACGTCAGGCTGACGCAATAATTGATTTTCTGGAATTAATCTAATATAGGAAATTCCAGAATATAGTTTAAACTTCAAAAATTCATAACTTTTATTCTGTAATTCCAAATCAGACCAATTATATATGGAAAATGATCAGAAAAATCCAATCTATCCATCTGTACTATTTTCATGCATGATTAAACAAGTTAACCTGATGATTAATGCAGAACAAGGAAAAACACTTTAAAGGGCCATGTTTGAGTTTGAAATTTGAATCTTTGATTCAAATTGGTTCAAACCCTTCTGGTCTTAGTTGCATTAGCCCAATACACTCATATTGCCATGTTTCATGCATGCATCATATTGTTGCACATTGTTTGGTGATGGTTGTGTATCGGTGTTCTTGCGGCAGGTTCTGCCTCCGAGGAGTACCGTGATTACCCTAACGAAGAACCGTATCAGTGCATCGAACCATCAGGCAAGCAACCAACCATTTGATCATATCGATACAATCCCATGTTCTTGCTCCTGCTCTCTTTTACTGCATTAAGACAACGCGTTTCAAACTGTTGTGTGCTACGGTAGTTGAACCCATTTCCTCTGCATGACCTGTCATTGCCACAGTAACTAGATGAAACCCACTAGCATGTGTAGGAGTTGATTGAGCCATATGTATGTGTTGTTCCTACCTTGCTATGCCTGCTATGCTTAGAGTCGTGTCAGGTCTGGTTCATCTGGGTGATGGGCTAGAGTGAAATGATTATGTCGGTAATGAGAGTGGTGTGGTGAACACGATTTGGTAAAGGTATCGATGAGAGGCCATGTAGGAGTACATGGTGGGTTGTTTCATTGAAGCCGACCTTAAGCACTGAGATCTGTATGTGTGATTTAAGATACAACTACTACCATGCATTGGGCCCTGAAATATGACCCCGCTCGACTTCTTATTCACCCTAGCTCTCTGTCTAGGAGTTGCAAGTAGTTTCTGGTGTTTGTAGCCTACTGGAGGCCGTGGACAGCGCTGACCGTAGGGGTGGGCTGTGATGCGGTAGGTACGTGGCCGGGTGTACCGAATACCCGTTAGGTATCTCGGGAACCCTGTTCACATCGTTCGGGGCCGTATGGGAAACCTCGGCCGGACTCCCTGCGGATGGAACCTGGATAGGCGATAAACCTGGACTAGAGGCTTAGGTGTTTAGGTAGGTCGTGGTCTACACCCACGTCGGCTTTCGCTTGAAGTCTGCCGAGCACATATCGTGTGCAGACGCTAAGTGGTGGAAACATGTATGAAGAAGTACACCCCTGCAGGGTTATCATGATCTATTCGAATGCCCGCGTCCGCGGTAAAGAACTACTTGGTTGCCTATACAGTTCATAGACAAGTAAATGGAAACTACTAAAAGCCTCAAGATAAGTGTGAGTGCGGAGGATGGCTCTTCTGTAGGAAGATGGAGGTGGATCCTCGGTAGTGTATTGAAGTGGTGAGTAGTGGACTCGTGTACGCAAAACCATTTCAAGTTGGAGTCTCGTAGGATAGCCTAGCCAAGAGTCATAGCTGGCTTGCTGCAATAACTCCACCAACCCTTCTTGATAATGTGCATGTATGTAGGATCTGATGCAAGTCTTGCTGAGTACCCTTGTACTCATGTTGCTATAATTTACATTTTTACAGAAGACGCTGCAACCCCTTCTGATGGGTTCTTCGTAGACGTTGACATCAACGAGTAGGCTAAGGCCCAGGTGGTGATCCTCAGCTTGTGAAGGACCACGTAGTATACCTAGGCTTTCCAAGCCTCTTTTATTCTACTAGTTGTCTATACTCAGACAAGTTACTTCCGCTGCTGGTTTGTATGACTGTATGACTTGAATGCTGGGTCGTGTGACCCGTACCTGTGTGTATGATTATGTATGGCTCCCTGAGCCTTAAATAAAGTACTTGTGTCATAGAGTCATGTTGTGATGCCATGTTGTATTTGCACATATCGAGCATACTGTGTGTATGTTATTGAAATGCTTGGTATGTGTTGGATCTGACTATCTAGTTGTTTATCTTTAGTAGCCTCTCTGATCGGGAAATGTCTCCTAGTGTTACCACTGAGCCATGGTAGCTTGCTACTGCTCTGGAACACTTAGGCTGGCCGGCATGTGTCCTTCTTCGTTCCGGTGTCTGTCCCTTCGGGGAAATGTCACGCATTGAGTACCGGAGTCCTGTTAGCCCGCTACAGCCCGGTTTACCGGAGTCCTGCTAGCCCAGTGCTACAGCCCGGACCCACTTGCTGATGACCGACACATTCGGAGCTGGGTCATGGATGCCTGTCCCTGTAAGTCTGTGCCACTTTGGGTTTACGACTAGTCATGTCAGCCCGGGCTCCTTATCATATGGATGCTAGCGACACTATCATATACGTGAGCCAAAAGGCGCAAACGGTCCCGGGCAAAGGTAAGGCGACACCTGTGGGATACCGTGCGTGAGGCCGCAAAGTGATATGAGGTGTTACAGGCTAGATCGATGTGACATCGAGTTGGGGTCCTGACATTTACCCTCGCTTTATTTTACTTTTGACTACTGCTTGGTTCCACTTCTTTATGGGCAAGTGGGCTGCATTGTTATTTTTATATGTGGGCTCCATTGCTGTATACAAGTGCGGGCTGCATTGCTGTAGAGAAGTGGGTTGCATTGTTATTTTTATATGTGGGCTGCATTGCTGTATATAAGTGCGGGCTGCATTGCTGTAGAGAAGTGGGCTGCATTGTTATTTTTATATGTGGGCTGCATTGCTGTATACAAGTGCGGCCTGCATTG
>NC_041389.1:188201744-188204904 GCF_002162155.2 Triticum dicoccoides
TGTGGGCTGCATTGCTTTTATACAAGTGTGGGCTGCATTGATGTAGAAAAGTGGGCTGCATTGTTATTTATATGTGGGCTGCATTGCTGTAGATATGTGGGCTGCATTGATGTATACAAGAGTGGGTTGCATTCTATTTTTTCTCTATACATGTTTTAGGTTCTTGTGTTTTGTACTGAGTGCTTCCATGTTTTTTCTGCACGTTTTAAGGTTTTGATTGGGGGCTTCATGAAGGCTGTACGACACTGTTTGAGTCGCAAGGTTCTGATGTGGTTATGGAGGATTGTGTCATTGAAATCTCTCCAGATAATTCTGGTTTGAACACAAATGTGGCGTCTGGACCTGATGGTGGAAGTGTCTCTCGACCTAGCTCTCCACATGATGTATATGATGTTGATGATGATGATTTTGTTACACCGTGTGCACGTGTAACTAGGACTAGGAGTGCTGCAATTAATCGTCCTAATTTGGATGAGGTTGAAGTATTTTCGAACAAGAGGGCAGGTGAGAGGGCTTTTAAGTTGAGATGCTATATAGAGAAATTGAAGCCTCCGAGGTTCAGATATATGGATGAAGCGATTAAAATAAAGGACCTTGTTATCAGCAAAGATTTCGTAAACAAACACCGCGAGTAAGTTTTTTATGTGATGTGTGTGCCCTTTCATGCTTTTTGTGTGTTTTGATTTTAGTTATAATTTTATTGATCCCATCTGTGTATGTTTACTGCAGGAACGCGTTCTTTATGGTGCATGGTCCTTTTGGTGATGATGTCGATACTTACAATTTCGACTATATCTATGATACATTTGGCAAAGGAGCTTTAATGGATTCGTATATCATGGATTTTGTCATCAAGTACTGGAAGCAAGACCCTGAATTGGGTTTAGCTTATCAATCCGGTGAACGTTTGCTACTTTCACCTTTATTTATCACGGTAAACGTTTGCTGTCATTCTTTCCTACTGCACTGGCTTTTTCATGTCCATGCCTGCTTGCATTGTTTATTCTTTTTTTTCATGTCCTTTTTTGTTCTTTTTTGTGTATAGTACGTTCTTCAAATGGAAACCTCTATGGCGAGAGATAATGACGGAAATCCTGCGTTGCCAGTTGTGCATAGCTCGTTTGTTTTAGAAGATGCAGTTAAGCAGTTCAAATTTTTTGTGAATGACGGCGCAAACCTGTTGGATGCAAAACTGGTAAATTCATTGTTTTTTGTCATTTTTTTCCTGGTTTGTTGCATTTCTTTTTATAGTTATTTTTGGAACAGTGGTCCTAGTGGTACGTGTCGAAAGAACTTTTGATTTCATTTTTTTATGCGAACAGATTATGATGCCGCGATTCAAGGATGGTCATTATTCCTTATACACGATAAACCATCATTGCCAGACCCTTGATATCCATGACAGTAGGAACTACACTGGCCATCCTGATGTCACGACAAGGCGGCGCAGGACTGACTACCACGCAGATTGCACTGAAGTGGTATGTTATTTTTTCTTTGCCAACCGTAAAGCTTTCTTTGTGTTTCTCCCACTGTATTTTTTTATAAACATCAATTATTTATGTAGTGAACTTCAACATATGCGCGACAGAACTGTATTTTTCTCACGTGTACTTAAAAGAGGGATTGTTTAGATGTTTGAGAACAACTTTTTTTTTGGGTTCGTTTGAATATCAGCTTTTTGATCCGTGATGTGTGTTATTCTTACCTTCTGCTTCTTTTTTTTGCCAGATGAGGAGGATGACTCAGCTGCTAAAGGCAATTTATGGTGAAAAAATGTATAAATCGAGGAACCTTCCTGACTGGGTTAAATTGGCAGAGAAGCCATCTTACCCGGTCGTGCCAGCGCAGGGAGCGAATGAGTGTGGAATCTATGTTCTGAGGATGACGCAGTTGTATGACGGCCAACGTCTAGTTGAGAAAATTTTGAAATCCGACGTAACAGCTTCTCTGTTTTCTTTTTACTTTTTTGTTCTTTATGACAACCTTTTTTTTAATCACTTGTTTGCATTTGTTTTCTTTTTTTCAGCCTGCTGCTGAAGATTGGAAGGCGGAGTACATGTTCCAGCTGCTGTTCAATCCTTTGAACATGTTGTGTTATGAAGACATGCCTCTTGAGTTACGTGAACTGATTGCGGACCTCGGGCTCACTTCCCTGTCGCAATCGCGGACGCAGTCGCAGACGCAGTAACAGTCATTTGGGGCACTATTTTTCTACTGGGTGCAAAAGGCTGTGCGTGGACAATAGCTAGGTTTTGATGTTGTGTTTGTGTGTCCTGGCTATGTATGAAAAAGACTTTTTTTGTCATTGTGTTTCTTCTTGTTCGTTTATGCGGCAGTGCATGTGGATGATTTTGTATATGTATGTGTATTTTATATCAATAAATGATACAATATATATATATAAGTGTATAATTTTATTTTTTGTTGACGACCACGGTCTATGCGAACTGGCATTTTGTCACGCTTATATGTATGATATGTGTTTGATGAACTGTATCACATTTGATGCCGAACTTCTTTGTCCAATATAAGAGAACTGCATTTTTTGGCATTCAAGCAAAGTGCTGCACGTGTGTGCATGCCGAAACTGCATTGCTTTATGACACCAAACTGCTTTTTTTGTCAGAACAAAAAACACATTACTTTTTGCCTATAGTTGCGTTTTTAGTTGGTTTTTTTATTTATTTGTACGTTAAGGTACATGGTGGGGGGGGGGTTGGGGTGGTCCCGCCCCCAATTTTTTTAGTTGTCTATATTTTTTTTGTAGTGTTCTTGTACGCACTGCGTGCGTTAGCGCGAGGCCGAGCAGAGGGTGGGGAGGGGGGTCGTGACCCCCCCTCCACATCCCCCTGCGAGGCTGAACCTGGAACGAGCCGGAGCAGGCGGTGACGCGGCTTGCCGCGGCGCCGCATGCGTAGGCGAGTCCGTCATACCCCGTCGCCCCCTGTCTATCTTAGGGTGTGGGGGTGGTTGTTTTGCGCGCGTCCCCTTTGATGGAAAAAAACAGAATGTCCGCACTACGCCTGTCAACCAAGCGCACTGCGTGCGTTAGAGCAAGGCCGAGTAGGGGGTGGGCAGGGGGTCGTGACCCCCCTCCACATCCCCCTGCGAGGCCGAGCCTGGAACGAGCCGGAGCAGGCGGCGACGCGGCTTGCCG
>NC_041389.1:188206414-188229003 GCF_002162155.2 Triticum dicoccoides
CTGCGCGTGTCAACCAAGTGCACTGCGTGCGTTAGCGCGAGGCCGAGCAGGGGGTGGGGAGGGGGGGTCGTGACCCCCCCTCCACATCCCCCTGCGAGGCCGAGCCTGGAACGAGCCGGAGCAGGCGGCGACGCGGCTTGCCGCGGCGCCGCATGCGTAGGCGAGTCCGTCATACCCCGTCACCCCCTGTCTATCTTAGGGTGTGGGGGTTGGTGGTTTTGCGCGTGTCTCCTTTGATGGAAAAACAGAATGTCCGCACTGCGCCTGTCAACCAAGCGCACTGCATGCGTTAGCGCGAGGCCGAGCAGGGGGTGGGGCTCTTGTCGTTCTTCATTTATGTGTTGGGGCCCTTGTCATTTGTACTGCTTTCACCAACGTTGAGTACTGCACTTCGTGTAGCAAGTGTGTGTGTTGGGGCCCTTGTCGTTCTTCATTTATGCATGTACTGCACTTTACGAATACACTTGTTAAACTGCCTTATGTTCGTTCTGTGAACTGTATTAACGTTTGTTTAGAAATGTACACGGATTATATTTTTTTAGATATATCAATACTAATTTTTATTTTTATATAATTACTGTTTTTTGTGGACTGTTATGTTTTGTATGTGCATACTATGTTTTGGTGTCACTCATTAAATTTTTCAGAGTTGTTTATATACTTGTTCTAATGCAAACTAATTTCTACGAAAGCAATTGATCACAAGCAAACTTACATTGTTTTTATAAAAGAAATGTTTGATATGAAGCAACGGACATTATCAAAATCTTGCATACATGAAACAAAGAACACCACAACGCTTAAAGTAAAGTGAGACTAAACACAGCCCTGATTTTTTCTAGTTGCTATATTGGATTACAGCCTTGTTCTTCTTCTTCTTTTCTTCTTTGTCTCTTTTTGCCCTGTCCAGTCCCATTATGACATCGTAGATGATTCTCCATGACTCATATGTTGCGAATGCATCTATTGCTGCATACTTGATAAGCTTGTTTGGCAGCGGGCAAAATCCCCACAAAGTATAGTCCTCCTTGCGGTTAATTTTTTTCTTCATGTCATTGTAGTGAATGTCTATCATCCTGCCAGCAACATTAGCCAAAGAGTCAAACTTATTTTTATTGTATGGGTCTCTCCATTCCACCTGAATATCAATGTAGTTGTTGGAGTTGATCTCCAAACCAGATACCTTCAGCTTGCTTTTGTCTCCTTCAATAGCGAATCCGACGAAGGTGTACTCATCATTCATCAGGAATTTGTCTAGTTCCATTGGCCTGCAATATATTTGTATAGAGTGAATATATTTTATTTCTTTAGAACCAGCAATGTTTTTTGTGTTTTTCTGAAACTGAACTGCAATATGGATATCTGAATCTGTTGCATTGAGCAGTTGCTAATACTTTGTTCAGCATAACTATTAAATCTGATAATAGATTGCATAAACAATGCATGTTTTGTGTATGCTTGTATTCCTGAACCTAATTTCATACATGTTTTGTATGGTAATGTTGCAGTGAAGAAACTATAATTAAACTGCGTGTATTGCTAGATAATATAATTCAAGAATTGAACACATAAGTGACATACATGGAGCCAGATCAAAACTGTCAATAAATTCATATGCCACGCTTTTTCAAGAATGAGAACCAAAGGTTAAATATTATGGCAATTGCAGTGAAGAAAATTTAAAATCAATATTGGCAAGCAACAGTTATTCTTACCTGTCTTTAGCTGCAGATATGTGGTAGACAAGGCATTCTTTTTCTACGCATAGCTGTAGTACAGCTGCGCGCTGTGGCTTCTCGTAGTGTGTGTACTCGACATCAATGCCGACTAGTTTGACGGGCATTCCGCCGAGCTTCCTCCTGAACGTGGACAACATCTTGTCCACGTCTTTGCCCTTGCTTGTGCAAAGGACGTGGAGCTTGTGATTGCCGTGGAGGTGGACGTCGTGGAGCTCCCTGGTGTACTTGCGGCGCTGCTTGCACAGAGGTGCATCCGCCATGATTCTCGTGTGTTCTCTGGTGTTTGTTATAGAGAGAGAGGTTAGTGAAAGGAAGAGCGGAGAAGAAGATGCAATTGGGTTTTTGGGGGGGACGAAGCAGTTGTGTTTTCTCCTCTGCTCTCCTTGACAGGACATGGGAGAGGTGGAGCGGGGCGGTAGCGTGGTGGGGCTCTGTTTTGAGTTTAAGAGACAACTGCCGACAGGTTCTGCTATGAGGAGGCTCTTGCTAGTGCGTTGGAAATCCGGAACGTCGTCGCCTCTTTTTTCGTGATTAGATCAATGTATTGACGCAACTGTCAGAAAATGTGATGATTGTGTTTTCGGTCAATTGTCCAAGTCAGTGCACTTCTTTTCTATCAGAAACGAACTACTCAGGTCCACGTAGTGTACTGCAGTTTGATTCACATAGATGTACTTTTTTTTTCTTGATGGTGTTCTTTCTTTTCCTTTCTTGATCTTTGTGGTAATACAGCGTTTGTGTGGATGGATGGTAATGTGGCTAGGGTTTGTCGGAGTGTTTTGGTTAAGTAACAGGGTTGCATTATTATTTCAGCCATACTGCATTGCAGAGCGAAGATAACAGCAATTCAGAAAAAACATAGTTTGTGCTTCCACGTGGAGAACTGCGTTGTTGTACGTCGCTGACTACATCTGTACGCTGACATTGGGCCTCTTGCGTTTTATTTATTAATATTCTTACAATGCCGACGCACATTTTATTTTTTTTGTTGTTATTCATTTAAAAAATGTTTGTCATTTTTCTTTTTAATGGTTTAGTTTTGAACGTATTGTTTTTTCTTAGTGGGCTTTGTTGGCCGTGTGTTCGGGTAGTGAAGATGTAATTGGGCCCAAGTCGGCCTATGAGCATGGCTTGGTTCCTGTTTCGCTGTGTGTGCGTCCTAACGTTTAGTCCCACCTCGCCCGCGGAAGGCGCGCCCGACCTGTTTATAAGCGCTGGCAAGGCATACTGATCGAACTCCTCTGTATACTTATCTGGGCGCTTATACACGGCGCTCGCTGCTATATGCTCTATGACCTGTGGGCCCATGTGCAATCGGCCCCATGCATTGTGACTCAGAACGACTCACCTTCTGTGGGCGTAGACCTATTACGAGACTGGCTGGGGCCGGTGCCACCTTGGTGGTCAATTTTTTTTTCTTTTTATATTTCTCCCCTGTGTGTTTTTTTCAATGTTGGAGTGTGCACTGCATTGATCAGGGTTCTGTACTGCATTGTATACGCATTGCGTACTGCATGTACAGTTGTCATTTTTTTTGTTTCCGTCTTTTTGCTATCATTTAATCTTTTTTTCCCAATGTATGGGAGTGCACTGCTTTGTAAATCATACATGTACTTCACTCATTATGGTTCTGTGTTGTACTTTCGTGTACTTCTGGACTGTATTGAATTATTTTACGTGTTTTGCGTTTTTCTATTTGTGTTTTTGCTCTTATGTATTCCTTTTTTCAAATTTATGTTCATGCACTGCTTTGTTCGGTATGTTAAGACTTCATTCGACAAATTCAGTGTACTGCATTCGTGCGCAACTTGCACTGTATGCGTCCTGTTTGCATTCTGTACGGCAATTTCAACACCAGCAAGCTAAGTTGAACAGAAAGCAAACTAACATAATCTAAGTTCATCATTACAGACGATTGTGCATGGCAAGCAAACTAGGTTCAGCACACAAGCAAACTAGGGCAGGTTTCTGCATCGCTTTAGGGTCGTTGTCGTACTCGATATCAATGCCGACGATCTTGGGGCGCTGGAGGCTGAGGTGGCGCTCGTACTGCGCGAGGGTGATCGCCATCTGCTTCTTGTCATTGGTGTGGATGACGTGCAATTTGGTGTTGCCGTGCGCCTCCACGGCGTTGTCGCCCTTGTACTCGTCGGTGAACGTCATCGCCGGTGGCAGGGCTTGGTGCTTTTGGTGGGAGCGCATTGGATACTTGTGTTGTTGTGGATGAGAAGGCCTTTGGCAGGGGTCTGAATTTAAGGGGAGGGCACGGGTGGTATGGCCTCGTGGGATGAACTGCACGATCGCGCTGATGATGCGGTTGTGCGGATCGTGGGTTGGTTTTGCATCTGTGATCGTGGGCTTGTGGCGATGGAACTGCTTCGATCGGGTGTATGTATGCGAACGTGGTTTTTTTTAAGGTGGGTTTTTTTTTATCAGCACATTTTTTTAACCACCATGTTTTCTATGCGAACGGGCCTTTTGTTATGTTTTGTAGATGCACCCTGTGCGATAATGAACTGTATTAGTATATAGTCCTGCACTGCATCATCTAGAATTCAGTACTGCACTTGTGTATACATGTGCGTACTTCACTGTTTTTCTAGTTTATTTATTCGTGTTGGGGTAATCGGGAACTAGATTGCCATACCCTAGCAAACCCTAGGCAAATCGGTCTTACCGATAGGGATCTCGGTCTCACCGAGATGGGGTTGTAATCTCTCTGTTTCCCTTTGTAATGTTTCGGTCTAACCGAAGTGAGCGATCGGTCCCACCGAGATTGGAATATAAACTCCCTGTTTCCCTTTCGTAACATTTCGGTCTCACCGAGTTTACCTCACCAACTCTCTGGAAAGCTTATTACCAAAATCAGTCTCACCGAGTTTTTGTTATTGGTCTCACCGGGATTACATTATGCCCTAACCCTAACCATATCGGTCCTACCGAGTTGCATGTCGGTCCCACCGAAAATCCTAATGGTCACAAGGTTTACTAAATCGGTCTGACCGAGTCTGTTGAATCGGTCCCACCGAGTTTGTTAAATTGTGTGTAACGGTTAGATTTTGTGTGGAGGCTATATATACCCCTCCACCTCCTCTTCATTCGTTGAGAGAGCCATCAGAACAAACCTACACTTCCAACTTACCATTTCTGAGAGAGAACCACCTACTCATGTGTTGAGGCCAAGATATTCCATTCCTACCATATGAATCTTGAGCTCTAGCCTTCCCCAAGTTGCTTTCCACCCAAATCTTCTTTCCACCAAATACAAATCCCATGAGAGAGAGTTGAGTGTTGGGGAGACTATCATTTGAAGCACAAGAGCAAGGAATACATCATCAACGCACCATTTGTTACTTCTTGGAGAGTGGTGTCTCCTAGATTGGCTAGGTGTCACTTGGGAGCCTCCAACAAGATTGTGGAGTTGAACCAAGGAGTTTGTAAGGGCAAGGAGATCGCCTAGTTCATGAAGATCTACCGCTAGTGAGGCAAGTCCTTCGTGGGCGACGGCCATGGTGGGGTAGACAAGGTTGCTTCTTCGTGGACCCTTCGTGGGTGGAGCCCTCCGTGGACTCGCGCAACCATTACCCTTCGTGGGTTGAAGTCTCCATCAATGTGGATGTACGATAGCACCACCTATCGGAACCACGACAAAAACATCTGTGTCTCCAATTGCGTTTGAATCCTCCAAACCCTTCCCTTTACTTTCTTGCAAGTTGCATGCTTTAATTTCCGCTGCTCATATACTCTTTGCATGCTTGCTTGAATTGCGTGATGATTGCTTGACTTGTCCAAAGATAGCTAAAATCTGCCAAACTCTAAAATTGGGAAAAGGTTGAGTTTTTAATTGGTCAAGTAGTCTAATCACCCCCCCTCTAGACATACTTCAAGGTCCTAAAAGTGGTATCAGAGCTTTGGTCTCCATTTGCTTTGATTTCCATAGCTTTTGGTGGTCATAGCCTTGGTTTCACAACCTAGGAGAGTATGGCGTCTAGCGAGGGAAATTATCACCGTAGAGGTCCTTACTTTGATGGTACTAATTTTGCTAGTTGGAAGCATAAAATGAAAATGCATATTCTTGGACATAACCCCGCCGTTTGGGCTATTGTGTGTATTGGCTTGCAAGGTGAATTCTTTGATGGGTGAGAGCCAAACCGTGAAGCTAGCGCGCAAGAGTTGAAGATGCTGCAATACAATGCTCAAGCTTGTGATATCCTTTTCAACAGATTGTGCCCCGAAGAATTCAACAAAATCAGCCGTCTTGAGAATGCAAAGGAAATTTGGGATACTTTGATTGATATGCATGAAGGTACCGACTCCGTCAAGGAATCCAAGTTGGATGTGCTCCAAAGTCAGCTTGACATGTTCAAAATGAAGGATGGTGAAGGTGTCGCTGAAATGTACTCTAGGCTTGCTCTTATCACAAATGAGATTGCCGGCTTAGGAAGTGAAGAGATGACCGACAGATTCATCATCAAGAAGATCCTAAGAGCATTGGATGGAAAGTATGATATCGTGTGCACATTGATCCAAATGATGCCAAACTACAAAGATCTCAAGCCAACGGAAGTCATTGGAAGAATTGTTGCTCATGAGATGTCACTCAAGGATAAGGAGGAACTTCACAACAAGTCAAGTGGTGCTTACAAGGCCTCATGTGAAGCCCCCACATCATCAAGTGAGAAACAAACCTTCAACGAAGAATTGAGCTTAATGGTGAAGAACTTCAACAAATTCTACAAGAGTAGAAGCAAAGAAAGAAGCTCTAAGTCAAGGTCCTACAATGACAAAAGATCTTCTAGTTGAGACCGCAATTGCTGCAATTGTGGGAGACCCGGACACTATTCCAATGAGTGTACGGCACCCTACAAAATAAGAGAAGATTCTCCGAAAAGAAGAAGCAAAAGAGAAGAATCACCACCAAGAGAGGGGAGGAGTAGAGATGATCGTTATGAACGAAGACCCTCACGGAGAAGCAAGGATTCGGAAAGGAAGGACAAGTCATCAAGGAGCTACACAAAACGAAGACATCAAGCTCATGTTGGTGAATGGGTATCCGGCTCCGACTCCGACAATCAATCTGAAAGAAGCTATCACTCCAACTCCGAATATACTCAAGATGAAGGTGTTGCCGGTCTAGCACTTGTGTCAACCAACTCCTACGACATATTTGGTTCACCAAATGAAGGAATTGGAAGATGCTTCATGGCCAAAGGTCTAAAGGTAACACATCCCGAGTATGTTGATTTCAATAGTGATGAAGATGACTTGCTAGGTGATGATGATTTACTTGTTGAGAACTCTAGTGATGAATACTATGATGAAACGTCAATTAATCATGCTAATCAAGATAAAACGAATGACAATGATAAGGAGAAGATTGAGCTTCTAACCAAAGAACTAAACACTCTTAAGTTAGCCCATGAAACTATCTTTGAAGATCATCGAGAACTTTTAAGAGCTCATGAGAAGTTACGCTTTGAAAAGCTCAATCTTGAGCAAGAGCATGAGTTCTTAAAAGCAATCAATGATGATCTCTATAAGAAAAGTTCTTCTTACATTGCCAAGCGTTTACTCTTATCTACTTACATGCCTCAAGTCAAGTCTAGTAACAAGTTCAAGAAAGATCCTTCCTCTAGTAGTAACAATAATAATGCCAAATCCAATATTGTTGCTTCTAGTAGTTCTCTTAGTTCCACTAATGATTCTCTTAGCCAAGTTACACTTGAGCAAGAAAATAGCTTATTTAAGGGAATTATAGAGAAAGGTGTTTACAAGAGCCTTGCCGGGAGTAAGCAATTTGAGGAAATTGTACGCAAGCAAGGAAGGCACCGGAAGAATCAAGGTGTTGGTTTTGAACGAAAGTTCAATGCCAATGGAGTTGAGTGGGAAGAAGATCAATACCCCAAGACGAAGTTTGTTCCTCAACAAGAGAAGTATGATCCTACTTTGTTCAAGGGAACACAAACACAAGATGATCTTCCACCACAAGACCACAAGAAGAAAGTCAAGGACAAGCTTCAAGAGGAGATTGATGCATTTGAAGAAGCACCTAAGGCCTCGGTCAAGTGGATTCCCAAGACTACGTCAAGTTCTACTTCATCAAGGACAACTACAACTCCAAGGATTCCCATCAAGATGATGTGCATCCCGAAGAAGAAGAACTAGAGAGTTCTTGAGGGTGACTCCGCCAACATTCTTCACTCATATCTTTATGGCAAGGACAAGTGCAATCAACTTCCACATCTTGCACTAGTTCAAGGAGTCACAAACCCTCATGTTGGTAAGGCAAGGGACAAGGTAACCTAATGATTTCATGGACATCATCTTGTGTGTGCATCACTCTATGTCTATGGATATTCTTGTTTGTTCCTTGTGGGACTAACCCATTTAGGTTTGTTGAAAGTGCTACTCACTCCAAAAGGATTGGTCCAAATGATCTACATCAACCTTGAGCACCCACATCTTCAACACCTACATGAAGTCATCATCGACAAAACCCAAGGTTAGTTCATCCCTCTAAAAGGGGATCTCACATCTAGGGGGAGCTTAACTCTAAGAATTGAGTCAAAGCAACTCTAATGGTGTGAGCACATCAATGCATTATGTAAAAGTGGTAACCCCACTTGAGCTTAAACGATGAGTTTGACCCATGATCAAATGTTCTCATTTGACTCCTAAGTCAATATACTCATATATAGATGACCTAGTCATCGCCAATTGTTTGATAGATGCTAGAATTGGTTGTGCATGCTTTGTCACATATTTTATTTGCCATTCTATTGTGTGAGCATGTTGGTTGCATATTTTACTCATTCGAGGACATCCACTTGTTGCTTTGATTGTTTGGGTTCTTTTTCTTTTTGCCAAGTGGATGGACAAGAATGCCTAAGAACCTTCTCTAGCTATCTATGCTTTTCTCGTCTCAAACTCTATTCATGCTACATCACAAAATTTGATCAAGTCAGATTCGAACCACTCTGTGTGAGGAGCACTCGGAGTCCCTGATTCGTCATAGACTTAAACTTCCAAAACTTCTTTGTGATTCTCGGTCTGACCGATTCCTCCATTTCGGTCCTACCGAGATCACTAAGTCGATCTAGGTTTTCAATCTCGGTGCAACCGATTTGAACGTTTCGGTCACACCGAGTTGCAGTAATTGTATACAGTTATGCATCTCGGTGCCACCGAGTTGTTCCACTCGGTCACACCGACAGGGTCGGGCTATATATACTCACGGGCAAAAATTTGGAAATTTCTCCGAACCTCTTTGCCTGCGCAATAGCTCGCTCTGCCTCTAGGCTCTCCGGATTGTCTCCTCGTCGCCAGCCGCCTCCTGTCGCTGGTCTCTGCCACCGTCAACGGAATTCACCCCCGCTGTTGCCGCCGTAGAGACTTCATCGCCAAGCTAGGGTATGGAATCGATCACAGTGCTATCCTCGTCTGGTTCCTAGCACATTGTGTTCATTATGATTCTTGCCACGATTGAAACACTCCTATCCAGTCACTACAATCCTCAGATTAGATCCGATTGAAAATTTAGGGTTAGGTTTCCGCCGAAACCATCTCGGACCCACCGAGTTGAAAAACTCGGTCCCATCGATTTGGCTAACGCCATTGCACTATTAACTCTCGGTCTGACCAAGAATTGCTAATCGGTGTGACCAATTTTAGGACTTTGTGAAACCCTAGCAGTCTCGGTGCCACCGAACTATGACTCGGTCCGACCGAGTTCACCAGTTTAGGTTTAAAAACTGCTTCGGTATCACCGAGTTTGAAAATCGGTTGATCCGAAATGCTTTCTGTGGAAAACTAAAACTGAATTTTTGAATCATTCTTCTGAAAAATCTCTGCATTTTGTGATGCTCATCCATTCTATCTCATCTATAACTATTCACAGGGTCAGCAGTCAGTGATTTGCAGCATGTCAGACCAAAGTGATAGTCAGAACAAGTCAGAAGAGCACAATCACATGAGTGAGGGCACTAGTCCCTCTAGCACTTCAGATGATGGCAGCAGGAGCACCCCAAGCAATCTGCCTAATGCTGCCACCAGGACAAGGAAGAAGAGAACCTCAGAATCTGAAGATGAGGATTATATGGCAGAAGAAGATGAGGCTACCTCCAAGAAGGTAGAGCTCAAAAAGGAGTATGCCTCAGCAAAGAACACAAAGCTTGGACTCAATAGGAAGGTTCCTGCTAAGAGGACACCTTTGCTGAAGGTCAGACGATCAACACAAGTGCCTGAAAAGATAGAACCCAAAGAGGCACCTACAAGAAGAGTCACAACTTCCAAACCCAAGAAAGTTCCCACTGGAGAAACTATGAAGTTTACCATTGAATCAGAAGATGAAGCTGCTGGTCAAGATAAGAAGAAGAAGAGAGCCAGAACCACTACTACCCAGGTTCTTGGAAATCTCTATATGAGGAGAGACTCTGAAGAGGAAGAAGAGGTTGCTGCACCAGCACCCAAGGCACAAAAGCTAATGGGTGATGCTATTAAGTCAGGGGTTGCAACATCAAAGCCCAAGGAAGCACCCAAAGCTGCCCCCAAGCCCAAGACTACACCAAAGAGGAATACCAGGAGTATTCCAGCTGCTGAGAAGAACAAGGCCCCAGTGCCTGAAGTTGCTGATGAGGAAGATGATGAAGGACAAGTCCTGAGAAAGCTAAAGCTCAAGATTCCAGACCACAATGATGCTCATCCTGTGGCTGAGAACATGAAGTTGAGAATGGATGCAGGACTCAGATTGTGGAGGCTGTCAGATCCATATGCTACCAGGAGAAGGACTGCTGTTGACTACAGGTTCCACACTAAGGAACAACAGGACTTCTATGAGACAGTGTTGTTGGACAAGAAACCAATAGTTTGTGATATGAGGTGGGTCGACTGTACCTACATGAAGGAAAATGAGGAACACTATCCTGGAGTGCAAGACAGTTTTGTTGCTTGTGGAGTTGCAGACTTTGTTGGGCAGAAGCTCACAAAGTGGAATGATGAGCTCATTATGCAATTCTACTCCACAACACACTTCTATCCAGATGGCAGGATAGTTTGGATGTCTGAAGGTACAAGGTACCAGTCAAGAATTGAGGAATGGGCTAGTCTGATCAATGCCCCAAAGGAGAGTGAAGATGACTTGGATGTCTATGCCAATAAGAAGATGGACCACCACACCATGGCTCATATGTACAAGGAAATTCCTGATGCTGCCATTGAGACTCATAAGTTTGGGTCAGTCCACTTCCTTCTGTCAGGGCTGGCAACAATCAACTGGATCCTAAGGCACACTCTGTTGCCCAAGTCAGGTGACCACAACATGATTAGAGGGCATGCTATCAACTTGCTGCACTTGTTTGATGTTCCACAAAAATTCAAGGTCATGAGCCTCATTGTTGAGACCATTAAGAGGACAACAGCAGATCAGAAGAGGAGTTGTGGGTATGCCCCACAGATTCAGGAGTTGATTAACTCAAAGATGGGCACAGGAACTTACTTGCTGGATAAGGAACATTTTGCTATCTATCCAGACTTTGAGGACAATCAAGTTGTGATGAATGAGAATGAACCATCATCAGTGCAAGCTCAAGAAAAGAAGGAGAAGGCAAAGAGAGAGAAGGCTGCCAAGATGCCAACTCAAGAGGAGGCATCTGAATACTTTTTGAAGAACAAGCAGGAGCAGCTTGGTTACTTGATAGCATCAACACTGAGGATTGAGAAGGGGTTGGCCACCCTAACTCAAAACCAGGAGAGCCTGGAAAGAATCATGGAACAAAAATTCTATGATCTAGATGTCAAAGTAACTGAGATTCAGTCAGTTGTGGAGCAGCTCCAGGATGACATGCAGGAGAGGAAGGGCAAGACTACCACTGAAGAATTTGCCAGAGTGCCTAGAGCTCATAGGTCAGCTGCAGTGCCTGTGAAAGACTCCACAGCCACATCATCTGCACCAGCTAAAACTCCTACAGCTCCAGTTCAACCAGCTCTAGCACCAACTCCTCCAGCTCCATCCACTTCAACTGAAGCCTTCGTCCAAGGAGCCATCTCTACACCACCACCTGAATATCAAGCCTGAGAGTCGATCTAGCACTATGCATTTTCTATGAACTTTTTGGTAACTTGTTGCCAAAGGGGGAGAAAAATGTATAGATCACAGGCTTCGAGAGAGAGAGTGTTGCTTTTGTTCTCTCTTGCTTTGATGGTTAAACCTTTGTTTGCTTTTGATTGCTTGAGATACTATGCTATTATCTGTGAGACATTGATGATCATGTGTTTGATCATAAGCCACACTTGTGCTTTTTAGATGATATTATCTTACCTATCCTTAAATGATCATTCACTTTGCTTGGTGATGAGTGCATGTATTCTATCTTTATTATTTTGAGCGCTCCACCAAGATGTATGTGATATGGAAGAGTAACCCATGAGCCTAATTCCTTGTGCATTTGCAGTCCAAAGCAAATTTTAAGCTATGCACAAATTTAGGGGGAGCTCTTGCTTATCACATACTTCTCAAAGCGACGATGTTTTTCAATCTTATTATCATTTGTCGAAGCTTTGATCTATATGTTGTCATCAATTACCAAAAAGGGGGAGATTGAAAGTGCAACTATCCCTAGGTGGTTTTGGTAATTCATAACAACATATAGCTCATTGAGCTAATACTATTCAAAGACTATTATTTCAGGAAAGCTCAATGAATGGCATGGCATGGATGATGAAAGTGGATCCCTCAAAATATCAAGGACAAAGGATTGGCTCAAGCTCAACAGCTCAAGACTCTTCATTTTACATTTTAGTGATCCAAGATCACATTGAGTCTATAGGAAAAGCCAATACTATCAAGGATGGATGAGGTGTTGCTTAATGAGCCTCTTGCTTCATGTGCTTAGTGATATGCTCCAAAGACCCTCAACTACTTTCTCACATCCACATATGACCTAAACCCAAAGTCAAAATCGGTCCCACCGATTCTTTCTATCCGGCGCCACCGAGTTCAAATGTCATAGCCACTGCCACAAACCCTAGGCAAATCGGTCTTACCGATAGGGATCTCGGTCTCACCGAGATGGGGTTGTAATCTCTCTGTTTCCCTTCGTAACGTTTCGGCCTAACAGAAGTGAGCGATCGGTCCCACTGAGATTGCAATGTAAACTCCCTATTTCCCTTTCGTAACATTTCGGTCTCACCGAAATGAGCGAATCGGTCCCACCAAGTTTACCCGATCAACTCTCTGGAAAGCTTATTACCAAAATCGGTCTCACGGAGTTTGTGTAATCGGTCTCACTGAGATTACGTTATGCCCTAACCCTAACCATATCGGTCCTACCGAGTTGCATGTCGGTCCCATCAAGAATCCTAACGGTCACTAGGTTTACTAAATCGGTCTGACCGAGTCTGTTGAATCGGTCCCACTGAGTTTGGTAAATTGTGTGTAACGGTTAGATTTTGTGTGGAGGCTATATATACCCCTCCACCTCCTCTTCATTTGTTGAGAGAGCCATCAGAACAAACCTACACTTCCAACTTACCATTTCTGAGAGAGAACCACCTACTCATGTGTTGAGGCCAAGATATTCCATTCCTACCATATTAATCTTGATCTCTAGCCTTCCCCAAGTTGCTTTCCACTCAAATCTTCTTTCCACCAAATCCAAATCCCATGAGAGAGAGTTGAGTGTTGGGGAGACTATCATTTGAAGCACAAGAGCAAGGAGTTCGTCATCAACACACCATTTGTTACTTCTTGGAGAGTGGTGTCTCCTAGATTGGCTAGGTGTCACTTGGGAGCCTCCGACAAGATTGTGGAGTTGAACCAAGGAGTTTGTAAGGGCAAGGAGATCGCCTACTTCGTGAAGATCTACCGCTAGTGAGGCAAGTCCTTCGTGGGCGACGGCCATGGTGGGATAGACAAGGTTGCTTCTTCGTGGACCCTTCGTGGGTGGAGCCCTCCGTGCACTCGCGCAACCGTTGAAGTCTCCATCAACGTGGATGTACGATAGCACCACCTATCGGAACCACGACAAAAACATCCGTGTCTCCAATTGCGTTTGAATCCTCCAAACCCTTCCCTTTACTTTCTTGCAAGTTGCATGCTCTAATTTCCGCTGCTCATATACTCTTTGCATGCTTGCTTGAATTGCGTGATGATTGCTTGACTTGTCTAAAGATAGCTAAAATCTGTCAAACTCTAAAATCGGGAAAAGGTTAAGTTTTTAATTGGTCAAGTAGTCTAATCACCGCCCCCCTCTAGACATACTGCAAGGTCCTACACTATCCCTAGAAAATCATATAGTCTGGCTATGCTCTATCTTCATCACACAAAGTATTTAATCATATGCACGACCCCGATGAGAAGCCAAGAATTGTTTCATACTTTACTATTCTCAAACTTTTTTTTCAACTTTCACGCAATACATGAGCGTGAGCCATGGACATAGCACTATATGTGGAATAGAATGGTGGTCGTGGGGAAGACAAAAAAGGAGAAGATAGTCTCACATCAACTAGGCTTATCAATGGGCTATGGAGATGCCCATTAATAGATATCAATGTGAGTGAGTAGGGATTGCCATGCAATGGATGCACTAGAGCTATAAGTGTATGAAAGCTCAACAAAAGAAACTAAGTGGGTGTGCATCCAACTTGCTTGCTCACGAAGACCTAGGGCATTTTGAGAAAGCCCATCATTGGAATATACAAGCCAAGTTCTATAATGAAATATTCCCACTAGTATATGAAAGTGACAACATAGGATCATGGTGCTACTTTGAAGCACAAGTATTGAAAAGTATAGTAACATTGTCCCTTCTCTCTTTTTCTCTCATTTTTTATTTTGGTGGGCTTCTTTGGCCTTCCCCCCCTTTTTTTAAGGTCCGGAGTCTCATCCCGACTTGTGGGAGAATCATAGTCTCCATCATCCTTTCCTCACTTGGGACAATGCTCTAATAATGAAGATCATCACACTTTTATTTACTTACAACTCAAGAATTACAACTCAATACATAGAACAAATATGACTCTATGTGTATGCCTCTGGCGGTGTACCAAGATATGCAATGAATCAAGAGTGACATGTATGAAAGAATTATCAAGGTGGCTTTGCCACAAATACGATGTCAACTACATGATCATGCAAAAGCAATAAGACAATGATGGAGCGTGTCATAATAAACGGAACGGTGGAAAGTTGGATGGCAATATATCTTGGAATGGCTATGAAAATGCCATAATAGGTAGGTATGGTGGCTGTTTTGAGGAAGGTATATGGTGGGTGTATGGTACCAGCGAAAGTTGTGTGGCACAAGAGAGGCTAGCAATGTTGGAAGGGTGAGAGTGCGTATAATCCATGGAATCAACATTAGTCATAAAGAACTCATATACTTATTGCAAAAATCTACAAGTTATCGAAACTAAGTACTACACACATGCTCCTAGGGGGATAAATTGGTAGGAAAATACCATCGCTCATCCCCGACCGCCACTCATAAGGAAGACAATCAATAAATAAATCATGCTCCAACTTCATCACATAACGGTTCACCATACGTGCATGCTATGGGAATCACAAACTTCAACACAAGTATTCCTCAAATTCACAACTAATCAACTAGCATGACACTAATATCACTATCCTCATATCTCAAAACAATTATCAAGCATCAAATTGATCATAGCATTCAATTCACTTTCTATGATAGGTTTTATTATACCCAACTTGGATGCCCATCATTCTAGGACCAATTTTATAACCAAAGCAAATACCATGTTGTTCTAAGAGAATCTCAAACTAATATAAGTGAAGCATGCGAGATTAATAATTTCTACAAAATAAAACCACCGCCATGCTCTAAAAAGATATAAGTGAAGCACTAGAGCAAAATTGTCTAGCTCAAAAGATATAAGTGAAGCACATAGAGTATTCTAATAAATTTCGAATCATGTTGTGTCTCTACCAAAAGGTGTGTACAGAAAGGATCATTGTGGTAACTAAAAATCAAAGAATCATATCATACAAGACACTCGAAGCAAAACACATATCATGTGGTGAATAAAACTATAGCTCCAAGTAAACTTACCGATAGACGAAGACTAAAGAGGGGATGCCCTCCGGGGCATCCCCAAGCTTAGGCTTTTGGTTGTCCTTGAATTATCTTAGGGTGCCATGGGCATCCCCAAGCTTAGGCTTTTGCCACTCCTTATTCCATAGTCCATCAAATCTTTACCCAAAACTTGAAAACTTCACAACGCAAAACTCAACAGAAAATCTCATAAGCTCCGCCAGTGCAAGAATGAAAAACCACCACTTAAGGTACTGTAATGAACTCATTCTTTATTTATATTGGTGTTAAACCTAATGTATTCCAACTTATCTATGGTTCATACCCCCCGATACTAGCCATAGATTCATCAATAAGCAAACAACACACGAAAAACAGAATATGTCAAAAACAGAACAATCTGTAGCAATCTGTAACTTCCGAATACTTCTGGAACTCTAAAAACCCTAACAAAATAGGAAGTCCTAGGAAATTTGTCTATTGGTCTACTGCAAAAAATAATCAACTAAAAAGCACCTTTCTGTGATTTATTAAAATTATTCTCGTGCGCACAATAGTTTCTGTTTTTCGGCAAGATCAAATTAACTATCACCATAGGTTATCCTATAGGTTCTACTCGGCACAAACACTAATTAAAACATAAAACCACATCTAAACAGAGGCTAGATGAATTTATTACTAAACAGGAACAAAAAGCAAAGAACAAAAAATAAAATTGGGTTGCCTCCCAACAAGCGCTAACGTTTAACGCCCCTAGCTAGGCATGATGATTTCGATGATGCTCACACAAAAGATAAGAATTGAAACATAAAGAGAGCATCATGAAGAATGTGACTAGCACATTTAAGTCTAACCCACTTCCTATGCATAGGGATTTTGTGATCAAACAACTTATGGGAACAATAATCAACTAGCATCGGAAGGCAAAACAAGCATAACTTCAAGATTTTAAGCACATCGAGAGGAAACTTGATATTATTGCAATTCCTACAAGCATATGTTCCTCCCTCATAATAATTTTCAGTAGCATCATGAATGAATTCAACAATATAACCATCACATAAAGCATTCTTTTCATGATCTACAAGCATAGAATTTTCATTACTCTCCACATAAGCAAAATTCTTCTCATTCGGAATAGTGGGAGTATCATAAGAGACTCAAATACTATAAATTGTTTCCATATTAAAAGAGTAATGTTCAGAAAAAGGGTAATCATAATCATGACAAGTTTTATAAATATAATCATCACTACTTTTTATAGCATAAGTTTCATCATAATAATCATCATAAGTAGCAACTTTGTTCTCATCATAATCAATTGAAACCTCGTCCAAAATAGTGGATTCATCACTAAATAAAGTCATGACCTCTCCAAATCCACTTTCATAAATATTATAAGATTCAACACCCTCCAAAATAGTGCGATCATTACTTCCTAAAGATGACACTCTTCCAAACCCACTTTCATCAATATAACCATCATAAATAGGAGGCATGCTATCATCATAATAAATTTGCACATCAAAACTTGGGAGGCTAAAAATATCATCTACATTAAACATAGCATACCCAAGCTTGGGACAAGCATTAATTGCAGCAAATATATTCTCAAACATGTCATTCTCATCAAACATAGCATCCCCAAGCTTGGGCCTTTTCCTATCATAAGCATAATCACTCTCATCATTAATAGTATGGATAGCACCAATACTATAGCAATTACCATCATCACAATGAGTAATAGGAGTAACATCATTTGGGAGGGATACCTTTCTACCTTTGCTTCTTTGTCTTTTCTTTTTATTCTTCACATCATGTGTGGGTTCAACCCTCTTTTTTGAGCTCCTTATTAATGAGATTGGTTGAATAGAAAGCTCCTCCTCGTTACCTGATTCATCATAAGAAATACTAGGAGGATATTGGGAAGTCTCTTCCATTTAATTAGTATTCTCTTCATCTTCCATTTGCTTTCTTTCCTTTATGTAATTGGCAACATAAGGGTTTTTAATGCAATTCACCGCACAATACATAAAAATTTCTTCTAGATCAAAATCAAGAGCTTTATCAAGGACAAATTCCGGCATATCTTTAGTTATACGTTTTATTTCTTGATTACCCAAAAGCAAACTAAGTTCATCATGATGTGCAAGGGAAATCAAGTCATCACAATTTTTGGACACGATACGATCATGAAACAATTTGCATTGGGGATTTAAATGATCACGTTCATTGCAAAGTTCACAAGGATGGCAAAGAAATTTTAAATTTTCTGTACAAGCATCTAGTCTTTATTGCAACCATTTAGTTTCTAAATACTTATGCCTCTTGCAAAATCTATCTTCCCTATTTGGTGTGTACTTGCAAACTCTATGCACTCCACAAAAATTGACATGCTTATAAGAGACATTTTCATCATGACTAGTGTAATCATCATTAGTGCCATGGATATTCAAAGATTTCATACTAACAACATTGCAATCATGCTCCTCATTCAAAGATTTAGTGACAAACATTTTATAGACTTCTTCTTCTAGCACTTGAGCACAATTTTCCTTTCCATCATTCTCATGAAAGATATTAAAAAGATGAAGCGTATGAGGCAAACTCAATTCCATTTTTTTGTAGTTTTCTTTTATAGACTAAACTAGTGATAAAACAAGAAACTAAAAGATTTGATTGCAAGATCTAAAGATATACCTTCAAGCACTCACCTCCCCGGCAACAGCGCCAGAAAAGAGCTTGATGTCTACTACACAACCTTCTTCTTATAGACGTTGTTGGGCCTCCAAGTGCAGAGGTTTGTAGGACAGTAGCAAATTTCCCTCAAGTGGATGACCTAAGGTTTATCAATCCGTGGGAGGCGTAGGATGAAGATGGTCTCTCTCAAACAACCCTACAACCAAATAACAAAGAATCTCTTGTGTCCCCAACACACCCAATACAATGGTAAATTGTATAGGTGCCCTAGTTCGGCGAAGAGATGGTGATACAAGTGCAATATGGATGGTAGATATGAGTATTTGTAATCTGAAAAAATAAAAACAGCAAGGTAACAAGTGGTAAAAGTGAGTGTAAACGGTATTGGAATGCTAGGAAACAAGGCCTAGGGTTCATACTTTCACTAGTGCAAGTTCTCTCAACAATAATAGCATAATTGGATCATATAACTATCCCTCAACATGCAACAAAGAGTCACTCCAAAGTCACTAATAGCAGAGAACAAACGAAGAGATTATTGTAGGGTACGAAACCACCTCAAAGTTATCCTTTCTAATCGATCTATTCAAGAGTCCATAGTAAAATAACACGAAGCTATTCTTTCCGTTCTATCTATCATAGAGTTCATACTAGAATAACACCTTAAGACACAAATCAACCAAAACCCTAATTACCTAGATACTCCAATGTCGCCTCAAGTATCTGTGGGCATGATTATTGTCAGGACCCCGACTCAATGCCACACCGATCTAGCACGTAACACATCATATCACTTTGCGGCCTCACGCACGGTATTCCCACGGGTGCCACCTTACCTGGCCCGGGACCGTTTGCGCCTTTTGGGTCACGTATATGATAGCGTCGCTAGCATCCATATGATAAGGAGCCCGGGCTGACATGGCTAGTCGTAAACCCAAAGTGGCACAAACTTACAGGGACAGGCATCCGTGACCCAGCATCAAACGTGTCGGTCATCAGCGAGTGAATCCAGGCTGTAGCACTGGGCTAGCAGGACTCCGGTGAACCGGGCTGTAGCGGGCTAACAGGACTCCGGTATTCATCGCGTGACATTTCCCCGAAGGGACAGACACAGGAACGAAGAAGGACACATGCCGGCCAGCCTAAGTGTTTCGGAGCAGTAGCAAGCTACCATGGCTCGGTGGAAACACTAAGAGACATTTCCCAGTAAGAGAGGCTTCTAAAGATAAACAACTAGATAGTCAGATCCCACACAAACCAAGCATTTCAATAACATACACACAATATGCTCGATATGTGCAATACAACATGGCATCACAAAATGACTCTACGACTCAAGTAGTTTATCCAATAGGTTCCGAGGAGCGAGATATTACAAACATGGGTCTCATGACCCAACATTCAGAGCATACAAATCAAAACACAAGCGGAAGCTATCATGTCTGAGTACAGACATCTATAAGTGAAAAAGGCTGAGAAGCCTGACTATCTACCAGATCCTGCCGAGGGGACAAGATCATAGCTGAGGTAACAAGCTAAACGTCGAAGTCCACGCGGAACTACTAGCGAGACCGAAGTCTCTCTGCAAAAACATAAATTAAGCAACGTGAGTACAAAAGTACCCAGCAAGACTTACATCAGAACTAACTACATATGCATCATTATCAACAAAGGGGATGGTGGGGTTTAACTGCAGCAAGCCAGCTTTGACTCGGTGGCTATCCTGAACTACGACTGCAAGTAACTCTTTTGAGGTGGCGCACACGAGTCCACATATTCACCATATCAATACACCACTATGGATCCGCTCCCGTCTCCCTACGAGAACGCCATCCATAGCACTCACGCTTATCTTGCGTATTTTAGGGTATCCACTTTCACTTGTCTATGAACTGATATAAGCAACCCAGAAGTCCTTTACCGCGGACATGGCTATTCGAATAGATGATGTTAACCCTGCAGGGGTGTACTTCTTCATACATGTTTCCACCACTTAGCGTCTGCACACGACATGTGCTCGGCAGACTTCAAGCGAAAGCCGACGTGGGTGTAGACCACGACCTACCTAAACACTCAAGTCTCTAGTCCAGGTTTATCGCCTATTCGTGTTCCATCCATGAGGAGATCCGGCCGGAGTTTCGCTCACAGCCCCAAACGATGTGAACAGAGTTCCGTGACACCAAACGGGCGCCCGGTATACCCGGCCACGTGCCTACCGCATCACAGCCCACCCCTACGGTCAGCGCTGTCCACGGCCTCCAGTAAGCTACAAACACCAGAAACTACTTGCAACTCCTGGACAGAGGACAAGGGTGAATAAGAAGTCGAGCGGGGTCATATTTCAGGGCCCAATGTATGGTAGTAGCTGAATCATGGATCACAAACCCAGAACTCAGTTCCTAAGGATGGCTTCAATGAGACAACCCACCATGTACTCCTACATGGCCTCTCACCGACACCTTTTACCAAATCGTGTTCACACACTCAGCTCACACACAGTAGGACATGTTCACACACCTCTGATTCATCCCGGATGAACCAGACCTGACACAACTCTAAGCAGTAGCAGGCATGACAAACAAGCATGAATGAGTAGGCACAACAGGGCTCAAACAACTCCTACTCATGCTAGTGGGTTTCATCTATTTACTGTGGCAATGACAGGTCATGCAGAGGATAAAGGGGTTCAACTACCACAGCATGTAACAGTTGAATCGGTATTGTCCTAATGCAGTAAAAGAGAGCAGGAGCGAGAGAGTGGGATTGTATCGGAATGAACAAGGGGGTTTTGCTTGCCTGGCACTTCTGAAGATAACATTGAGTCTTCATCAGTGTCAACGATCACAACGTCGGAACATCGTCTACCGGGAGGGAACAGATACCGGCAACAAAGAAGAATTTACAATCAATGCAATGCACAATATGATGCATGCTTATGACATGGCAATATGAATGTGTTTGAGCTAATGCAACTAGCAACAAATTAAATGAAGTTGGTTTGAATACAAGATTCAAATTCAAACTCCATATGTGATTATTCAAATGCCATTAATATGATTTGTGCTAAACAGAACCTATAAGTTGTTCTAACATGCATGAAAATGGTACAGATGGATTCCTTGAATTTTTCTGATAATTTTTCATATATAAATTATTTAATTTGGAGTTACGGTTGAATTTCTATGATTTATTGAAGTTTAGGGCATTTCTGAAATTTCCTGAAATAATAATAAATCCAGAAATGATTTATGGCGTCAGCACCACGTCACGGTGACGTCAGCAGAGTCAACTGGGCGCCCCAGGTCAAACCTGACCAGTGGGGTCCACTAGTCAGTGACTCAGGAACTAATCCCGGTCAAACCCAGTGCTGACTGGGGTTTGACCAGGGGTGGGGCCTACTGTCAGTGGCTCTAGGGGTTAATTAGCTGGATCACTAACACTAATCAAGCATGCCACATCGGCAGTCGCCGGAGTATCGCCGGCGGCGACCATTCCGCACGGCGGCGTGGCTCGGATTTGAGCTTTGGGCGGTGGTTTGGCGCGCTGAGCGCACCGGGAAGGAGCTCTTGCACTCGCGCATCTAATGGACCAGACGGGTGGTCACGGGGCAGCCGGAATCTCGCCGGCGACGAGCTTTGGCGGCGACCGGAGTTCGGCGGGGAGGGGAGAAGGAGCTACGGTGCACGGCAGGGGCCGGTGTTGGACGCGTTCGGCTCCTGGGAGCTCGGTGAGCACGGAGACACGCTCAAAAATGGGCGGGGGCGACTGTGGTGTCGGCAGCGGCGTGCGAAGCTGCGGCCGGAGCTCGGCGTCCGTGCAACTACGGCCTAGAGGACGCGGAGAGGCCGGGGAAGAGGGGGAGTCGAAGCGGGCGCTCACAGCGGTGAAGGGGAGCAACTCGGTGTAGCCGGGGACACGCTGAGGCCGCACATTGACCGGAGGGGGCCGTCGGATCCGGAGGTTGAAGACGACGGTTGACGGCGATGCAGGGCCTCCCGGCGTCCCGTAGCTCGATTGGGAGGACGAGGAGGTTTCTTCGGTGCTTCTGGAGTCGGCGGAAGGGCGAAGGGTGGCTGGTGGCCATGGTGGTTGC
>NC_041389.1:188229248-188237265 GCF_002162155.2 Triticum dicoccoides
GGGCGTCGAGGACGAGCCAGGCAGGCTGGGAGGGAGGAGGTGGTCGGGGCGCGTGGCCGCGCGCGCCACCGAGCAGCTTCGGGGCGAGGGGGAGGAAGACGACAGGGGGAGAAGCGGCGGTGGGCTGGGCCGCTGGAGGAGCTGGGCCAGGTGGGCTGAGAGGTGAGCGCCAGGTAAGTTTTCTCTCCTCTCTGCTTTTATTTCTATTTAATTCTGTTTTCTATTTTCTGTAGTTTGTTTTGATTTAGTTTTAGACACTAAATCATTTTAATAAATTCTGTAGGTTTTTATGTGGCTTGCTAAAATATATACAAAGCCACTCACAAACTTCCAGAATTATTGGAGTCATATTTAATATATATATTAAATATAAATCCAAAGCAAATAGTTATTGGATTAATTCAAATGGCCAGAATAAATATTTCTGTGACTCCAAAAATATTGGTTTGAATTTTATCTCTTACCAACATTTTTATGGAATAACAGGAACATTTTCTTGGACTCATTTGAGAAGATTTAAATGTTAATCATTTTTAAAAGGTTTCTGAGGCTTTGAAAATTCCTCAATTCAAATTTCATTTAAATTTAAACATGATGCACACATGGAAGCAAGCATAGGTCAGGCCAGAACTAGGGATGTGACAACTCACCCCCACTAAACAAGAATCTCGACCCGAGATTCAAGTGTAGGGTAAGACGATGGGGAACGCAAACTAGTATAGTCTTCATGATCCAGGGTGCACTTCATAAGAACCTTGATTCGATCATCATCTTGTCTCGAAGTCTTGCTCTGAGAACTCCAACCATCATGACAACAAGAGGAAGGAAAGACCCTAAAAGAATTGTTCTTCTCGAAGGTCGAACAACTCAAGATTAACCCACGGAATGAGACATAGCAACATCTCTCGAGCTGAGAGACGAAGCACACACCCATAGGAATGGAGTGAAGCAGATGACAAGGGTTCACTAGGTAGACAACAATTCCACACCTAAGAGGGTGGTGAACGGTTGTCAATGTAGCGAGGAGTTGAGTTGCCATGATACCACAATGATGCACCTTAGGGAGGGTGACTCGTAGAATCATCCCCTTAAGTGGCAAAAAGAATTACCTTTGATTCAGAGATCATTGAAACTCTTTATACCAACTTAAGGCAAATCATAATCGATCATTTAGAGGGGTTCGGTAGAATGGCATACCCGAACTTGGATGATGTGGATTACCTTGTTGAAGACAACGTCATAGATGATTTTGTTTATCATCGGAAATGGATGAGACCCATGGTAGGACCACTTTTGAAAATGATCCTGATCAGTAATTACTGAGAAGGGTAATCCAGAGTAGGGTGGCACAATGGCGGTGTAAGCCGGGAACAAAATGCAAATGATGGGAATGATTCCAGTAACTGGGGAGAGGCTCAACAATAGAGAGTTATTCCACTATTGGAATGGTTATAGCATTGCCGAGGAAACTGAGAGGACTATACAGCTAATGCCGACGATCAAACCTAGCACTTGCGCGTGCTCTCAAGAACTTGAGCATTTCCATAATCATCAAGGTTTTATCAACAACCACGTCAAGGGTGCTTACAACACAACATACTACCATGATGAATAGCGATGGACGATGCAGATGCAAAGGAAGATAACACTTCCTCAGATTTCACTTTAGCGAGGCCAAGGGGATGAAATCTGGATGATCGACCGAGAGACATTTAGCACTCCGCTTCTAATGTTCTCCTTGATGTGCTAGCGTAATCCACTTATTGAAATGGTTTGGTAACCAGACCATCAAGTAAAAAGGTCGGACTTCGGGAGCACAAAAATCCATAAGGAACAACTACTAGAATAAGTTCTACGAGATCCTTATGGGGAGGTGGTCAACTTCCTCAATCAAGATATTATAATAACAGGTCTTCCGGCTGGGTGTGTTGGCCACGACATCCACTTTACCGGTTATCGCGAGACCAATATTATAGTTCTTGGGAAATGTTCCAACCATCACATCTGCCTGAGATTCAGATCTGGTTGGTGTCAGAATATTCCAGACTCATCGAGTCTAAGAAGAAAAACGAAAGTTTGCAACACAAATCGACGAGATGACGATGCGAGATTCTCGGGGGGTGAACTATGATAGCAAGCTCCAAAAACACGAGCCGGTTCTGCTACAACATGTGAACATGTTGTCCAAGACAAACATGACCACAAAGTAGTCTTATAATAAAACACTACCGAGTTCAGGAGGGGGAACCATCAACGAGGGTATCGAAGTCCCTACATAAGTCCGGATTAGCTCTTATGAAGGAACTCCTTCTCCTTGAACAAATCAATCAGTGGCTTGGTGTGCTAGGGATACATATAGATTGAAGGTTGCAAGTCTTCAAACCACAGAATTCTTCGCACGTATGCATGACTGACTTGGGATGATTCCAGAGGAAGCAAAACTATCTCAATTTCACGGCGGCAACTTTCACCAAATGCACGTGTATAAGAGGAAGTCACTCCTTTCATCAAACACATACTTCATGAGCTAGCATGAGGAAAATGCTTTCAAAAATTTCCAACACTAACTTGTTGTCCAACAAGATCATGGAGGAGATAAGGATGTTGTCAATGGGCTCAACAACTATTCATCTTGGTTTCCTTTTAAAAGGAATTCCATAGTTAAGTGAACAAGTGATAGCATTGGTCAGACCCAAAAGATATAATGGTGTATGCTCGAGGGATCAACCACGAGTAAGACAACATTACGAATATCGTTGGTTCTGATTTGATTTGACGATAGCCCATACTCAATCAAGGGTTCGGGTAAGATAATAGATCCAACAATCGATCACAGGGACCAATTGAGGAAGATATCATCTTTCTTCAACACACACTACACAAGAATATCCCTTTGGAACGAACTAAGTCAGGCAAGCTTTTATCTTCCAACTCTCCAAGTTGTTGTCTAGCTTAACCAACTAGCTCAGGGATATCTAACACAGATTCTTGGAGAAAGGGTGGTTCACAAGAAACCAACTTGATCACGAGCTCAACATAACAGTCAGAAAACAACCCGGTAACACTTCCAAGAAGATGTTTGGAAAGTCACGAACCACCGATACGTTACTACGATCGAGAACAATCTTGCTTTTCAGGGCAAGACGATATGATCAAATGAGCGAGGACTTGACAAAATCCTAACTCATCAATCGAAATGTGCACCAGGAAGATGGACAAGGTAGCACGATCAATCTTAGAATGATGATTCAAGAACCAACACGTTAAAAATGAGGTTATTGACCATTTAACTACCAAGCAACAAGGTTGCTAGGAGTATTGATTTCACACGCCATGATTCACTTGTCGGCATTCCGGTTACAATAACACAGGAACCGAGAAATGAATAATGATGGAGAGAAGTATCACTGTGTCAAGAATTCATAAGAGGGTGTGCAATTCTCACGATACTCTTGTGATGAAAGAGGGTGATACTCCGAGGTGGAACAGAACAAAAATTGGATTGGCATTCTGATATGTGGAATACAACTGCTTTGACCAAATCCTAGATATGGATGAGGTACTGGAGTTTGTTTCTCCTAGTCATTCCGGAATAGAATGGCTTGACGGACCACAAGAGTAATAGGTATCGATGAACGATTGCACGCATACTCTTGACTATCAATTGATAGACGAGGGTCAGAGGACAACTAAAGTGGGACAACTCAAAGGAACATACGATTTTCTGAGTTGTGGATGCATGGATTAGCATGTCAAACGAGTTCAACATATTTCTTCCGGACAATCCATGTGGAAAGGTAGAACTGGCAGAGTCACAATATATAATGGAGAACTCATCGAGAGCACTCTGGTTGTGATCGTTCAGTTCAACGAGGAACTTCTGCCATAAGTAGTTCATGGTATTTGGAAGAAGGAGATACCACGGACTTCAAGGACTATCGCAAAGGTTACTAATATCCTAAAGGAACTAGGAACACTATCAACATGATGTAAGTAGGGTGAATCTCGGGTTTAAAAACCCAGGAATAGAATACCTACTACTAAGTGGCATCACGGAATGCTTTCGGGAATAAAGGCCAGAAGCATCACACTGGGACACAAATCATGGCTAAATTACTAGATGATCCCCTAAGACACCTAAGGTCATAATAATAGCTCCAACATAAATGTCGAGGCAATAGAGTACCTCAACTCACCGTCTAGTGTGGTTAATCTGGCCATAAGGGACATCGAGAACGGAAAGAAAGGATTTGCAAATGCATCAGACTATTTAGAAACCTGGGATGACTCGGACAGCATAACGGCTGTAAATGCTCAAAAAGATTTGAGACAATCACAATAATGGTGGCATAACCACTCAGAAGCACAATATCAAGGTCTAGAGATCAATAATTAACATACAGAGGTAGAAACTGAACTGAGGCTTAATCCAACAATCTTATAAGTCTACGGAATAGTAACACATGATCCTAATAACAAGAAGAGATAGCCTAGTTCTTAATCCCCGTAGGAAAGATAAGATGACTCAGATCAGAAGGGCATAAGGTATAAGGAGTAAAAAGAGCCTTACGTTCCATCCCACAATCAATTCCCTTATATAACTAAAGAATTTCTAGACTCAACTTCGACCAGTTTGGCTTGGTAATCCTACAGGCAGTCAAGCTCTGATACCAACGCTGTCAGGACCCCGACTCAATGCCACACCGATCTAGCACGTAACACATCATATCACTTTGCGGCCTCACGCACGGTATTCCCACGGGTGCCACCTTACCTGGCCCGGGACCGTTTGCGCCTTTTGGCTCACGTATATGATAGTGTCGCTAGCATCCATATGATAAGGAGCCCGGGCTGACATGGCTAGTCGTAAACCCAAAGTGGCACAAACTTACAGGGACAGGCATCCGTGACCCAGCATCGAACGTGTCGGTTATCAGCGAGTGAATCCAGGCTGTAGCACTGGGCTAGCAGGACTCCGGTGAACCGGGCTGTAGCGGGCTAACAGTACTCCCGTATTCATCGCGTGACATTTCCCCAAAGGGACAGACACAGGAACGAAGAAGGACACATGCCGGCCAGCCTAAGTGTTTCGGAGCAGTAGCAAGCTACCATGGCTCGGTGGAAACACTAGGAGACATTTCCCGGTAAGAGAGGCTACTAAAGATAAACAACTAGATAGTCAGATCCCACACATACCAAGCATTTCAATAACATACACACAATATGCTCGATATGTGCAATACAACATGGCATCACAAAATGACTCTACGACTCAAGTAGTTTATCCAATAGGCTCCGAGGAGCGAGATATTACAAACATGGGTCTCATGACCCAACATTCAGAGCATACAAATCAAAACACAAGCGGAAGCTATCATGTCTGAGTACAGACATCTATAAATGAAAAAGGCTGAGAAGCCTGACTATCTACCAGATCCTGCCGAGGGCACAAGATCGTAGCTGAGGTAACAAGCTAAACATCGAAGTCCACGCGGAACTACTAGCGAGACCGAAGTCTCTCTGCAAAAACATAAATTAAGCAACGTGAGTACAAAAGTACCCAGCAAGACTTACATCAGAACTAACTACATATGCATCATTATCAACAAAGGGGATGGTGGGGTTTAACTGCAGCAAGCCAGCTTTGACTCGGTGGCTATCCTGAACTAGGACTGCAAGTAACTCTTTTGAGGTGGCGCACACGAGTCCACATATTCACCATATCAATACACCACTATGGATCCGCTCCCGTCTCCCTACGAGAACGCCATCCATAGCACTCACGCTTATCTTGCGTATTTTAGGGTATCCACTTTCACTTGTCTATGAACTGATATAAGCAACCCAGAAGTCCTTTACCGCGGACACGGCTATTCGAATAGATGATGTTAACCCTGCAGGGGTGTACTTCTTCATACATGTTTCCACCACTTAGCGTCTGCACACGACATGTGCTCGGCAGACTTCAAGCGAAAGCCGACGTGGGTGTAGACCACGACCTACCTAAACACTCAAGTCTCTAGTCCAGGTTTATCGCCTATTCGGGTTCCATCCATGAGGAGATCCGGCCGGAGTTTTGCTCACAGCCCCAAACGATGTGAACAGAGTTCCGTGACACCAAACGGGCGCCCGGTATACCCGGCCACGTGCCTACCGCATCACAGCCCACCCCTACGGTCAGCGCTGTCCATGGCCTCCAGTAAGCTACAAACACCAGAAACTACTTGCAACTCCTGGACAGAGGACAAGGGTGAATAAGAAGTCGAGTGGGGTCATATTTCAGGGCCCAATGTATGGTAGTAGCTGAATCATGGATCACAAACAGAGAACTCAGTTCCTAAGGACGGCTTCAATGAGACAACCCACCATGTACTCCTACATGGCCTCTCACCGACACCTTTTACCAAGTCGTGTTCACACACTCAGCTCACACACAGTAGGACATGTTCACACACCTCTGATTCATCCCGGATGAATCAGACCTGACACAACTCTAAGCAGTAGCAGGCATGACAAACAAGCATGAATGAGTAGGCACAACAGGGCTCAAACAACTCCTACTCATGCTAGTGGGTTTCATCTATTTACTGTGGCAATGACAGGTCATGCAGAGGATAAAGGGGTTCAACTACCGCAGCATGTAACAGTTGAATCGGTATTGTCCTAATGCAGTAAAAGAGAGCAGGAGCGAGAGAGTGGGATTGTATCGGAATGAACAAGGGGGTTTTGCTTGCCTGGCACTTCTGAAGATAACATTGAGTCTTCATCAGTGTCAACGATCACAACGTCGGAACATCGTCTACCGGGAGGGAACAGATACCGGCAACAAAGAAGAATTTACAATCAATGCAATGCACAATATGATGCATGCTCATGACATGGCAATATGAATGTGTTTGAGCTAATGCAACTAGCAACAAATTAAATGAAGTTGGTTTGAATACAAGATTCAAATTCAAACTCCATATGTGATTATTCAAATGCCATTAATATGATTTGTGCTAAACAGCACCTATAAGTTGTTCTAACATGCATGAAAATGGTACAGATGGATTCCTTGAATTTTTCTGATAATTTTTCATATATAAATTATTTAATTTCGAGTTACGGTTGAATTTGTATGATTTATTGAAGTTTAGGGCATTTCTGAAATTTCCTGAAATAATAATAAATCCAGAAATGATTTATGGCGTCAGCACCACGTCACGGTGACGTCAGCAGAGTTAACTGGGTGCCCCAGGTCAAACCTGACCAGTGCGGTCCACTGGTCAGTGACTCAGGAACTAATCCCGGTCAAACCCAGTGCTGACTGGGGTTTGACCAGGGGTGGGGCCTACTGTCAGTGGCTCTAGGGGTTAATTAGCTGGATCACTAACACTAATCAAGCATGCCACATCGGCAGTCACCGGAGCATCGCCGGCGGCGACCATTCCGCATGGCGGCGCGGCTCGGATTTGAGCTTTGGGCGGTGGTTTGGCGCGCTGAGCGCACCGGGAAGGAGCTCTTACACTCGCGCATCTAATGGACCAGACGGGTGGTCACGGGGCAGCCGGAATCTCGCCGGCGACGAGCTTTGGCGGCGACCGGAGTTCGGCGGGGAGGGGAGAAGGAGCTACGGTGCACGGCAGGGGCCGGTGTTGGACGCGTTCGGCTCCTGGGAGCTCGGTGAGCACGGAGACACGCTCAAAAATGGGCGGGGGCGACTGTGGTGTCGGCAGCGGCGAGCGAAGCGGCGGCCGGAGCTCGGCGTCCGTGCAACTACAGCCTAGAGGACGCGGAGAGGCCGGGGAAGAGGGGGAGTCGAAGCGGGCGCTCACAGCGGTGAAGGGGAGCAACTCGGTGTAGCCGGGGACACGCTGAGGCCGCAAATTGACCGGAGGGGGCCGTCGGATCCGGAGGTTGAAGACGACGGTTGACGATGATGCAGGGCCTCCCGGCGTCCCATAGCTCGATTGGGAGGACGAGGAGGTTTCTTCGGTGCTTCTGGAGTCGGCGGAAGGGCGAAGGGTGGCTGGTG
>NC_041389.1:188237598-188412602 GCF_002162155.2 Triticum dicoccoides
GTCGGCGGCGGCTCTCGGTCATGGGGGGGGAAGCAGAGGAGCGAGGGGGGGGAGGTCCAGAGAGCGAGGGAGAAGTGAGAGGGGTCGAGGGGAGTGCGTGGCATCAACCGGGCGTCGAGGACGAGCCAGGCAGGCTGGGAGGGAGGAGGTGGCCGGGGCGCGTGGCCGCGCGCGCCACCAAGCAGCTTCGGGGCGAAGGGCAGGAAGACGACAGGGGGAGAAGCGGCGGTGGGCTGGGCCGCTGGAGGAGCTGGGCCAGGTGGGCTGAGAGGTGAGCGCCAGGTAAGTTTTCTCTCCTCTCTGCTTTTATTTCTATTTAATTCTGTTTTCTAGTTTCTGTAGTTTGTTTTGATTTAGGTTTAGACACTAAATTATTTTAATAAATTCTGTAGGTTTTTATGTGGCTTGCTAAAATATATACAAAGCCACTCACAAACTTCCAGAATTATTGGAGTCATATTTAATATATATATTAAATATAAATCCAAAGCAAATAGTTATTGGATTAATTCAAATGGCCAGAATAAATATTTCTGTGACTCCAAAAATATTGGTTTGAATTTTACCTCTTACCAACATTTTTATGGAATAACAGGAACATTTTCTTGGACTCATTTGAGAAGATTTAAATGTTAATCATTTTTAGAAGGTTTCTGAGGCTTTGAAAATTCCTCAATTCAAATTTCATTTAAATTTAAACATGATGCACACATGGAAGCAAGCATAGGTCAGGCCAGAACTAGGGATGTGACAATTATATGATATGCATCACACAATCTCAGATTCATCTATTCAACCAACACAAAGAACTTCAAAGAGTCCCCCAAAGTTTCTACCGGAGAGTCAAGACGAAAACATGTGCCAACCCCAATGCGCAAGTTCACAAGGTGAACCCGCAAGTTGATAACCAAAACATATATCAAGTAGATCACGTGAATATCCCATTGTCACCATAGATAAGCACATGAAAGACATACATCAAGTGTTCTCAAATCCTTAAAGACTCGATCCGATAAGATAACTTCAAAGGGAAAACTCAATCCATTACAAGAGAGTAGAGGGGGAGAAACATCATAAGATCCAACTATAATAGCAAAGCTCGCGGTACATCAAGATCATGCCGAATCAAGAACATGAGAGAGTGAGATCAAACACATAGCTACTGGGACATACCCTCAGCCCCGAGGGTGAACTACTCTCTCCTCGTCATGGAGAGCGCCGAGATGATGAAGATGGACACCGGTGATGGTTCCCCCCTCCGGCAGGGTGCCGGAACAGCGTCCCGATTGGTTTTTGGTGGCTACAGAGGCTTGTGGCGGTGGAACTCTTAATCAATTGTGCTCCTGGAAGTTTTTGGGGCATATGGATATATATAGGCGAAAGAAGTCGTCCAGGGGAGCCACGAGGGGCCCACGAGGGTAGGGGGCGCGCCCAGGGGGTAGGGCGCCCCCTGCACCCTCGTGGCTTCCTCGAAGCTTCCCTGACGTCTACTCCAAGTCTCCTTGATTGCGTTTGTTCCAAAAATAACTCTCCCGAAGGTTTCATTCCGTTTGGACTCCGTTTGATATTCCTTTTCTTCGAAACACTGAAATAGGCAAGAAAACAACAATTTGGGTTGGGCCTCCGGTTAATAGGTTAGTCCAAAAAAATATAAAAGTATATAGTAAAGCCCATTAAACATCCAAAACAGGTAATATAATAGCATGGAACAATAAAAAATTATAGATACATTGGAGACGTATTAGGGTATTATCCATCTGGAGAGCCCAGAACCTGGGTATGTCTTGCGTCTCTCGGTTGCTCATGCCGACCTCGCCTCTGGAGCCCACCGGTGCCCTCGAGCCTCCTCCTTTCTTTAGCCATCCTTTGGCATCTGCTGTGCACCCACCACGACACAGTTAGCGAGGAATGCATACATTGGATTTTAACATAAAGTGGTTTCAAATATTTGAAAATCCAAATTAAGATGGATCCAGCCTTATGAATCGGATATCATGCCATTTGTAAACCATATTTATGTATAAACGGTGTTGTGCTTTTGAAAGTATATATATAAAATGATGTATATAGATTTGTATTCGAATACAAAATGGATCCTGCCCGAAAAAGAATAAAATAGGATTCGAATTGAGTTGGCACGGTAAACCTGCACTGTTTCTCTGCAAAAAATTGAACGAAGCAGGGAAACTCCCAGTAACCGCCCGAAACCAAAATCTACGAGATGGAAATTACTGCCTATCCCTGACACGCAAAGCCTATCGGCTCGATTTCTATATGTTTCGATAGGGGTAGGCTTGTAATTTCACCCAAACGTGACTTAACTGCCTCTGCGTCTCACCTCCCCGGATTCATACATGGTGGGCGCCAAAACACAGGTTCTCCTTGGCCGAAATTGCCTCTCACCTCCCTCCCCGATTCATACATGGTGGGTGCAAAAACAAACTCTCCTTAGCCGAAATCTCCATCGAGAAATATTCGGTGTATGCGAGATTACCGTCCTATCCCCAACCGACTAATATTGTTGTGATGTAGGAAATTTTAAATGTGGGCTAAGTTTATAAATTTACTCGCATTTGAGACAAGCGAGCCTTGAAGACATGGTTCCCCCCTTCCTCTCTCCCTCTATTCCCCATTTGTACTCCGTGGGCACCAAAACACCCTCTCCACCGTAGTCTGTCGGTGTACAAAGTGTGGGTACTTCTGCAACCCTCACTTGTGCACGGACGGTTGCAGCCACGCCTACAATAGGGCTTGGCAAAGCAGAGGAGGACGGCAGAAGGCAAGGAGGGAGCATAGAATATCAAAGCAGACACTCAAGGCAACATGCAGCAGGAGGCGAGCAGGGCCACACCCGGCAACAAGCCTTGCCGAGGCGACCTGCGAAGCCCCCCCGGCAAGGTCCTTTCTGGAGCGGCCTGCAAAGAGAACAGCAAGGCCACCACCCTTGGGGTTGAGAACTCTGATACCATCGACAACGTTAAGACCCAGATTTGGAGAGCACATGCCTGGTAGCATGCAACCCCTCACGAAGATTTGCAACCCACGAATCCACGTGGGATCAAAAGGCAAAGACCCCCGACAAGACCCTTGTTGGGGACGACTCCAAGGCCCCCAGCAAGCCTTGCCGGGGACGATCGGTGAGCCGCGGCCAGACCCGCGCCCGGCAAGGTTTCACTGGTTCACCACCAATCCAGTACGACGATAGGCACGCCAGCTAAGCAGGCGCTTGCGTGGCGGCATGCAAATCTTCGTGGAAGCGTACCATTTCGCCAACACAGCAGCTGGTTGGCCAGCGTGGCGCTGCATGCCTCATCGGCCCAGACGCGTGGAGAGGCGAGGAGGAGTGGCGAAGGACGAGATGGCCTTTGTTGCCGTCCCCAATAAAGAGAAAGGACACGGAGGCTGCGCGTTGAATGCACTTGTCCTATGTTAATCGAGCGATAAGCTCATACCACTGTAGCCTGCCACCTCCTGTGTGCCCCTGTGGCAACCACTTTGTGTATAAAAGGAGGCCCGGGGCACACAGATAGAGGATTCAGACTTTTGGACAAAGCACGCACCATAGCTAGTTCAAAAGGTCAAGAACACGCATATAACCATAAAAAAGCAGGACTAGGGTATTACGCATCTTTGCGGCCCGAACCTAGATAAAAGTCATCTACGTGCTAACGGCTCAACCTGCTCTTCGTGCAACTAATCCCCCGCCGAACGTAGAAGGGATCCTTGTGACCCCATAGGTGATCTGTTTTCCCAACATCTTTGGCGCGCCAGGTAGGGGGAGTTCCTTGTGAGAATCTGGTCTGTAGTTAGTACAGTAGCTCTTTCATCGCCATGGCTCCGAAGAAGAAGACGACTGTGGCGATCGGCCCATCCGAGGCCGCTCCGCCCGCACCCGCGCGAACGGGCGATGGGGCGGGCGCCGGTGGTGGAGGAGATCGAAATCGCCCACACCATCCGAATACAAGAAGTCAGGCCGTCGTCATCCTCCGCACCGGCGATGGAGGTCGGCGCGCCGCCGTGCCCAAGGATGGAGCTGTGCCACCTGCAGGTGGTGCGGGGACCTCCAAGGGCAGAAGATTGAGCTCACCAATGCGCATACCACGGTCTCCTCAGCTCATGCACGATGAACCATGCCGCATTATTGAGGATCCCGGGCATCGCCACGGCAAGAGCCCTCAGCGTCACTCTCAAGACACGCAGGGCCGACATGCACGCCATGATGTAGGCGCAAAGAGCGCGCGCTATGGAATCATGATGGGACTCCTTTTAACATCGTTAGAAGTCCGAGTTCCTCCGATTCCTCTCTCCTGTCGCTGCCACCCACGCGAGCGGAAGTGCTGTCTGAGTGCAACTGCTCCTTGACTTTCCTCCTGCCCCAGAGAAGCAAGAAGAGTGGAGGCCTGCTATCCATAGCCTTATTGGCCATGCCAACAGGGATGGCCACCGGGGAGCAAGCCCCTCACGGCGCCGAAATGATGAACCGACGCGTGCAGGCAGTGGAAGGGTCGAGGGAGCTGCAACCACGATGCACCCCCCTCCGCCCTGGTCGGCCCATCGGGGCGATGCCCGGGACAACGTGTCCACGGCATCGTCAGACCCACGGACGTGCCGTGACCAATGGTGAGTTCTTCGAGAGCGCCTCAAGGAGGACGTCTGGACTACTATCGAGCGGCGACGGGAAGCATGTCACCAGTCTGATAGGCGTGCTGGGCCCACTGAGTACAGGCCTGCGCCGGGGGATGCTAGCGACTTGACATATGCAATCACTTGTCCAACATTCACCCGCGAGCTGCTGCAGTCCCAGTGGCCCAACACCCGCACGTTCAAACCAGAGGTCCCAGAGAAGTACGAAGGTAAGACTCACCCGTTTGAGTTCCTGAGTGATACTCGCCAACAATTTCCCGTTGGCACTTAATCCCAATGTCAAGTCATGGTTGATGCATCTGCCGATAGATTCCATCGCTTCTTGGTCCGACCTGTGCCACAAGTTCATTGGTGCCTTCACGGGCAGCCACATGGCTCCTCGATAGGCAAGTGACTTGCACGTGATCCCTCAGAGATACGACATCCAGAAGTTTAGCCATGTGCAGTACAACATCCTCGATGTTCATCCCGCCGCCATGATCAGCGCGTTCCACTAGAACGTGAGCAATCGAAAGATTCCTGGTGTTGGGTAACATAGTAATTTCCAAAAATTTCCTACGCACATGCAAGATCATGGTGATGCATAGCAATGAGAGGGGAGAGTGTGACCACGTACCCTCATAGACCAAAAGCGGAAGCGTTAGCACAACGCGGTTGATGTAGTCGTACGTCTTCACGGCCCGACCGGTCAAGCACTGAAACTACGGCACCTCCGAGTTCTTGCACACGTTCAGCTTGATGATGTTCCCCATACTCCGATCCAGCAGAATGTCGGGGAAGAGTTCCGTCAGCACGATGGCGTGGTGACGGTCTTGATGTTCTATCGACACAGGGCTTCGCCTAAGCACCGCTACAATATTATCAAGGAGAACTATGGCAGAGGGGGGCACCGCACATGGCTAAGAGATCAAGAGATCAATTGTTGTGTCTATGGGGTGCCCCCTCCCCCGTATATAAAGGGGTGGAGGAGGGGGCCGGCCAAGGGGGGTGGCGCGCCCTAGGGGGGAGTCCAACTCCCACCGGGAGTCGGTGGGAGTTGGACTCCCCCCTTTCCTATTAGGAGAGGGAGACGGAAGGAAGAGGAAGGAGGGAGGAAAGAAAGGGGGGCCGGCCCCCCTCCCAATTCGGATTGGGCTTGGGGGGCGCCCCCTCCCTTGCTCCTTTCCCCTCCTTTCGACTAAGGCCCAATAAGGCCCATATACCTCCCGGGGGTTTGCGATAACCTCCTGGAGCTCCGGTATTGTCCCAGTCTCACCCGGAACCTTTCCGGTGTCCAAATATAGTCGTCCAATATATCAATATTTATGTCTTGACCATTTCGAGACTCGTCATCAAGTCCGTGATCAGATCCGGGACTTTGAACAACCTTCGGTACATCAAAACTCATAAACTCATAATAAAACTGTCAACGAAACCTTAAGCGTGCGGACCCTATGGGTTCGAGAACTATGTAGACATGACCGAGACATATTTTTGATCAATAACCAATAGCGGAACCTGGATGCTCATATTGGCTCCTACATATTCAATGAAGATCTTTATCAGTCAAACCGCATAACAACATACGTTGTTCCCTTTGTCATCGGTATGTTACTTGCCCGAGATTCGATCGTTGGTATCCAATACCTAGTTCAATGTCGTTACCGGCAAGTCTCTTTACTCGTTACGTAATGCATCATCTCGTAACTAACTCATTAGCTACATTGCTTGCAAGGCTTATAGTGATGTGCATTACCTAGAGGGCCCAGTGATACCTCTCCGACAATCGGAGTGACAAATCCTAATCTCGAAATACGTCAACTCAAAAACTACCTTCGGAGACACCTGTAGAGCACCTTTATAATCACCCAGTTACGTTGTGACGTTTGGTAGCACACAAAGTGTTCCTCCGGTAAGAGGGAGTTACATAATCTGATAGTCATAGGAATGTATAAGTCATGAAGAAAGCAATAGCAACATAGTAAACGATCAAGTGCTAAGCTAATGGAATGGGTCAAGTCAATCACATCATTCTCCTAATGATGTGATCCCGTTAATCAAATGAAAACTCATGTCTGTGGTTAGGAAACTTAACCATCTTTGATTTACGAGCTAGTCAAGTAGAGGCATACTAGTGACACTATGTTTGTCTATGTATTCACACATGTCTTATGTTTCCGGGTAATACAATTCTAGCATGAATAATAAACGTTTATGATGATATGAGGAAATAAATAATAACTTTATTATTGCCTCTAGGCCATATTTCCTTCAGGCTCCCACTCGCACTAGAGTCAATAATCTAGATTACACAGTAATGATTCTAACACCCATGGTGCCTTGGTGTTGATCATGTTTTGTTCGTGGAAGAGGCTTAGTCAATGCGTCTGCAACATTCAGATCCATATGTATCTTGCAAATCTCTATGTCTCTCACCTGGACTTGCTCCCGGATGGAATTGAAGCGTCTCTTGATGTGCTTGGTTCTCTTGTGAAATATGGATTCCTTTGCCAAGGCCATTGCACCAGTATTGTCACAAAAGATTTTCATTGGACCCGATGCACTAGGTACGACACCTAGATCAGATATGAACTCCTTCATCCAGACTCCTTCATTTGCTGCTTCCGAAGCAGCTATGTACGCCGCTTCACATGTAGATCCCGCTATGATGCTTTGTTTTGAACTGCACCAACTGACAGCTCCACCATTTAATATAAACGCGTATCCGGTTTGCGATTTAGAATCGTCCGGATCAGTGTCAAAGCTTGCATCGACATAACCATTTACGACTAGCTCTTTGTCACCTCCATAAATGAGAAACATATCCTTAGTCCTTTTCAGGTATTTCAGGATGTTCTTGACCGCTGTCCAGTGATCCACTCCTGGATTACTTTGGTACCTCCCTGCTAAACTAATAGCAAGGCACACATCAGGTCTGGTACACAACATTGCATACATGATAGAGCCTATGGCTGAAGCATAGGGAACTTCTTTCATTTTCTCTCTATCTTCTGAAGTGGTCGGTCATTGAGTCTGACTCAATTTCACACCTTGTATTACAGGCAAGAACCCTTTCTTTGCTTGATCCATTTTGAACTTTTTCAAAACTTTATCAAGGTATGTGCTTTGTGGAAGTCCAATTAAGCGCCTAGATCTATCTCTAAAGATCTTGATGCGTAATATGTAAGCAGCTTCACCGAGGTCTTTCATTGAAAAACTTTTATTCAAGTATCCTTTTATGCTATCCAGAAATTCTATATCATTTCCAATCAATAATATATCATCCACATATAATATTAGAAATGCTATAGAGCTCCCACTCACTTTCTTGTAAATACAGGCTTCTCCAAAAGTCTGTATAAAACCATATGCTTTGATCACACTATCGAAGTGTTTATTCCAACTCCGAGAGGCTTGCACCAGTCCATAAATGGATCGCTGGAGCTTGCACACTTTGTTAGCATCCTTTGGATTGACAAAACCTTCTGGTTGCATCATATACAACTCTTCTTCCAGAAATCCATTCAGTAATGTAGTTTTGACATCCATTTGCCAAATTTCATAATCATAAAATGCGGCAATTGTTAACATGATTCGGACAGACTTAAGCATCACTACGGGCGAGAAAGTCTCATCATAGTCAACCCCTTGAACTTGTCGAAAACCTTTCGCAACAAGTCGAGCTTTATAGACAGTAACATTACCATCAGCGTCAGTCTTCTTCTTGAAAATCCATTTATTCTCGATGGCTTGCCGATCATCGGGCAAGTCAACCAAACTCCACACTTTGTTCTCATACATGGATCCCATCTCAGATTTCATGGCTTCAAGCCATTTTGTGGAATGTGGGCTCATCATCGCTTCCTCATAGTTTGTAGGTTCGCCACGGTCAAGTAACATAACCTCCAGAATAGGATTACTGTACCACTCTGGCACGGATCTTACTCTGGTTGACCTACGAGGTTATGTAGTAACTTGATCTGAAGTTTCATGATCATCATCATTAGTTTCCTCACTTATTGGTGTAGTCGTCACATGAACCGGTTTCTGTGATGAACTATTTTCCAATAAAGGAGCAGGTACAGTTACCTCATCAAGTACTACTTTCCTCCCACTCACTTCTTTTGAGAGAAACTCCTTCTCTAGAAAGGATCTTTTCTTTGCAACAACTGTCTTGCCTTGGGATCTATGATAGAAGGTGTACCCAATAGTTTTCTTTGGGTATCCTATGAAGACACATTTCTCCGATTTTGGTTCGAGCTTATTAGGTTGAAGTTTTTTCACATAAGCATCGCAGCCCCAAACTTTAAGAAATGACAACTTTGGTTTCTTGCCAAACCACAGTTCATAAGGCGTCGTCTCAACGGATTTTGATGGTGCCCTATTTAACGTGAATGCGGTCGTCTCTAGAGCATAACCCCAAAACAATAGCGGTAAATCAGTAAGAGACATCATAGATCACACCATATCTAGTAAAGTACGATTACGATGTTCGGACACACCATTACGCTGTGATGTTCCAGGTGGCGTGAGTTGCGAAACTATTTCGCATTGTTTCAAATGTAAACCAAACTCATAACTCAAATATTCTCCTCCACGATCAGATCGTAGAAACTTTATTTTCTTGTTACAATGATTTCGACTTCACTCTGAAATTCTTTGAACTTTTCAAATGTTTCAGACTTATGTTTCATTTAGATATACCCATATCTTCTTAAATCATCTGTGAAGGTGAGAAAATAACGATATCCGCCGCGAGCCTCAACATTCATTGGACCACATACATCAGTATGTATGATTTCCAACAAATCAGTTGCTCGCTCAATAGTTCTGGAGAACGGCGTTTTAGTCATCTTGCCCATGAGGCATGGTTCGCAAGTACCAAGTGACTCATAATCAAGTGATTCCAAAAGTCCATCAGTATGGATTTTCTTCATGCGCTTTACACCAATATGACCTAAACTGCAGTGCCACAAATAAGTTGCACTATCATTATCAACTCTGCATCTTTTGGCTTCAACATTATGAATAGTGTATCACTACTATCGAGATTCATAAAAAATAGACCACTCTTTAAGGGTGCATGACCATAAAAGATATTACTCATATAAATAGAACAACCATTATTCTCAGATTTAAATGAATAACCGTCTCGCATAAAACAAGATCTAGATATAATGCACTGGCACCAAATAACAATTATTTAGGTCTAAAACTAATCCCTAAGGTAGATGTAGAGGTAGCGTGCCGACGGCGATCACATCGACTTTGGAACCATTTCCCACGCGCATCGTCACCTCATCCTTAGCCAGTGTCCGCTTAATCCGTAGTCCCTGTTTCGAGTTGCAAATATTAGCAACAGAACCAGTATCAAATACCCAGGTGCTACTGCGAGCTCTGGTAAGGTACAGATCAATAACATGTATATCACATATACCTTTGTTCACCTTTCCATCCTTCTTATCCGCCAAATACTTGGGGCGGTTCCGCTTCCAGTGACTAGTCTGCTTGCAGTAGAAGCACTCAGTCTCAGGCTTAGGTCCAGACTTGGGTTTCTTCTCTTGAGCAGCAACTTGTTTGCTGTTCTTCTTGAAGTTCCCCTTCTTTTTCCCTTTGCCCTTCTTCTTGAAACTGGTGGTCTTATTGACCATCAACACTTGATGCTCCTTCTTGATTTCTACCTCCGCAGCCTTTAGCATTGCGAAGAGCTCGGGAATTGTCTTTTCCATCCCTTGCATATTATAGTTCATCATGAAGCTCTTGTAGCTTCGTGGCAGTGATTGAAGAATTATGTCAATGACGCTATCATCCGGAAGATTAACTCCCAGTTGAATCAAGTGATTGTTATATCTAGACATTCTGAGTATATGCTCACTGACAGAACTATTCTCCTCCATCTTGCAGCTATAGAACTTATTGGAGACTTCATTTCTTTCAATCCGGGCATTTGCTTGAAATATTAACATCAACTCCTGGAACATCTCATATGCTCCATGACGTTCAAAACGTCGTTGAAGTCCCAGTTCTAAGCCGTAAAGCATGGCACACTGAACTATCGAGTAGTCATCAGCTTTGCTCGGCCAGACGTTCACAACATCTGGTGTTGCTCCTGCAGTAGGTTTGGCACCCAGCGGTGCTTCCAGGACGTAATTCTTCTGTGCAGCAATGAGGATAATCCTCAAGTTACGGACCCAGTCCGTGTAATTGCTACCATCATCTTTCAACTTTGCTTTCTCAAGGAACGCATTAAAATTCAACGGAACAACAGCACGAGCCATCTATCTACAACAAACATAGACAAGCAAAATACTATCAGGTACTAAGTTCATGATAAATTTAAGTTCAATTAAACATATTACTTAAGAACTCCCACTTAGATTGACATCCCTCTAATCATCTAAGTGATCACGTGATCCAAATCAACTAAACCATAACCGATCATCACGTGAAATGGAGTAGTTTTCAGTGGTGAACATCACTATGTTGATCATATCTACTATATGATTCACGCTCGACCTTTCGGCCTCAGTGTTCCGAGGCCATATCTGCATATGCTAGGCTCGTCAAGTTTAACCTGAGTATTCTACGTGTGCAAAACAGGCTTGCACCCGTTGTAGATGGACGTAGAGCTTATCACACCCGATCATCACGTGGTGTCTGGGCACGACGAACTTTGGCAACGGTGCATACTCAGGGAGAACACTTTTATCTTGAAATTTAGTGAGAGATCATCTTATAATGCTACCGTCAAACAAAGCAAGATAAGATGTATAAAGGATAAACATCACATGCAATCAATATAAGTGATATGATATGGCCATAATCATCTTGTGCTTGTGATCTCCATCTCCAAAGCATCGTCATGATCACCATCGTCACCGGCGCGACACCTTGATCTCCATCGTAGTATCGTTGTCGTCTCGCCAATTATAGGGCGATTGCATTGCATACAATAAAGCGACAACCATATGGCTCCAGCCAGTTGCCGATAACTCGGTTACAAAACATGATCATCTCATACAATAAAATATAGCATCACGTCTTGACCATATCACATAACAACATGCCCGACAAAAACAAGTTAGACATCCTCTACTTTGTTGTTGCAAGTTTTACGTGGCTGCTACGGGCTGAGCAAGAACCGTTCTTACCTACGCATCAAAACCACAACGATAGTTCGTCAAGTTAGTGCTGTTTTAACCTTCTCAAGGACCGGGCATAGCCACACTCGGTTCAACTAAAGTTGGAGAAACTGACACCCGCCAGCCACCTATGTGCAAAGCTCGTCGGTGGAACTAGTCTCTCGAAAGCGTATGCGTAATGTCGGTCTGGGCCGCTTCATCCAACAATACCGCCAAACCAAAGTATGACATGCTGGTAGGCAGTATGACTTGTATCGCCCACAACTCACTTGTGTTCTACTCGTGCATATAACATCAATGCATAAGACCTAGGCTCGGATGCCACTGTTGGGTAACGTAGTAATTTCAAAAAAATTCCTACGCACACGCAAGATCATGGTGATGCATAGCCACGAGAGGGGAGAGTGTGTCCATGTACCCTCATAAACCGAAAGCGGAAGCGTTAGCACAACGCGATTGATGTAGTCATACGTCTTCACGGCCCAACCGATCAAGCACCGAAACTACGGCACCTCCGAGTTCTTGCACACGTTCAGCTCGATGACGTTCCCCGTACTCCGATCTAGCAGAATGTCGGGGAAGAGTTCCATCAGCACGACGGCGTGGTGACGGTCTTGATGTTCTACCGTTGCAGGGCTTCACCTAAGCACCGTTACAATATTATCGAGGAGAACTATAGTGGAGGGGGGCACCGCACACAGCTAAGAGATCAAGAGATCAATTGTTGTATCTATGGGGTGCCCCCCTCCCGCGTATATAAAGGAGTGGAGGAGGGGGCCGGCCAAGGGGGGTGGCGCACCCTAGGGGGGAGTCCAACTCCCACCGGGAGTAGGACTCCCCCCTTACCTATTAGGAGAGGGAGAGGGAAGGAAGAGGAAGGAGGGAGGAAGGAAAGGGGGGCCGGCCCCCCTCCCAATTCGGATTGGGCTTGGGGGGGGGCGCCCCCTCCCTTTCTCCTTTCCCCTCCTTTCCACTAAGGCCCAATAAGGCCCATATACCTCCCGGGGGGTTACGATAACCTCCCGGAGCTCCGGTATTGTCCCAATCTCACCCGGAACCTTTCCGGTGTCCAAATATAGTTGTCCAATATATCGATCTTTATGTCTCGACCATTTCGAGACTCCTCGTCAAGTCCGTGATCACATCCGGGACTCCGAACAACCTTCGGTACATCAAAACTCATAAACTCATAATAAAATTGTCAATGAAACCTTAGGCGTGCGGACCCTACGGGTTCGAGAACTATGTAGACATGACCGAGACACATTTCCGGTAAATAACCAATAGCGGAACCTGGATGCTCATATTGGCTCCTACATATTCTACGAAGATCTTTATCGGTCAAACCACATAACAACATACGTTGTTCCCTTTGTTATCGGTATGTTACTTGCCCGAGATTCGATCGTCGGTATCCAATACCTAGTTCAATCCCGTTACCGGCAAGTCTCTTTACTCATTACGTAATGCATCATCTCGTAACTAACTCATTAGCTACATTGCTTGCAAGGCTTATAGTGATGTGCATTACCGAGAGGGCCCAAAGATACCTCTCCGACAATCGGAGTTACAGATCATAATCTCGAAATACGTCAACTCAACAAGTACCTTCAGAGACACCTGTAGAGCACCTATATAATCACCCAGTTACGTTGTGACGTTTGGTAGCACACAAAGTGTTCCTCCTGTAAGCGGGAGTTACATAATCCCATAGTCATAGGAACATGTACAAGTCATGAAGAAAGCAATAGCAACATACTAAACGTTCAAGTGCTAAGCTAACGGAATGGGTCAAGTCAATCACATCATTCTCCTAATGATGTGATCCCTTTAATCAAATGAAAACTCATGTCTATGGTTAAGAAACTTAACCATCTTTGATTTACAAGCTAGTCAAGTAGAGGCATACTAGTGACACTATGTTTGTCTATGTATTCACACATGTATTATGTTTCCGGGTAATACAATTCTAGCATGAATAATAAACATTTATCATGATATGAGGAAATAAATAATAACTTTATTATTGCCTCTAGGGCATATTTCCTTCACCTAGAGAGTTGGCCATGAACAAGGTCGCGATGTTGCCGAGCTGTACATTCTGGCTGACAGATGTGCCCGAGTGGAAGAAGGAAGGAAGTACCCTGGCAAAGATGCCGATGTGGGAAGTGAATATGAAGATGAAGACATCGTCGCCCCAGGAAATAAAGGTCGACGGCGTAATAGGAAGCGCAAGGGCAAGACCGTGTGCTTGCCGTCGAGGAATCTGGCGACCCCGATAGCACCAAGAAGGCCAAGGTTAACGACCCCGGCAAGGAGGTTGCCGTGTGCAACACCTGCCGGCCCTTGGCGGCTGCCGACAAGTCAAAGGGCTCCGACAAGCAGTACTGCAAGATCCACTGCACCACGGGCCACGACCTCCAGAACTGCCGCCAAGTGGATCTACTGATAGAGAAGCAAAGGGCTGAGTACGAGAGATGAGACAAGGAGAAGGGCCAAGGAGGCGCTGAAGGGTCCGGCAAGAAGCACGGCGGCCAAGGGGGACGTGGCAACAAGGAAAAGCAACAAGAGAGGCCTGCCCGAGGCCATGACAAGAAGGAGGAGGATGACAATCATGATGATGATGATGAATCCAGCAAACATGAGTTCCAGAAGGCAAAGAAGTCATTTGTGTCGACGGAGGTGCTTTGCTGCATTCTTCCCACCGCCAACTGAAATAGTGGGCGCATGAGATTAATGCAACGGAACCAATAGTCGATGCCCAGAAGCTGTTGATGTGGTCCCACACGCCTATCGTTTTCGACGCTGAGGATCACCCCGATCGCACCACTTCGGTCGGGTGTTTGCTGTTGTTGGTATCCCCAACAATACGCAACCTCTAGGTGACGAAGATGTTAGTTGACGGTGGGGCCGGCCTTAACTTGATATCGCCCAACATGGTCAAGAGGTTGCAGATCCCCGAAGAGGATCTCGAGGAGACAGGCACGTTCCAAGGGATCAATCCGGGGAGGAGTCAGCCCAAGGGAAAGGTCATGCTACCAGTTTCATTTGGTGGCGACCTCACCTACAGGATGGAGAGGATCGTTTTCGATGTCGCTGAGATCCCATTACCATACAACGGGATCCTTGGCCGCCTTGTGCTGGCCAAGTTTATGGCGGCGTCGCACTACGCATACAAAAAATTGAATATGCCTGGCCCAATTTGCATCATCACCGTCAGTTGCGACAGGAAGGATGCGCTCGTCTGCGCCAATCAGCTCTATCGAGGGGCGGTTGCAGCATCTGCCACCAAGGCACCTTCTCCTGCTACCGAGAAGAGGATCAATAAGGCCTCGACCGCCGGTAGGACACCTGGCTCCGGCAAGGGCTCATGTACCCTCTCCAGCAAACGCGCCTCCTCGGAGTGCTGTGTTTTCGCTGGAGATGTACAAGAGAGCTCTACCGGCAAGAGCAAAAAGTCCAAGGCGGTCCCGCTGGAAATTAAGAAGGTGTCTGTCAAGGAGGATGTCACGGGTGGAGCTTTCGTCATAACCTCCAACCTCGACAGTAAATAGGAAAGCGTGCTCGTCGCCTTCCTGCGGGCGAATGTCGACGTGTTTGCATGGAAAGCATGTGACATCCCCGACATTCCCAGGGAGGTGATTGAGCACCATCTTGCTGTCTGCCCCCATGCGCGGCCCTTCAAGCAAAAGGTCAGAAAGCAAGCTTTGGAGTGACAAGAGTTTACCGTCGAGGAGACCAGGAAGTTGGAGGCGGCAGGTTTGGTCAAGGGAGTTCTCCACCCGACATGGTTGTCCAATCTGGTTGTAGTACGTAAGGCAAATGGGAAGTGGAGGCTATGTATCGACTATACTGATATCAATAAAGCCTGTCCATAGGATCCTTTCCCATTGCCACGTATCGATCAGATAGTGGACTCCACTACTGGGTGCGACCTGCTGTCGTTTCTTGATGCTTACTCAGGGTATCATCAGATCTTCATGACAAAGGAAGATGAAGAGAAAACCGCATTCATCACCCCATGTGGTACGTACTATTTTGTACGGATGCCTTTCGGGTTGAAGAGCACTGGTTCAACATTCGCTCGAGCAGTCCAAATTGGTTTTGATACCCAACTCCATAGAAATATGGAAGCTTACATGAATGACATAGTGGTCAAAACCAAGGACAAGGCTACGCCCGTGCAGGACTTGGAAGATACTTTTGCAAACTTGCGCATGATCAACCTCAAGCTCAACCCAGAGAAGTGCGTGTTCGGCATTCCGTCTGGCAAGCCTCTTGGTTTCTTTGTGTCTCAACGCGAGATCGAAGCAAATACCGACAAGATCAAAGCAATCGAGCAAACTGAGGCGCCAAAGACGGGTCAAAGATGTCCGAAGGCTTGCCGGCTGCGTCGCCGCCCTGAGCAGGTTCATCTCTAAGTCTGCTGAGTGTGCCCTCCCCTTTTCAAGATTTTGAAAAAGGCGGGTCCAATGAAATGGACCCCGGAGGCAGAGGCAGCACTACAGGACTTTAAGAGATACCTCTCCTCTACAATTCTGGTCGCGCCCAAGCCACAAGAGTCGTTGTTGCTATACCTGGCGGCAACAAATCATGTGGTTAGTGTTGTGCTAGTGGCGCAGAGAGAAGTTGAGGAAGAGGCGACAGCAGCGGCAAGGCCCTTAGGAGAAGAACTGGACCCGGCAGGATCTGACCCCGGCAAGGGAGAGTCCCCCGACAGGATCGAATCCCAGCAAGGTAGTGCCTGCGCAAGTAAGCGAGGTAAAGTAGAAGAAGAAGGTGATGCAGCACCCAGTCTACTTTGTCAGCTCCCTCTTGCGAAGGGCTAGCTGAAGGTATTCTGGGATGCAAAAATTGCATTTCGGCCTCCTTATGGCCTCGAGAAAGCTGCATCATTACTTCCAAGCACATGAAGTCACCATTGTCACACGCCTCCCTTTGCAACATATCTTGCATAACCCAGATGCAACCGAGAGGATTGTGGAGTGGGCTATGGAGCTGTCAAGGTTTGACCTTAAGTTCGAGAGCACCTCAACCATGAAGAGCAGAGACTTGGCGGAATTCATAGCAGAATGGACATCCATGCCCGACGAAGAAGTTCAAGAAACCACCCTCCCGGCAAAGAGGCAAGTAGTTATTGGATTATGTACTTCGATGGGGCTTTCTCGTTACAAGGTGCTGGTGCCGGCGTGCTGCTCCTCGCGCCCACCGGAGAACGCCTCAAGTACCTGATCCAAATGCACTTCCCCCGGGAGAGATCGACAAACAACACCGCAGAATACGAGGGGCTGTTAGCTGGTCTCAGGATCACGCCAGACCTTGGGATCAGGAAGTGATGCGGAGCATCCTTCGGCCGTCCCCATGGACCTTCAATCGTCTCACCAAGCACCAAGAGGACCCATAACTAGAGCACGAGCTAGAGCTCTCGAGACCGAGGTGACTTCTCTCCTTAGTGATATCTCATATGATCCTCTCGAGACATGGTTACTGCCTAAATCAGGAATGTTGTGCATGATTAGGTACCAAGAGGACCGTCCCGAGCATGTACATGAAGATGGTCAAGACCCCAAGTCCACGGAAGAAGAGAACCAACAGAATAAGGCGAGAACAGCCTCCATGCACCGGACATCCGGCCATGGCCCCAGACATCCAGCCCCTGGAGATCTACATGGCCAGGACTCTGCTGAAGAAGCTGCAGGAACTGGACATCCGGCATCTAGCCCGGACATCCGGCCCGCCTCACCGGCCGGTCTCTGTCCCGGACATTCGGACACGTTGTCCAGGAAGCACAGAAGCATGCCCTGACAGCCCGGACATCCGGCCGCCACCCCGGACATCTGGCCTCTCCTGAAGCACCGAACATCCGGCCCCCCGCCCAGATATCTGCCCCGTCCATCCAGAGAGCAACAGGGCCAACTCCACCAGCCCGAACATCCGGCCGGTCAGCCCGGATATCTGGCCCGTCGCGAACGCCCGGACATCCGGCCCGATGCCCGGACATCTGGCCTCCTCCTTCCTACGTGTAGCACCTCTGGGCCGAGGCCCATGTACCCCTTCGCCCCTTAGACTATATATGCTCCCCTTCCACCTACGTTTTAGGGTTAGCATTGTGATAGCTCATTTGAGATAGAGAATTTCTCATCCGTACCGGATCTACTCCTCGTGAGGAACCGCACCTCTTCGGAGGAGATCCATCCGGATTCAAGGTGTCCATCCGGAGAAGACAATCAAGACCTCCTCATGGAGAAGAACGGTTACTCTTGTATCGGAGAAAAACGGTCGTAGCCGAGGAGCAGCGCCAGCTCGACCGGATCGTTGTGCTGGCCAACAAGACACCCACCATGCCAGCTTCAGCTAAGAAGCCTGCTGACGAAGCCTCGTTCCAGCCCTCCAATGAGACCAAGAAAGTCAAGCTGAACACGGAAGACCCCAGTTGCAGCAAGTACATCGTCGTGGGCACCCGCCACGACAGCAAATAGGAAGGCGAGCCGGATGGGATATCTTCGCATGGGCCCCAATGGACATGCCGGATATTCCGAGGAAGTACGCCGAGCACAAACTCCACGTCCACAAGGACGCCAAGCCTATCCGTCAACCCTTACGTCGCTTTTCCGAAGAGACAAACCATCGGTGAGGAGGTTGCCAAGCTCTTGGAGGCCGGCTTCATCATGGAAGTGTTCCACCCCTAGTGGCTGGCCAACCCAGTCCTCGTCCTGAAGAAGAACAAGATCTGGCGCATGTGTATAGACTACACCAGCATAAACAAGGCCTGCCCCAAGGATCCATTCGCCCTCCCGCGGATCGATCAAGTTATAGACTCTACTGCCAGCTGTGATCTCTTGTCCTTCCTGGATGCTTACTCTGGCTATCACTAGATAAAGCTGGACCCGACCGATGCCTTGAAGACGTCCTTCATCACGCCCTTTGGGGCGTATTACTACATCACCATGTCATTTGGTTTGAAGAATGCCGGAGCTACCTTCCAACGCTGCATGTAGAAATGTCTGCTGCCGCCACTCGGCCGCAATATCCAGGTCTACATGGACGACATCATGGTGAATACCAAGCAGCACCTCACGCTCCTCAACCACCTGAAGGAAACCTTTGGCAATCTGTGTGAGTACCAGATCAAACTCAACCTGGAGAAGTGCAATTTCGGCGTGCCGGCTAGAAAGCTAATCGGCTTCCTCGTCTCAGAGCGCGGCATTGAGGCAAATCCGGAGAAGATCAAGGCCATTGAGCGCATGCACAAGCCAGCCCGATTGCGCGGTGTCCAGAAATTCACCGGCTACTTGGCCTCGGTCAGCCGGTTTCTCAGCCAGCTGGGTGAGAGGGCCTTGCCCCTGCATCAGTTGATGAAGAAGACGACGTCGTTCGACTGGAACGACCAGTCGGACGAAGCCTTCCAGGATCTCAAGAGCATGCTCTCCATCGCACCCGTCCTGGCTGCGCCGACCAAGAAGGAGCCGATGTTGCTCTACATAGCTGCCACCTTGCGGTCGGTCAGCACGGTGATGGTGGTCGAGCGACTAGAGAAGGGCAAGATCTAGTCCGTCCAGCACCCGTTCAATTACCTGAGAGAGGTGCTTTCCGCCTCCAAGCTGAACTACCCGCACCAACAGAAGATGTGTTACGGCATGTATTTTACCACCAAGAAGTTGAAGCAAGATTTCCAAGAGCATGTTGTCACCGTTGTCAACACGGCCCCCATCGGCGAGATCATGGGTTGTCGGGATACCTCTGGCCAGGTCGCCAAGTGGGCGATCGAGCTAGCCGTCCACACCATCCTCTATGAGCCCCGCACCATGATAAAGTCCCAAGCTCTAGCCGACTTCCTCGTCGACTGGACCGAGAGCCAGTACCTGCCACCACCGCCGGATTCGACGTACTGGCACATGCACTTCGACGGCTCCAAGATGCGCTCCGGCTTGGGGGTCGGCATCGTGCTGTCTTCCCCGAAGGGCGACCGGCTTCGATACGCGCTGCAGATCCACTTTGCTGCCTCCAACAATGGAACCGAGTACGAAGCCCTTGTGCATGGCCTCCAGCTTGCCAAGGAACTCGGCATCCGAGGCATCCTGTGCTATGGCGACTCGGATCTTGTTGTGCAGCAGTGTTCCGGCGAATGGGACGCTCGCGACGCCAACATGGCCAGCTACCGCTTCCTCGTCCAGCAGATGTCCAGCTTCTTTAACGGTTGCGAATTCCTCCATCTCCCGTGCACAGAAAACGAAGTCGCCGATGCGCTAGCTAAGATCAGGTCATCCCGGCAGGCCATCCCATCCGACGTCTCCCACGAGCACCTGAACAAGCCATCCGTCAAGCCGTCTCCGGACTCAGAGTCCATCTTTGTCCCCGACGACCTGGCTGCACCTCCTCCCAGCCTGGGGACTGCCAAACCGTCCCGGGGACTGCTGCCCGGTGGCTGCCGATCCGGCCCGGGGGTTGCCGAGCCCGGGCCAGGGACTGCCACGACCAACTCGGCCGACGACAACTCTAACCCGATCCCGGGGGCTGCCGAGCCTGGCCCGGGGACTGCCCTACTCAATCCGGTCACCGTTGTCCCCAACCTAGGGGCTGCCGCCCCCGGCTCAGGGGCCACCGCCCCGGAACCCGCCATCGTGGCAGTCTTCACCGTAGTGATTGAAGGAAATATGCCCTAGAGGCAATAATAAAGTTATTATTTATTTCCTCATATCATGATAAATGTTTATTATTCATGCTAGAATTTTATTAACCGGAAACATGATACATGTGTGAATACATAGACAAACATATAGTCACTAGTATGCCTCTACTTGACTAGCTCATTAATCAAAGATGGTTATGTTTCCTAACCATAGACATGTGTTGTCATTTGATTAATTGGATCACATCATTAGGAGAATGATGTGATTGACACGACCCATTCCGTTAGCCTAGCACTTGATCGTTTAGTATATTGCTATTGCTTTCTTCATGACTTATACATGTTCCTGTAACTATGAGAATTATGCAACTCCCGTTTACCGGAGGAACACTTTGGGTACTACCAAACGTCACAACGTAACTGGGTGATTATAAAGGAGTACAGAGGTGTCTCCGAAGGTACATGTTGAGTTGGCGTATTTCGAGATTAGGTTTTGTCACTCCGATTGTCGGAGAGGTATCTATGGGCCCTCTCGGTAATGCACATCACTATAAGCCTTGCAAGCAATGTGACCAATGAGTTGGTTACGGGATGATGCATTATGTAACGAGTAAAGAGACTTGCTGGTAACGAGATTAAACTAGGTATTGGATACGGACGATCGAATCTCGGGCAAGTAACATACCGATGACAAAGGGAACAATGTATGTTGTTATGCGGTTTGACCGATAAAGATCTTCGTAGAATATGTGGGAGCCAATATGAGCATCCAGGTTCCACTATTGGTTATTTAGCGGAGACCGCACGCTTAACATTACGATGACAATTTTATTATGAGTTTATAAGTTTTGATGTACCGAAGTTTGTTCGGAGTCCTGGATGTGATCACGGACATGACGAGGAGTCTCGAAATGGTCGAGACATAAAGATTGATATATTGGAAGCCTATGTTTGGACATCGGAAGTGTTTCGGGTGAAATCGGCATTTTACCGGAGTACCGGGGGGTTACCGGAACCCTCCCGGGGGTTATTGGGCCTACATGGGCCATAACGGAGAAGAGGAGAGGAGGCAAGAGGTGGGCCGCACCCCCTCCGATCCCTAGTCCGAATAGGACAAGGAGAAGGGGCGGCGCCGCCCCTTTTCCTTCCCCTCTTCCTCCTCTTTCCCCCCTTCTCCTATTCCAACTAGGAAAGAAGGGAGTCCTACTCCCGGTGGGAGTAGGACTCCCCCCTTGGCGCGCCCTCCTTGGCCGGCCGCCTCCTCCCCCTGGCTCCTTTATATACTGGGGCGGGGGGCACCCCATAGACACACAAGTTGATCTACGGATCGTTCCTTAGCCGTGTGCGGTGCCCCCCTCCACCATATTCCACCTCGGTCATATCATCACGGAGTTTAGGCGAAGCCCTGCACCGGTAGAACATCATCATCGTCAGCACACCGTCGTGCTGACGGAACTCATCCCCGAAGCTTTGCTGGATAGGAGCCCGGGGATCGTCATCGAGCTGAACGTGTGCTGAACTCGGACGTGCCGTACGTTCGGTGCTTGGATCGGTCGGATCATGAAGGCGTACGACTACATCAACCGCGTTGTGCTAACGCTTCCGCTTACGGTCTACGAGGGTACGTGGACAACACTCTCCCCTCTCGTTGCTATGCCATCACCATGATCTTGCGTGTGCGTAGGAATTTTTTTGAAATTACTACGTTCCCCAACAGTGATGGCTCCATCATGGGCCCTGCCCATCTCAAAGTTCCTGGAGAACGGGGTTCTCCCCATGGAGGCGACCGAGGCTCGACAAGTCCAATGTCGGGCGTCCGCCTACAACATCATCAACAACGAGCTCATCAAGCACAGCTCAACAGGCGTTTTCTAGCGCCGCATTGAGCAGGAGAAGGGAATAGAAATCCTCCTCGGCATACATCAGGGCGAGTGAGGGCACCATGCTGCCTCAAGGTCCCTGGTGGCCAAGGCTATCCTCCATTGTTTCTACTGGCCTACGGCCGTCCAAGACGCCGAGTCGCTTGTCCTCAAATGTGAGGGATGCTAGTGCTTCAGCAAGCGCAGCCACCAGCCAGCTTCAGCCCTGCAAACCATACCGATCACCTGGCCCTTCGCGGTCTCGGGGCTCGACATGGTGGGAACATTCAAGACCACTCGAAGCGGCATGATGCACTTGCTGGTGGCGGTGGACAAGTTCACCAAGTGCATCGAAGCACAGCCAATCAAGAAGTTGGAGCACGGCCAACCAAGAAGCTGGACGGGCTGACGGCCGTCCGTTTCATCAAGGATATCGCAGTGAGCTACAGCGTCCCAAACAACATCATCACGGATAATGGCACCAACTTCGCCAAGGGCACGCTCGCGCAGTATTGCTCCGTCTCTGGCATCTGCCTCGACTTGGCTTCTGTGGCATACCCGTAGTCCAATGGCCAGATCAAGTGGCCAACAGCCTCATTCTATCTGGCATCAAGCCACGGCTCATGGAGCCGCTTGTCCATTCACCCGGCAGCTGGTTCGATGAGTTGTCGGCCGTCCTCTGGAGTCTCCGCACAACGCCAAACCGGTCGACCGGGTTCACCATGTTCTTCCTCATCTATAGAGCCGAAGCCGTCATCCCGACCGACATAGAGTTCGACTCGCCGCGAGTCATGATGTACAGCAAAGCCGAAGCCAAGGAAGCCTGCGAAGATGGCGTCGACCTACTCGAAGAAGTGCGCCTCTTGGTGCTCAGCCGGCCAGCCATCTATCAGCAAGGCCTGAGGCACTACCACAGCAAGAAGATCAAGCCCCTCACATTCTGCGAGGGAGACCTCGTCCTCCGACTCGTCCAGCAGCAAGCCGGCCAGCACAAGTTGTCCTCCCCATGGAAAGGCCCCTTCATCGTCAGCAAAGCCATGTGTGACCGCAATGTGTACTACCTCATCGATGCCCGCAAGTCGAACAAATCACAAGAGAGACACTACAAGTGAAGAGACAACCCAACAATGGAATGCAGAACTCCTCCGCCCACTTTATAGTTAGTTGTGTGCACGTATGTATCACTACCTTTTGTAACCATATGAAAACTATTGGGTCCCCGAACGACACTCGGGGGCTTCCCTTTCTGACCAAATTATTGTGTCTCACACACTTGTGCTTTTTTTTCTTAAAAACCGCCACCGCTGGGTTGACTCTCTCAAACCTAGGGGCTCGGGGGCTGGCCGGTTTGGCCACCACCTGTCACCTTCCTTAGCAAATCTTGGCGTGTTCAGGTCGCGCAGCCCTCCACTTCTCCCTACGCCACAGAACCGGCTTCAGCTGTTGGTCGGCCAAAAATATGGGCCAAAGCACCAGCACACTATGAATACTAAGTTAGGTCCGCCGGGTTGGCCAACCCGGTCCCGCCACCTTAACTTACCGCACGACCGGCTAATCGCCAACCGGCTTTGCAGGGTTGTCACCAGCCAGCCCAGTGGGTGTTTCACTCGCGCTCAATGTTTGAAGAGCCTAAGTACTGCACACCCCTTTCAAGGGTCGAACTCCTTGTCACGGACCGGAGCCCGGCCATTCGAATCGTGGGGGGAGGCCCAAGAAGGGAAGCAAGCAAGAAAACGGCTCAAAAAACAGAAGCAAAAGTGCAAACACTCACGAAATATTTACATCACAAGTTAAAATAGGCCCAAGGCCAGAGTTCATTACATTACACCCAAAACCCTCCAGTGGGAGGGTCGACCTACTACCTAACGAAAATTATTGCAAAGATAAAAGAGGGCGTCCACAGCTTCAGGCATCTCTAGCACCGGGTTGCGCAGCTGCCGACTCTCCCACAGTGGCCTCCGGGTTCACTGAGGTGCCAGTATCCCCCACTTCGGCGTCCTCGTCCCTGTAGACGCATGTTTCCTCGGAGCTGCCCTCCAGATCGTCAAGAAGCAGGCCGAAGTCCTCAACTAGAATGACTCCGCCATTATCCGTTCGCTCCGGCTGGAACTCGTCGTGAATCACGAACCCAGCGGTGTAACTGCTCTGATCGGTGATACATCCGGCCTCCGCCGGCAATTGGAGCTCTGCGCTGGTTCGCTGGCCCATTAGCCAATCAAACACCAGATCTAGATACCAAGACATCACAAAATGGAGTGCCATCTCAGCGCCGGCACGAGTGGGGGAGACACGCCACGCGTGAAGCCGCTCCGGGCCCGCCTCCAACCACCATGCCAGCCGTGAGCAGCTGTTCGGCACAACAGCACCAGGCCAGAGGGCCACCGTCATCCCCACACCGGCCTTGGAGAGACATGCCATATGCTCACCCAACACTCGCAGACGAGCTTCGGCGGCAGCCATGATCTCCGAGAATGTCCATGCGATCTGTAGGTTGGTCCCGAAACCCACGACCCCCTGTGGATCCTGCTCGAAGCGGACGACCCCCTTTGCCACCCTGTGCGTCTCCGGGAAGTGCCCTATCAAAATAAGAGCAAGATGTCGGTTCAATATCTGGCGTATCTTGTAGTAGGGGTCCTAAGCTAGGCGTGTTGGAGCGATGGTAACATGGACATGGATTTTACCAAGGTTCGGGCCCTCTTGATGGAGGGAAAACCCGACGTCCTGCTTTTGATTGTATTCATATGGGGTATAGTCCAGAGTACATGTATCTACCACGAGATGATAGTAATGAATATGAGATTGTCTATTGACTAGCCTGGCCTCGGTTTATATAAGACACCGGAGGCCTAGGGTTTAGGAGAGTCCTCGCCTTGGGTGCCAGGTCTTGTGGAGTCTTCCTTGTATACGGCAGGAGCTGTCCGAACTGGCCCATGAGTATACGGCCGTGGGGGTCCTCGGCCCAATCTAACTGATCGGGAGACGATGTGGTGAGTACCCCCTAGTCCAGGACACCGTCAGTAGCCCCCTGAACGGGTCTTCAAGTTGGGGACGCTCCTCGATTCTTCCGAGCTGTTCTTCATCCTTGGTCGTCGGTCTTGAAAATTGGTTCAACAAATCTTCTCATCTTCGATCTTGAGATCGCTGAACTGCGTCCGAAGAGTGTACACGTCGGGTATCCGAGGAGCCCCTTTAAGTTTTTGGCCTTTATCAATGCCTTCTAATTTTTATGTCACACCTCAGGTTTGGAGTTGTTCCCGGGCGGTAGTGTCCTTTTGCAGCCGAGCACCAATGCCGGACTGCATTCGAGATATCTTTTGCAGCCGAGCACCAACGCCGGACCGCTTCCAAGCTCCAACGCCAGAATGTATCCGAGCTCCACCGCCGGAATGTATCCGAGCTCCACCACCGGACTGTATCTGAGGAGTATTGTTACAGCCGAGCTCCAACGCTGAACTGCATCCGAGCTCCAACGCTGGACTATGTCCAAGCTCCAACACCGGACTATATCCAATGTGTCACAGATCACCTTGGTTCTAAAAATTCGAAGGAGTTTAGCCGAGCATAATGCCAGAAATGCCCTCTACGGAGCCAGCCACTAGTGTCCGAGCTTTATGTCGGACTGCTTCCGGGGTGTCTATTGTAGTCGAGCACCAACGCCGGACTGTATCCGAGGTGGTGGACCACCTCGGCCATGGGATGAATTTTATGAATTTAGTTCCGAATTATGCAATGTAATGTTTGCCGAGATGTATAGCCAGTAGCCCTCAAGGTGCGGGTTGGCCTAATATCCGGGATGCACCTGAAGGAAAAAATCAAACCGCTGACCCTAGTAGCCCCTGAGACGCAGGTCGATTCATAAAATCAGCCTGAGGATCAATTCCCAGCTCGGCAGCATACTTAGGAATAGAAACGCGGTGTGCAAAGTCCTCGAGACTCAGGTTGGGTGCGGCCGACCAACCTGAGGATAATAATCTCCTCGAAAACAATATTGCGCTTTAAATTTTCTGCATTGGATTGTCAATACAGTAGCCCCCGAGACACTGGTCGGGTGGCAACACCAGATTAGGGGATCGATGTGCCTTTTTAATATTTGCAAATAATGAGCCCGAAGCCTAGTAGCCCTCGAGTCTTAATGCGGGCACGGGAGGCCGAATTAAGGATTGATATCCATAGTAAAATCACAAATTATGTGTAATGACTCTATGTATCCAAGTACTTTACATCATTATTTTGACTCCATTGTGATTGTTTATCAGTTGAAAGTGGCCCATCGTCGGCTTCTACCCCTTGGTAGATACTACGCAAGGTGTTTCTACACGAACAAAACAACCCTTAGCCGACATCTCGGTGCCCAGAGGCGGTTGTGTTAGTAGAAACGAGGCAATCAGATATGCGGGCTTTATATCTTTCGCTTAGTCATAGGAGCTTTAAACCGGGGAAGCTAGCTATGAGCCCCCGGTTAGTGTTCGGCGACATCCGAGGTCAAGCCATAAACACTTCGGCCAATGTTATGAACAGCCCGTCATTTAACATTGTCATCGGATCGCTGACCGGTTTACGCAAATTGTGACAGTCAGTTCTCGGCTTTCTCCACTGAGGTGCTTAACCATGCGAGCTGGAAGCACAATCGCAGTGGTTCTCCCTTTGCACACCTAGCCGAACAAAGTGGAATATAGGAGGCTAGCACAGGAGCCGGGCAACCCAACTATGGACCGAAGACACAATTCGAAACCGATGCATATATAGCAATATCCGAGAATGTTTTTGCTGAATTCCTAAAGGTGTCCGGCCTTGCACTGCGAGACTAATGCTGGAAATGCACAAATAGTTTAAAAGTGCCATAGGCTTGGAAAACCAAAAAGCGTCAGTAAAAACTAGACGTCCGAACTAGATCAAGTGTTGGGTGCCAAATCAAAAATTGGTCTTAGAAAAAAAAGGTGTTTCTGTCGTGCTTTAACATGACACATCCTAACTCGAGACTTCAAGCGGGTCAGCCTACGGCTTCAACGTCCTATCCCGAAGGCGGAGTATTTCTCATTAGGCCAGTTTAGCAAACTAAACTCTAGCGGCTTTGAGAGGGAAATTAGGCTCCTTAGCTAGTGACCGCACACTTGTGTCGAAAAAAGGAATGATAAATAATAATAATAATAATAATAATAAAATCTTTGCAATGACTAAGAAGAAAAACACTTATTATAAAATGGCGCCCTTCCGTCGCATAGAGAAGCGCGCCCGGTGCCCTCCTCAGGCAGGGCTCGGGGGCTCTCCCCTAGAGGGCCGTCGACCTCGCCAAGGTCACGAGGGAGGCGCTTGGGCACCACGTGGAGGCGTGCTTCAAAGCACGTTTCCCTCAAGAAGGAGCAAGCAAGGAGGGCCAAACCCTCAGGAGTTTGTCAGCAAGGCCATTCAGGAGTTACAGGAGTCAAGGGTCATGAGAGGCAGCCGCCGCCTACCCGTTGTGGCCCCCCATCCAGGTGAGGATGGTGGGCTGCGTGTCTGCATCGACATACCAGGGCTCAACCGAGCCGCGTCTCAAGAGCGCCTCTGGCCCTTGCGAGTGGGACGTTTCGAGGGTCCGCCCCACAGCTATGTGCGCATGCCTTACGGCCTGCCGAACGCGGCTGCTGCGCACCAACGTCTCATGAGGGCCATCTTGGAGGCTCAAGAGGTCAGGCGTGCCGCAGCCCTGGCAGAGATGGAGATGGCCCGCGAGGAGCCGCCAGTGCCTCCGGAGCCTCCAGAGGCCCCTGGGCCTGGGGGCTCGCGAAGATCGGCTCCCGCAGCCCAATGAGTCTGCTACACCAACACCCCTTCGTCCCCAACATCATCAGGTGACATCTTTTATGTTTCGTTTCTGGCTGGGAGCGCCTTCAGGGCCGCATTATTCCCAGGCCGCGTGGGTCCGTCTCTGCGGCATGTATCCCTTTTATTTCATGTCCTTAGCTTATCTTATTGGGGGCGCCCCTCGGGCTGCATCATCCCCAAGTCGCTCGGGCCTGTCCGAGCGGCATGTATCCTTCTTGCGTTTATCTTAGTACTATGCTTTCGATCCACCATGCTTGTTATTTTGTGCCTTTTTCTCCTGGGTGTCGGAATCTTGCACATTAAAGGGGGGGTGCCTGAGCATCGTGACTCAGGGCTCCTACCGGCTCTCCGGCCCTCACCCTCTGGTCTTGTCCATGGCATCGCAACCTGGCAAGCCAGCGACGGCTGAGACCAGCCCGAGAGCCGGGACCCGAGGACGTAGAGTTTCATCATCTAACCCAGCTTGCGCGTTAAAGGGGGGGTGCCTGACCATCGCGACTCAGGGCTCCTACCGGCTATCCGGCCCTCACCCTCTGGTCTTTTCCATGGCATCGCGACCTGGCAAGCCAGCGACGGCTGAGACCAGCCCAAGAGCCGGGACCCGAGGACGTAGAGTTTTGTCATCTAACCCAGCATGCGCGTTAAATGGGGGGTGCCTGAGCATCACGACTCAGGGCTCCTACCGGCTCTCCGGCCCTCACCCTCTGGTCTTGTCGATGGCATCGCGACCTGGCAAGCCAGCGACGGCTGTGACCAGCCCGAGAGCTGGGATCCGAGGACGTAGAGTTTTGTCATCTAACCTAGCTTGCGCGTTAAAGGGGGGGTTCCTGAGCATCGCGACTCAGGGCTTCTACCGGCTCTCCGGCCCTCACCCTCTGCTCTTTTCCATGGCATCGCGACCTGGCAAGCCAGTGACGGCTGAGACCAGCCCGAAAGCCGGGACCCGAAGACGTAGAGCACCGGCATCTGGCCAAATTTGCAGGAACACACCCCAAGATAAGGCCCAGAGCCAGGCGCAACCCGCCTTGAGGTAGGGCCCCGTGAGTCCCGCGCTAGCTCACGGGTGCCCAGATACACCTCGTCAAGCCCTACCGTGCTGGCCACGTGTCAGGGTGGGGCTGTATACGCCCCGGGGCTCCTCCCGGAGGGGGGCCCCCTCCCACGTACCAGTGGAAGCACCATGCTCCGTGGTGGCTGACGACACTGCTGAGGAGCGGCTATGCCCGTACGCATACGGAAGCGCTATGCTCCGCGCTGGTGATAAACAACTGAGGGTGGCCTCCGGGCCGCATCAACCTCAGGGAGCCCGGAGCTCAGTGTCTGGCCTTGTCGCAACGCCTCCCCTCGGAAGTGCCGCGCGAAGGGGCTAGGCATGGGGGCTGCGCCTGGGTCACGCCCAGACGCATGCCACCTGGCCAGGCCCCCCGGGCCTGGTTCGTCGCACGTCCCTCCCCGAGTGCAGCCAAGGTACGAAGTCTGTTTTAGTGTCAAGGGGGACTCCTAAGCATCGCGACTCAGGAGCCTAACTGGTCACGTAGCCCATCACTCCTTAGTTCCGAAAGGCTAACGGCGGTTGAGGTATGCGTGGGGCCGGGCCCTGCCGACGTAGAACGGCAGATCCACCCACACCTCGCCTCCCTACTTGCTGTTCGAGCGCCAAGGGGGACTCCTGAGCATCGTGAGTCAGGGGCCTAACTTGTCACGTAGCCCCTCACTCCTTGGTCCCGTCCTGGTTTCCGGTCGGGGCAAATGGCGGCTGAGGTATGCGCGGGGCCGGGCTCTGCCGGCGTAGAACACAAGCAAGTAGGAAGGAATATGGAAATTTCAGGGAATTCAAAAGCAAATATTACAGTCCATGCTGTTACCACAGCATCAAACATAAGTTTTAACGCCTCTCCGAGGCATGGTACGTGCGCAGGAATTAAAAACAGGACGGGAGCCACGACAGAGTCACTTGCCAGCGGGGGAGCCGCGTGGAGTAGGTTCGCCTTGTGGAGCAGCAGGGCTAGCAACGCTCCGCTTCAGCCTGGTACTGAAGGCCCGGAACTTCCCCAGCAGAGCCTCTGCACGACCCTTCACGGCCTCAGCAGCGGCAGCAGCACGCTCGCCGCTCACTGGCTCCAGCAGGCTATCGAGGTCGATGTTGGGGTCACGAAGATAGATGTTTGTGAAGACTCGCGTCAGCGCTGCAGACGACAAGACGGGTGCCTCGGCTTCAGCCGTAGGGCCAAGGCCAAGGGTGACGTCGTGAAGGGCGTGAACCAGGAAGGGAAGCAGCTTGGCGGGGCCATCCTCCTCGCCGGCCAGCGGGCTCTCAAGGCCGCTGTCATAAAGCGTCTTCACCGAAGTGCGAGCCTTCTCTTCCATATCCGCGAAGGCCACGCGATCCTCGGCGAGAACCCGGGCCTTGCCGTACAGCTCAACCTTCCTCGCCTCCAGCTCTTGCTCCAGCACGCCTAGGCGGCCACGGCGCCTCTTGAGCTTGGCCTCTAGGTCCTTGATAGCCGCCTCGCGAACCTTCATGCTTTCCTCCTGCTCTTGGCGAAGGCGGGCCTCCTCGGCAAGCTGGTTCTGCAGGCCCTTCAGCTCGCTCTCCAGCGTCTCACAGCGACCTTGGACGCTAGCTGCCTCCCCAAGGGCAGCATCGCGGGCAACCTTCGCCTCGTGGACGGCCTGTTTCTCCTTGTCGCAAGCCGTCGAGGCCTGGACCAGCGCTGCCCGTATTGAAGCATCGGAGCGAATCCAGCCAGAAGCCAGCTCCAAGCGCCAGGCCACCAGACGGGGGTCGGCGCCCAGAAGATCCTGCCGCAGACGGTCCAGTCCGGCAATGGCGCGATCCAGAACAGTATTCGAAGAAGCAGCAGTCGGTGGAGTAGGAGGAGAAGACGGCTGTGTGACCACAGTGCCTTGAGGCGTAACCAGCGGCGCCACGACGACAGTGGAGGCAGCGTCAAGCAAGGGCACCTCGGGAGTCGCCTGGGTCAAAGGGGCTGAGCTCGCCCCAGCGGGCTGAGCCTGGCCTCGCGAGGACGCCCGAGCAGGAGAGGCCTGCGCGTCACGATCACCTTCTTTCTCGGGCAGAGGCACTACCACGGATGGGACCTCAGGAGCTCCCTTTGGCTTCTTTGCCGCGGGCGCCAGCCTGGCCGAAGGATATGGGCATCAGGTCTCGTCGACAGAACAATAATCAAGACGGGAAGCAGGCACTTACAGGTCATCGCTGGTGGAGTCGAGCAGCCTCTGACCGTACTTAAAGCCCGAGAGCCGGCTGCAAGGGACGGCTTCAAGGGGCTCGGGAGCAGGAGGTGTGCCTGCGGATCGCCCCGGGGCCGGGGAAGAACCGCGGGGGACCAGCCCAGTCCGGTCCTTCTTCGGGATCGGAGGCAGGCTCCCGCCGCCCTGCTCACCCCCATCCTCGTCGTCACTCTGAGGGAGGCGGAGAGTGTGGGACCTGCGCCGAAGGGGAGGAGCTCTTGACTCCGCCTCCGAGTCAACCCCCTCTTCCTGCTCCCCTTCTTCCTTCTCTTTGCTGGAGTTGTCGGAGGACACGTCCACCAGGTCCTCTAGAGCCTCCACGGGTATGGGACCGTCCCTGTTGAAGATAGGCATGGACCCCACTACTTGCTCCCAATCCTCGCGAAGGAACAGGGGCGTAGGAGCACCCTCCAGCCTCGCCACATTGCCCCCAACCAAGGACTGGAGGACCGCAGCTAGATCCTCGTCGGCCAAGACCACGGGGCTCGAGTGAGGCCTGCACATCAGAAGCGAGTACTGACTGAGTGGAGCCAGTTGATGCTCCAGGAACTCCCTCAGCAGCGACGCACCAGTCAGCTTCGCCGCCGCCACGCTGGCTGGCCTCAGATCTGCGTCCATCTTCTCCAACACCAGCTTCGTGCAGGGATCCAGAAGCTCCACTCGGGACCAGTCGTTGGAACTCGCGGGGTGCTCCGTGGGCAGGATCAGCCGAGGATCCACTTGCTCCTGAAGCCCTCAATCCTCTTCCCAGGGTTCGATATGGCGATGGAGCCGCCGTACGCGATGAAGCTCACGCACGCTGAGGCGGAACCATGGGAGGTCCGGAGGGAGAAGTAGTGGCGTAGCAAGGCCACCGAGGGCTTCCCCCCTACGTGAGCCTCACAATAGTAGGCGAAGATCGCTAGAAGAAGGACGGAGTTGGGATGGAGGTGCAGAGCTTGAATATTGTAGTGGCGGAGGACAGAGAAGAAGAAGTCAGAAAAGGGAGGCACCAGACTGGCGACGATGGTGCTCACAAAGAGCGGATAGAAGGTGCTCCCTCGACCTTCAGGGACGGAAGAGCCGGCCTTGAATGCCTTCGTCCCGTCGATGCCCTACGCCTTCGCCATCTGGCGCACCAGGGCAAGGTTCGCCCCTGACACATTTGGCGGGTCCAAGGCAGGCGAGTACCAAGCTCCGGCCGGGGTTTGGCGAGGCGCCATGACTGGCTAGGGCACGCAGGCGGAGTAGATCTGAAGATTTTGGAAGCAGGGAGGAGAGGCGCGAGAAAGGGGATCTGAGCAGCAACTGGAGGAAATAAAGGAGGCAAGGGAGATGCCGCTCTTTTATCAACTCACGCGGTTGTAGAGGGGCCCACGTCCAATCGACCGCCACGCAGCGCCCAAGGCCGCAGGCTGTTAGGGCCCGTGGCGCTTCGCACTTGCCCTTTCGCCTCTCCGCCCAGCCAAGTTCGGGCGTGCTGTGGGCCCTGGGGCTACTGTCAGCGTTCTGGGAACAGGGGTCCCCAGGCTTGCCTGCCTGCGGCCTGCGGCGTGGCTCAAAGGAGGCCCAGCACAGCCCATCTTCATCAACACAGGCTCAAGACCCTCGCGAGGGGCCAAGCCTCGTGGGGCGGACGACAAGAAGCTTCCTCAGGCACGACCTCGTCAGGCTGGCTCATGAGGAGGCGGAGAGTTCAAGGCGGGGTACCTCGCGAGGTGCCCATGATGCAAGCCATGACGACCAGGAGCGCCAGTCGGGCGCCAGCCCGCGCAGTGTCCTCCTTTCCTCTTTGGTGCAAAGGGAGCGAGCGCAGGCGAGAGCATCAAGCAAAGGCATCCATTTTGGTGCAACAAGACCAAGACCAGCCCAACGGCTGGAAGGAAGTCATTGTGGAGCCCAAGCCGGCGTCATCACCAGAACCTTTGACAGGCGAGGACCAACTTTAGTCAGGATAAGTGTACCCGCTGTTCCCCTTCAAAATGGCTAATTGTTGGCGCCCTTCCCGCTCAATATTTGGGAAGAGGCCCAGGGCCTTTGCCTATAAGTAGGACTAGCCACCCGCAAGGTAGGGCATCGAGAGAACAAGGACAGGAAGACACACACAGAGAGAGAGAGAGAGGCGACTGAACTCCCCCTAGCAGTTCATCGCACCAGCCAAGAACAGACCCTCGCGAGGCTAGCAGTTCTCCCTTTGTATTGTTCATCATCAAGCTCAAGAGGCAATCCACCACACCACACACTGGAGTAGGGTATTACACCACAACGGTGGCCTAAACTAGTATAACTCTTGTGTCTCTTGTGCTGTTCAGTTTGGTAGTTTAGGTCCTAGCGATTCGGCGAGGAGCGAGCCGGCAGTGGGTTGAATCTCTGCGCGCACCCCAGTGTTCGAACCTCAAGGGTCTGCCGGAACCCGAAATCCGACAGACGCATAATCTCCTTCATCTCCTCTGGATTGGTACGGTATGGCGCACGGTTTGGCAGTGAAGCACCGGGAATTAAGTCAATCTGATGCTCAATCCCTCGAATAGGTGGTAATCCTAGTGGCATATCTTGTCGAAAGACGCGAGCAAACTCCTGCAAAATGTTAGTGACAGCAGGAGGCAAAAAGGAAGGCATGTCCTTGAATGAAAATGATGCCTCTTTGCACACAAAAGCATAGCAAACAGATTTGTTGAAATCTAACTCATCAATATCAGATTTGGTGGCAAATAAACATGCACTTTTCAATTTAATTTCAGAAGCAACACTAGATGGTTTATTATTCGGCTTCATTTGTTGCTCAAATGCTTTTGCCACAATCTGATTTTCACTCTTACTATTCTCCTGTTTTGCTTTATTAGCTCTATTAATATCATCTTTCAAAATGGAATCAGGAGTCATAGGAAGCAAAATAATATTTTTATCCTTATGAACAAGAGTATACTGATTGTTTCTACCATGGTGTACAGAATTTTTATCAAATTTCCATGGTCGACCAAGTAATAAGGAACATGCTTGCATATGTACCACATCACAATCAACATAATCAGCATATGTAGAGATACTAAAATGCACATGAACAGTACGTGTTACCTTAACCTTGCTGCTGTTGTTGAACCATTGGATGTAGTAAGGATGTGGATGTGGTCTTGTGGTGAGAGATAGCTTCTCCACCATCTCCATGCTAGCCTAGTTGCTGCAGCTCCCTCTATCTATGACGACGCGCACAGAACATTCCTTCACAACTCCCTTTGTATGGAACAAATTATGCCTCTGATTTTTCTCAGCTTGTGTGACCTACACACTCAAAATACGTTGAGCAACTAAATATTCATACCTGTCAGCGTCTTCGGGAGCCATGTATTGCGTCTCATGATCAGAATCATCTCCACCGTGTTCTTCACGTGTAATAATAGCGAAAGTCTCCTCATCATAGTCACTAGCGGATTCATACCCACCATCCTCAGTAGCAATCATCACACGCTGAGATTTGCATCCTCGCGCATAATGTCCTCTTCCCTTGCAACGACGACAAATAATATCACTTGTGTGCCCTGTTGATGCCATGGAAGAAGGAGAGCTCTATGCAGGCCCGGCAGGTGTGCTCTTGGCAGATAGTGGTGGTTGTGCCTGCTTTCTTGTATCACGGCTGGAGGTGGAAGCTGATGGAGGTGCTGGTGCACTGGAAGTAGAGGATGCATGCGGTGTCCATGATGAAGGTCGACCTGCAGAAAAGTTAGTTTGCGCCAATGCTTGTCGATCCTGCACTTCACGTTCAGCTTTACAAGCAAGATGGAATAAACGAGTGATATTAGTATACTCCTTATACTCTAGAATGGTCTGAATCTCTCTATTTAATCCAACCATAAAACATGCAAGCATAGTTCATTCTCCTCAACAATACCACATCTAATCATGCTAGTTTGTAATTCCAGATAATATTCTTCTACAAAAAAATTTCCTTGTCTTAAACGCTGCAATTTTTGAACCAATCCATGTTGATAATATGGTGGAACCCAACAAGTATGCATAGTAGTTTTCAAAGCAGCCCAAGTAGCTGGAATAGGATATAATCTACAATGTTCAGACCACCATACACATGCAAAACTAGTGAAAGCACAAACAGCAGTAGCAACCCATCTCTCCTTAGGATATTGTAAACATGTAAAACGTTGTTCAGTTTCTAACTCCCTATTAAGATATATATCATGAACATATCTACCCTCAAATGGTGGAATATTTAATTTCAGTTTAGGAACATGGTCATGATCTCGTACCTGAGGTGGTGGTGCAGGCCTACCATTGCGATTATATACCTGAGGTCGACCTGCTGGTGGTGGTGCTGGTGGCTGCACGTAGTTCTAATTTTTATCAACCTCATTCTCATAATCGCCTGCATAATCATCATCCTCCTGGGTACCAGCAGCAGCAGTAGCAGGAGCCAAAGAAGCATCAACAATAGGTACAGCAGCACTAGAATTTTGACCAAGCTCAATTGGAACGCGTTGTGCTTGTCCCACGTGATTTGGGCGCCATTGTAGTTGTTGTTGTAGAGGTGCGACAGGTGCAGCCGGCGGTGGTTGTGGAAGACGCGTGAGCAATTCATTAAACTTGTTATCGAGCTTTGTTTCGAACGTCTTCTCAATGCCATCTATCTTCTCCATGGCCTCTTCAAATCTGTTTAGCACATCTTGCACCTGTCCACTCATCATTTGCTGAAATTTATCATGTAGCTGTTTGTTCGTCAAGTTCTCCCAATCAGTCTCATCGGCTTGTGATCCTACCATGGTTAGCAGCAATAGAAACACAAAAGAATATGATCATACAAACTACTAGGAAGTGGTGGTGAGAGTTGTGTGTCACAAATCCTTCAAGCGAATCTCAAATTCTTACCAGTTCTTACCCAGCCGCAGGTGGTGATCAGCAACCGTTGTAGTCAAAACTCTCAAATCTTGGATAGAGCGATTACCAGGGAGAGTCAAACGCACGACGTAGATGTATGTGGAGCTGTGAAGGCATATAATATGGTAGCAAAAAGGGTCAGCAATAATCAATTCAGAGATGCAAAGTTAAATAAACGCGCAGCGACAGTACTGTGCTGGTCCTAGGCTAGACTGTGCTAGAGACGCGAGCCTAGAACACTAACAAAATCACGGCGCGGCACGTAATCAAGGGAGGAGCACACTCTGAATTTTTTTCTCTTTTTTCACTTTTTTCCTCTTTTTTCCTCTTTTTTCCTCTTTTTTCTTTTTTTTCTCTGCAACAATTTTTTTTTGAAAAATTCTACAAATGGTCTAAAAACTGCCTAGCCAGAATTTTCCAGACTTGGTCACGACTTGGAACTATTTTGAACCTGGAACTATTTTTCTTGTACGGGTGGCACTGATGTTGGGAAGTCCAACTTGGTCAAGACTTGGAGTATGGCGTGATCTGAAATCGAAAACAAACCAACAAATACCGAACTCGGACTAGGACTGGTGGCGGAGATGAATCTGGTGCAAACTCGGACTTGTGGCGGATATATGTAGGGTGATGGAACACGGACTGGTGGCAAATCTCTGATGGAGGTGGACTCAGATTATCGTGATGGCAGTGAATATGTGGTATATGGCAGCGGTGATGACGATGGTGGTATGTGGCAGCGATGATGACGATGGTGGTATATGGCAGTGGTGAAGACGATGGTGGTATATGGCAGCGGTGACGATGATGGTGGTATATGGCAGCGGTGATGATGATGATGCGGCGACGGCATGACAACTTGTGAACAGAACTCGAAACTCTCAAGGACTAGACACTAAGACCAGCAACTCAACACGATGATGCAACTGCAAATTAAACAAAGCAAAAGACTGAAAAGAATATGCAATGGCTCAGACTGGTTCAGATAGGATGAACTAACCCTAAATTCTTTTGTGGCTTTTTCGTGGACTGTAGGTATGATAAAAAACTCGATCTAAACTAGGAAAAACTCTAAAATTTCACCGAGCAACCTGAAAATCTGATACCACTTGATAGAGGCAAAGGTGTCCCGTCTTTCGATGAGATGGTGGCTATCGTTTCCTGTGGGAGTCGACCTTGATGATACGACTACAAATGTGCGAGACGTCGCGCCTTAGCAATCGCTAAGCCAACTTCCGAGGGGTTATTGACCATGCCGGAGCATGATCAACCTTACCACGAGGGTCTGTTTTCCTACGAGCAAACAAAGAACAAGCAAGAAACTGAGATTGCAATCTGGATATTGCAAATATAAGAGGAAAGCTTTATTAATGAAGGTGGGGTTCTGAGATGCCTTTGTCTGGTCATTGAACACAAACGAAGTACGCCAAGTTGCAGCTATGGCGAACTTTTAATCTAAACAAAACCCAAAGTGTAAACAGTGCCCTAAGGGCTGTATATATGGAGGAAGGGAGGGATTCGTGGCCCTTGGGGGAGGGGTCCAAAACCAACCCTATCTCTTGTTTCCCCACACATACGGACTCTAAAAATAGCCTATACTTATGTATTTTGAAATTACATGGGCCTGACCCAATAATAAGGTGATGCAACACCTAGAATAGCCTCTAGATGAAATTTATGAAGTGGCATCTTGTATATTTCGTCCAAGACTTCATGCACTCATTATGGTGGCTTCAAGGTCCTGAAATCTTCACTTGTGACTCCATTCTTGTTCCCCTTGTGCATGCCATCTTCTCCATGCTTGGTATTGCTCCATTGTTCATCCCTCTTCTCCATGCCGGGCCCTTCATTTGTAAGCAAAACAAATGTATCCAATTTAGGCAGCATCATATTCTCATGAACATTAGAATCATTACCAAGAAACAAAAGTACCTGATAATTTAATTGGCGTGCGTGAGCTCTAGTAATTGGTCCAACATATGTAGCAGTAGGGGCTGTGGGTGTAACAATGGTATTGATGTCCTCATCACCAGATCATGATGATAACCATCCAATTGCTGAGAACATGAAGGATAGAAAGGATGCAGGTCAGAGACTGTGGAGACAGTCTGATCCCTATGCTGTGAGGAGAAGGACTGTTGTTGACTATCGATTCCACACCAAGGAACAGCAGGATTTCTATGAAACTGTGTTGCTGGATAAGAAGCCCATTGTCTGTGATATGAAGTGGGTTGAATGGAAGTACATAGATAACAATGGTGATTACTTCCCTGGAGTGCATGAGAGCTTCAGGTTGAATGTTGTGGACAAATTTGTTGGTCAAAAGCTGACAAAATGGAATGATGAGATGATTATGCAATTCTACTCCACTTCACACTTCTATATGGACGGCAAGATAGTCTGGATGACTGAAGGGACAAGATATCAGTCTATTGCTGAATGGGCCAAGTTGATCAATTCCCCTGCTGAAGAAGAGAATGACATTGATGTGTATGCAAAGACCAGGAAGGACCACAATTCCATGGCACATATGTACTAGGAAATTCTTGATAAGGCTTTGGAGACTCATAAATTTGGATCCATCTACTATCTTCTCTCTGGCTTACCCACCATCAACACCATTCTGAAGCACACTTTGTTGCCCAAGTCAGGAGATCATAGGATGATCCATGTCCATTCTATCAACTTGCTGCATTTGTTTGATGTGTCGCAGAAGTTCATGAGTCTCATTGTTGAAACAATAAAGAGGACTGCAACTGACCAAAAGAGATATTGTGGATATGCCCCTCACATTCAGATGCTCATCAACTTCAAGATGGGGAAAGGGACATATCTACTTGACAAAGAGCATCTTCCCCTGAGGCCATACTTTGAGGACAATGAAGTTGTCATGGATGCCTCCCATCCAACATGTGCAGAAGCCCATAGAAGAGAGAGAACGCAAAGGCAGAGAAAGCAGCAAAGCTAGCTAGTGCTCCAGATGCTTCACAGGTGATCTTCAAGACCAAACATAATCAACTCAGTTATCTGATTGAGGCTACTTTGAGGATTGAGAAGGGATTGGCCACCCTGACTCGGAATCAAGAGAGTCTTGAAAGGATCCTTGAGACAAAGATTCATGATCTAGATGTGAAGGTCACTAAGATCCAATCAACTATGGAGAAGATCCAGGAAGAGCTTGAAGAAAGGGAAGAAGGACCAACCACAGATACATTTCAGCAAGTGCCTAGGGCACCAAGGTCCATCATTGTGCCAGTTGCCAGTGATACCAGGGCAACAATTTCAGCACCTGCAACAACGGCCTCAGTGATTCATCCATTTTCAACTCCTCCAGCTCCACAAACATCAGCTGAAGTTTTTGTAGACGGAATCCTCTCAACGCCATCTACGCACATCGGAGCAACCAGCTAGAAGAATCCCTCGGGAGCTCCTGGAGATCGTGCCTAGAGTGCCGCTTAGCACTGTGCATTTCAAAGCTTTTTGGTAACTTGTTGCCAAAGGGGGAGAAAGTTTATAGATCATTAGGCTTCGAGAGACAGAGCGTTTTGTCTTTTGTTGCCTCTCTTGCTACTTTGGTTTGCTTGGTTTGATTGTTTTCATGCTATAATATTTGTGCTTGTGTGTGAGATACTTATGTGATCATATGTTTGATCATACTATGCTTTATTGTGTGCTTGCTTGATGATATGTGTATGATCAGTCATGTTTTCCCTTGGTGATGAGTGCATGTTTCTTATAGCTTTTCATTTTGAGCGCTCCACCAAGATGTATGTGACCTGGAAGAGCAACCCATGATCCTAATTGATTGTGCATTTGCATTCAAAAACAAATCTTAGATAATGCATAAATTTAGGGGGAGCTCTTGCTTATCACATACTTCTCAAAGCGACGATGTATTTCATTAATATTATCATTTGTCAAAGCTTTGATCTATATGTTGTCACCAATTACCAAAAAGGGGGAGATTGGAAGTGCAACTAATCCCCGGGTGGTTTTGGTAATTCATAATAACATATAGCTCATTGAACTAATATTCATTCAAGTTAAATGTTTTAGAAAGTTCAATGTTTGGCATGGCATGGACTAGAGATGTGCACCCCACAAAATTCTAAGGACAAAGATTGACAAAGGCTCAAGTGTAACATCCCAAAATTCTATATTTTGGAATGTTACATTAAATAGATAGTTTTGATTGTTTGCTTGATTGTGGTGTGGTTGCTTGTGTGAAATTGAGTGAAATTTAAAACTTTTTGAAACTTAAATGAGAGGGAATAAAAGGACTTTCCCAAACTTTCATCTTGCATTTCTGATCTCCATGAATTCAATTTCTTTTCAAATACAAAACCCTAGAGAGAAGATGACATGACTTCTTCCATTTAAAAATGAAAAGGGTTTTGAAAAGATTTGAATTCCATTTGGAAATATTTCAAGTACAGAAACTTTATGCAACTCAATGATTTTCATGAGGGAAGATAAAATGACTTCTTCAAATCGTATGAAATATGAGTTGGAAGTATAAAAGAATCAAATTTAAATTCCCTTCGAAATTATCTTCAATTTGGAGTTTTGGGGGTTTTATTCAAATTAATTTTATCCAAAAATAAAATAAAATAAAATTAGGGTAAAATGATACCCTATAGTTGAAAAATGGAGCGACATAAATTTGAAATTATCTTGGTATCTTAAAATAATTTTATTTGGTTTTTAAACAAACCAGTAGCACTATTTGCTTCATTTTCATTTTCGTGAAATTTATTAGCCGATAAAAAATGTTGATGTTTTAGGAAATCTTTTCCTGAAAATTTTTATATATAATATGCCTATATAAAATTTTATTTTATTTTCGTCATTCAGTTTTCTTTTTCTGTTTTCATTTAAAAAGAGTGCGCGAACGCCTTAACTATATGTCACCTACATGCGCGGCATAGTGGCAGCAGTGCCCCATTTTTTGTTTCTTTCCTACATGGGCCAGGCCCAGCCAGCAATTTCCTTCACAGTTTTATCTTTTATTTTTGCTTTGGCCAAAAAAAATGCAGCGTGCGCACGGCCGGCCCGTGGTGCTTTTTAGCCCATGTGATTTCATTCGTTTTATTTGTTCGTCTACGTCTGGTTCCACATTGCCTAGTTTTTTACCCCTAAACCTCTTTTCCACCTATAAATATAGACCCCATAGAGAGTCCGAAAATCACCCAATTCGAGTTAAATCAATATTTTGCTTTCACTAGATTCACTAAAGAAAAATATATTTCTCCTCTCCGTGGGATTTTGGAAGTTGTTTCCTCTCTCTGAAGTCGTGTTTTCTCTACCTTATAAAGGTATCTTTTTTCGTATTTTTTTATATAGTCCCATAGATTATTATGTAGATATTTTTCTTCCGTAAAACAGCTTGGCCCTGATTTTTCAAATACCCATGACTTTTTACTCGTTCGTTCAAATTAGATGAAACCAACGCTTAGATTTTTCGTCTTGATCCCACCTATCCAGTGAACCTATCAAATCAATTTTTTGCAACTTTCAAATTTCGAAATTTGCTCATATTCATATTCAAACTTCTTTTGTTCATAACTTGAGTTTTATAACTCCGATTTAATTGATTCTTTTTGCTAATTGAAGCTCTTGACCTAAACTTTCTGATAAGTCCAAATCCACCCAATTTTGGTGTTGTTAGATTTTTTTTCTGTTGCAAGAGTTAATTGTTTGTGTTCGAAGTTTTCCGAGATCTTTTCTTTGATTCTTTTACATGAGTGCTTATGTATGCAATTGCTTGCTTACGATAGATTGATCGGAGTGTGAGGAGTAGAAGTATCAGGAGTTATGAGTGCGATGAATCTACATCAACAGTACAAGGCAAGTTCACACTTTGATCATATTTTTCAATACCCAGTTTTTTACTATGCATTAGTTTCACCCTCAAATATTGCATGAGTTGGATTGGGAATTGGGCATTGCTATGTAGTTCATGAGGTAGGAACCTATGATCCTTGAGACACCCCAGGGTTTATTCGTTATGTCATATATTTCTTAGCCATGCTCGTAGACGGGGATTGGTATGTGTGATTCATGCAAGTTATGAGAGTTATTAATCTTGGATAATATTAAGGTGGCAACTTTAATACACATCTGGATGGATTAGTTGGGGAACCTGGGGAAACCAGTGTTGTCCATTAAGGGAAATCCTGGGGTACCCATGTGATTTTTCCTCGGTTCGCCACCCAGGCTCAAAGGGATCATATGATATTTCATGCCTAGAAACTTCCGTGTGCAGCCACAAGCCATTATGGGCTCTGGCATAGTTGAGTAATTCATATGAGCTCTCGAAGAGGTGGACTAGCAGATGTAGGGGGATTGTAGGTGTACCGGTCCACCCGGAGTAGAGAGTAAATGCTTCAGAAAGACTGTGTCTCGGTCATCCCGTTCTCAAACACCATGCAATGCAAGGACTTCAAGGGAGGCGATCGAGTCTTGTGGGGAAAAGTGCGCAACCTCTGCAGAGTGTACGAACTAATCATGTTTAGTCGTGTCCCCGGTTATGGATATCTTGAGTATCTGGTCCTTCAATTATTGATTTGATCTCATCACTCTATTTAATGAAATTGTTGGGTTACTAATGATTTGGTGATATTTCGGGATTGAGTTGGGGTTACCTTCTCAATATGGATAATTTAACTTAGTAGTAAAATAAATTTATTCCTTTGATGTAGGGAAAATTTGGCTTTATGCAAAAATAAACTTAGAGCCTCCACTAGCCAAATATGCCTGTAGTGATAGATATTGTTCATCATTATTCTATGGTGTGAATTTGCCAGTACATTAAATGTACTGACCTACATAGCTGCAACGTCTCATGTTGTAGGAATCTTATGATGAGTAAGTGATATGCTAGGGTTACGATCTCTACACTCAACTTTGTCATTGGTGTTGTTGGGAACTCCACAAATTTATTGTTACTTCCGCTATGTGGATTGAGGTAATAGTATTTCGTTACTTTATACATGTGATTTACCTCTGTTATAAATCCTCGAGTACTGTGTGTGTCTGTATACCGATCCAGGGATGACACTTAAGCACAGAGGCTTGACCGTTTGAGGTCAGGTTGCTACAAGATGGTATAAGAGCACATGTTGACTGTAGGATGTGACCCCTAAAAACTGGAAATCCCTTAGGAAAGGATTTCTCTAAAACTTTATTTTCAAAAGGATTCTTTAACTCTCATTGAGGGAGTCCTGGATTAAGGGGTCCTCGGACAGCCGGACTATATACTTTGGCCGGACTGTTGGACTATGAAGATACAAGATTGAAGACTCCGTCCCGTGTCCGGAAGGGACTCTCCTTTGCGTGGAAGGCAAGCTTGGATATTCGGATGTGTAGATTTCCTTCTCTGTAACCGACTCTGTGTAACCCTAGCCCCCTCCAGTGCCTATATAAACTGAAGGGTTTAGTCCGTAGGACAACAACAATCATAATCATAGGCTAGCTTCTAGGGTTTAGCCTCTACGATCTCGTGGTAGATCAACTCTTGTAATACTCATATCATCAAGATCAATCAAGTAGGAAGTAGGGTCTTACCTCCATTGAGAGGGCCCGAACATGGGTAAAACATCGTGTTCCCTGCCTTCTGTTACCATTAGCCTTAGACGCACAGTTCGGGACCCCCTACCCAAGATGCGCCAGTTTTGACACCGACATTGGTGCTTTCATTGAGAGTTCCACTGTGCCGTCATGATAAGGCTTGATGGCTCCCTCGATCATCTTCAACAATGCGGTCCAAGGGGAGGTTTTCCTTCCCGGCCAGATCTTCGTATTCGGCGGCTTCATACTGCGGGCCAACTCGCTTGGCCATCTGGAGCAGATCGATAGCTACACCCCTAGCCATCAGGTCAGGTTTGGAAGCTTAAACTATACTGCCGACATCCGCGGAGACTTGATCTTCGATGGATTAGAGCCCATGAAAGGTGCCTATAGGACGCTGGACCGCCACCTCATCATATGATATTTATATGGTGGACACCCCTAAAGAAAACAATGGCGATGAGACAACGGAAGATAACCCCCCGGAGAAGCAATCTAAACACCGGCATGATCGGCGCCGCTCCAAGCCCCGCCATAGCAAAAATAGTGATACTGGCACAAGAGATAACAATCCGGATGGTGCCGAAGACGAATACAATCCTGCCCAGCCAGGCTTCGAGCAGGCCGAGCAAGAGGATGGGCAAGCTAGCCCTAAAGAACAGACAACTGATGGAGAATCTGAGGATGATAATTACATGCCTCTCTCCGAAGACGAAGTGAGCCTTGGCAACAAAGAATTCATCATGCCGGAGGATCCCGTCGAGCAGGAGCGCTTCAAACGCCGGCTTATAGACACTGCAAAAAGCCTGACGAAACAACAGCAACAACTTCAAGCTGATCAAGATCTGCTAACTGACAGTTGGACCGAGGTCCTGGCTGCCGAGGAATACGAACTCGAACGCCCTAGCAAAAGCTACCCAAAGCGCAGGCTGCTACCTCAACTTGAGGAGGAGGCTTTAAAACCCAAGCTACCAGCACATGATGCGGCTGACCGGCCACCCCGTGGAAGCGACAAAACGACGTATGAGCCAGAAGCCTAGACCGCACCCTGTGGCAATCAAATAATGACACTAAAACCCGGGGCTACACGAAGGACCTGCGAGATGTATTGGAAAACAAAACAAGACAGTCAAGATCGATTTACAGATCATGGGGACGCGCCCCAAGACGTGACAAGGATTGTCACGCCGGATACACTAACAAATCCGGTTGAGGCGAATAGAATGAAGCCCGGCACAGAGGCGCCGCACATCCCCTATGCTTCACTGATGAAGTAATGGATCATGAATTCCTGGAGGGGTTTTAACCCATGAACATTGAATCATACGATGGTACCACAGACCCCGCGGGATGGATAGAAGATTTTTTTCCTCCACATTCACATGGCCCGCAGAGATGATCTACACGCCATCAAGTACCTCCCACTAAAACTAAAGGGACCGGCTCAAAATTTGCTGAATAGCTTGCCAGCAAACTCCATCGGGAGTTGGGATAACCTAGCAGACGCATTCCTTGACAACTTCTAGGGCACTTACGTGTGACCACCAGACGCTGATGATCTAAGTCACATAACCCAATAGCCCGGAGAGTCAGCCAGGAAATTTTGGACCCGATTCCTAACCAAAAAGAACCAAATTGTTGACTGTCCGGATGCCAAAGCCCTAGCGGCCTTTAAGCATAACATCTGTGATGAATGGTTTGTCCGACATCTCGATCAGGAAAAGCCAAAGTCCATGGCAGCTCTCACAACACTCATGACCCGCTTTTGCGCGGGCGAGGATAGCTGGTTGGCCCGTAGCAACAATACATCAAGAAATCCGGGCACGTCGAAAGCTAAGGATAGCAATGACAAATCACGGCGCAACAAACACAAGCGCCGCAAAAACGGTGATAATGTTGAAGACATGCCAGTTAATGCCGGATTTAGCAGCTCCATGTCCGGTCAGCGGAAGAAACCATTCAACAAAAACAATTCAGGCCCGTCTAGTTTTGACCGCATACTCGACCGTCCATGCAAAATTCATGGCACCCCTGGAAAACCAGCCAACCACACCAATAGAGAATGATGGGTCTTCAGACAAGCCGGCAGGTCAGACGATGAAAACAAGGGGAAGGGGTCTCAAAGCAACGATGACGACGAAGAGCCCCGATCACCAAATATAGGAGGAAAGATGAAATTCCCTCCCCAGGCGAAAATGGTGAATATGATACGCGCAAGCCACATTCCCAAGTGGAAACGTCCACTAAGGGAGGTCTATACAATCGACCAAAAGTTCAACCCATGGTCCTCTTGCCCGATCACCTTCGATCAAAGGGACCACCCTACCAGTATCCGTCATAGCGGTTCGGCCCCATTGGTCCTCGACCCCATCATTGACGGATTCCACCTCACACAAGTCCTTATGGATGGAGGCAGCAGCCTGAACCTGCTTTACCAGGATACAGTGCGCAAAATTGGCATCAACCCCTCAGGGATCAAGCCCACAAAAACCACCTTTAAAGGTATAATACCAGATGTAGAGGCCTATTGCACGGGGTCAATCACACTGGAAGTGGTCTTCAGATCTCCGGACAATCACCGTACCGAAGACTTAGTCTTCGACATTGTCCCCTTTTGCAGCGACCATCAGGCACTACTCGGACGAACTGCATTCGCTCAACGCGGTGTCACATTATGACTACAGTAAATTAAAGATGCCCGGTCCACGCGGCGTCATCACGGTTAATGGCAGGTCCAAATTCCCCCTCACGATCGAAGAGTCTACCACCGCTTTAACAGCAAGAACAACAGACGACACCTTACAATCGAACCTCGAGTCGAAGGCCAAGCTCCCGGACACCACCAAAGGAGTCCGAGCTACTGCGCGGCAGGATAGCCCGGCCCACCTAGAGATTAATTAAAAACACTCCGAAAAAGAATAATATAAGCCACATACTGCAGCTCAACCGCCAGGTGGCGCAAAACCATTTCTTACGTTTTCTTTACAGGTTCACCTCTACGTAGGCCATGATGGACGGTGTGGGAACAGTTCGAGCGCATCAGGGAACCTCTAGATATTCCCCTATAATCGTTCGACTACACCCCGGATCCGAATACAAATTCCGCCCGCCCAGTATCAGCAGGTTCTGCAGTCATATTTCTTTTTATCACATCATCTGTACTCATACGCATTGACGTATTACTCAAATACAACATGTGGATTTATGTGATGCTCACCTACTGCCATCTCTTATTCAAAACTCTTTTTAAAAGGCGGCTGCTTATCGCGATATGCCTTAATATGCCAGGGGCTTCGTCACGCCCATACTACGACAAAAAAGTCCGAACACCTTCACGGTAGTCCGGCACCCCGAACTTATAGCATTATATGCATCAACTCCGAATCATGTCTTGGGTCAATAGTTGGGTTTTCCCGGCTCCTATGTTTTGGTACCTTACGTTCCGCTATATCGGCCAAGGTAGCACTGGGAGAACTACTACGATTGTGTCCCGGTTCTTCCGAACGAGTACCTCAGTAGAGAAAGCCGAAAACTGACTATCATGATGCAGCGAGAGCTGGTCAGCTATTCGAGAGGTTCTAAAATCTTTATGGATTCTTTCCGCACAATGCTATAACCAATGCAGCATGCGACGGATCAGACTTTTCCGATCAGGCGCTGATAGAGCCCCTAGTGCGGTCTTCCGAACACCAGGGGCTGTGCCTACCTTCCTCGTAACAACTTCGATGGCTATGTGAGAGCGATAAAGACCTATAGTCTGATTGCCTAGTTCGCTGTGCTGAGCACCTCCTTGAGGGACCCAAAACTGGGATAAAGAGTGCTCAGGTCTATCCCGAACACCCCCGTACTCACTACGTGGGGGCGGAAGCCGACGGCTGGCCGACTCTCAAGAATAATATATAAAACGGCCTCACAGGATGAAAAACTTTCAAACAACAAGCAATAGATGATAAGAATGCTCTTGTTCAAATATTACAAAGGACGAATATGACCGTATTCATGGAAATATAATGTCCTTCGTGCATTGCTCCGCCGCAAGATGGTCTCCTTTCAAGACACCTTCATAATATAGTTTGGGCTTGCGGTGCTCCTTCCCCTCCGGCGGTTCCTCGGTCATGAGCTTTTCTGCATCCATCTTCCCCCAATGCACCTTGGAACGGGCGAAGGCCATTCGCGCACCCTCTATGCAGACTGACCGCTTGATGACTTCGAGTGGTGGGCCGGCACCTACAAGCCGCTGCACGAGCCCAAAGTAGCTGCTTGGAATCGGCTCAGCCGGCCACAACCGGATAATGAAATCCTTCATGGCTAATTCGGCCGCTTTGTGTAGCTCAACCAGCTGCTTCAGCTGATCGGAGAAAGGCACTGGATAATTCGGTGCCAGATACTGCATCCAGAAGAGCTTATCCGCAGTATTCCCCCTTCGGCTTGGTAGAATTGGGCGGCATCAGATATGCTACGCGGCAGCTCCGCAAATACCCCTGTATACACCAAAACTCAAGATTGTCAAATTTGATTTTCTCATCTCCTATACTTGCTTTTTACAGAAAAAGCCTTACCAGCTGCAATCTTCCTCGCCTCCTGGATTTCCTTCAGGGAACCTTGGGCTCCCCCCCGGGCATCACTTGCGGCTTGGCGAGCTTGGGAGAGTTCCGATTCTCTCCCTGCTAAACTCTGCTCCAGGGTCTCACATTTCTGCACGGCCTCTTGAAGCTCTCGCTCAGCCTCAATAACTCTGTCCCTGTGCTTCTCATGAAGCACCTGCTCCGCGGCTGCTTTCCTCTCGGCTTCGGCCACAACCTTCTTCAAGGCCTCAATTTCGGCCGACGCCCCTAGAGCACATTATCAAAAGGTTGTTATCATGCACACTCATCCTTTCGTGCTACATAAACAAGGTTTCAACATACCTTGATTATCCTCCAGCTGTCTCTTCACTTGGCCAAGTTCTCCTTCGGCCCGCTTCAGACTACGCCTCAGTCCGGATACTTCCGCAGCTTGAGAGGCCGCAGTCGCTACAGATGCCTGCTGGTTAAACAGAGTGATAAATATCATCAAGTGAGTCTCCTGCGAAGATGAATTTGATCCCCTGTCCGGTTCTCTCTTTCACCGAATAGTGTATCAGGGGCTACTATCTATACCATGACATTCTCCCAGAAACTCATAAAACATGCCTCAAAGCCTCTTTTGAGGCAGACACAGGATTCGTTCAGTCCACTCTCATTGGACTTAATCTTTTCAAACATCGCACCCATGAGGACACGGTATTCATCAACATTGGAGGCACCCTTCAGCGCCGCCAATAAAGTATCCGGCACCCCTAGTTGAATAGAGGCGACAGGTGGATGGGACTCGGGGACCTTATGGGTCTCTAGAATCATGTCTGTCTTGGGTCCGGATTCAGGATGGCTCCCGCCGTCGACACCCACGGGAGTTTTCTCTCCCGTGTAACCGGCCCCAGAAGTATGGCCTCCTAGTGCCGCCATCGTGACCTTCTCCCCTCCTCCATGTCCTGGGTCCTTCTAGGATGAAACCTCGGTTTCATTCCTATGTTTGGAGGAGGAGGCCTTCAGGGGTGTCCCGCTCCCCATAGCGTCCGAACCCAGCAGATCTTCTGACGAGGATTGATCGACGCGGGGCTTCGCCCGACTAAAAAAGAAAAGAACGGCTCAGATTAGAATGTGATTCCATGACAAGTCCGGACGTATGAGTGTGTTCGGATTTTATACTTACGAGTTCACCAGGGGCTCGGCCCTGGGATCGCACTCCAGGTTGCTATCGGTGGCGCCGGTGGACTCCTTTGAAGAGGAGTTTTTCCCCTCTTAGGCGAATCAGCCTCCAAGGAGCTGGAGGCCGTTCTTTTCTTCTTTCCCCCTGCGGGGGATTCATCCTCCTCCTCCCCGTACTCTTCAGAGGAAGAATGGGCATTGGAGTCTTCGCATTTTGCGTCCATGGTACCATAGCGACGGAGGCCGGCCCTATTCTTCTTGGCCTCCTTCTCGGTCTTCTTCTTCGATGCTTTATATGGCGCTGGGAGCAGCATCTTCGTCAGATGTGGGTTGGACGGTTCTTCTTACAGAGGGGCAGGACAGTAGAACCGCCCCACCTTCTTCGTCCAGCCCTAGGAAAATGATGGGAAATACATTAAGTGTTTTTCTGAGGATGTACGGACAGAATGCATGAATTGTCAAACATTCAGTTGCTTACCGAACTTGCGGGGCGGGACAGTTGGTACCCGCAGTCCTTGGTGGAGTCTGACCATGGTTTGCCAAACTTGAAAAGCACCTTCCAGATGTCCTTGTGTGTAGAGCCAAAGAGCTCTAGAAGAGTCTGGTGCTTGGCCGGGTCGAACTCCCATAGATTGCAAGCTTGGTGTTGAAATGGTAGGATCCGGTGAACCAACATCACCTGGACTACATTGACGAGCTTGACACTCTTGTCTTCCATGTCTTGGGCGCGCGTCTGGAGCTCTGATAGCTCGTCAGACGAAGCCCAGCTCAGGCCCTTCTCGTGCCAGGACGAAAGTCGCATGGGGCACCGGATCTGAACTCTGGAATGGCGGTCCACTCCTTGCCACACGGCTCGGTGATGTAGAACCATTGCTGCTTCCACTCCTTGACGGAATCATTTAAAGTCCCTGTCAGCCATGTGACATTGGGCATCTTGCTCACCATGGCGCCTCCGCATTCGGCATGCTCGCCGCTCACTACCTTGGGATTTACATTAAAAACCTTTAGCCATAAGCCAAAGTGCGGCGAAACGCGGAGAAAGGCCTCGCACACGACTATGAATGTCGAGATGTTGAGGAAAGAGTTTGGGGATAGATCATGAAAATTAATCCCGTAGTAATACATGACGCCACGAACAAATGGGTGGAGGGGAAACCCTAGCCCGCGGACAAAGTGAGGAAGAAATACCACCCTCTCGTGGGGTTCTGGGGTGGGGACGATTTGTCCAGTCGTCGGAAGACGGTGGCTAATTCTCTTGTCCAGATACCCAGCCCCCCGAAGCTTTTTGATATCCTTCTCGTGGACGGTACATGCCATCCACTTGCCTCCTGCTCCGGATCCGGACATCTTCGGGAAGTCTTTTTGGGCGGAGAAGAGGAGCGCTTGGGCACTAGGGCTCGAGTGGAAAGGAAATGGACGAGTAGAGAAGGGCGTGGGTGAAAGGGAAGGTTCTTATCCCCTTATAAAGGCAGCAAAGATCCTGCGCCTCCCCACTTGCCCGCTAAAAACCCTTATTCACCCAAGCGCCACGACTGATGGCACGGTTGGGTTACCCACACCCGTATTGATGAGAATCCCGCAATGGGGGGACATGATCTCTGCTTCGACAAGACGTGCCGATAAAACCGCTTCACGATATGTGTGGTGGCTGGCTGTGAAAAACGGTTCGAATAATGACTAGACCATGGCGTGATGTCGTAAAAAGTTATCGGCGGATTAGATTTGTGAAATATTATACTCTCTACGGTGGTATGTGGAATTTGTTTTGCAGAGCCGGACATGATCCTTGTGTCTTAAATCTTTTATGGAATATTCGGAGAAGGAACCCGCCTTGCAATGCCGAAGACAATCTGCGCGCCGAACTCATCGTCATTGAAGCCTGGTTCAGGGGCTACTGAGGGAGTCCTGGATTAAGGGGTCCTTAGACAGCCGGACTATATACTTTGGCCGGACTGTTGGACTATGAAGATACAAGATTGAAGACTTCGTCCCGTGTCCGGATGGGACTCTCATTTGCGTGGAAGGCAAGCTTGGATATTCGGATGTGTAGATTTCCTTCTCTGTAACCGACTCTGTGTAACCCTAGCCCCCTCCGGTGTCTATATAAACCGGAGGGTTTAGTCCATAGGACAACAACAATCATAATCATAGGCTAGCTTCTAGGGTTTAGCCTCTACGATCTCGTGGTAGGTCAACTCGTGTAATACTCATATCATCAAGATCAATCAAGCAGGAAGTATGGTATTACCTCCATCGAGAGGGCCCAAACCTGGGTAAAACATCGTGTTCCCTGCCTCCTATTACCATTAGCCTTAGACGCACAGTTCGGGACCCCCTACCCGAGATCCGCCGGTTTTGACACCAACAATCATCTTTTCTTAGCTTTACCAAGTACTTTCCTCTCACCTCAAATAGTTAGACTATACCCCTTTCCCCTTTCGACCACACGAAGATTCGCCTGATGAGACCACTCCAAGAAGTACAAGACATCAAACAACTAAGACCACTTAAGAATAAAGAGGATTTTGTCGTGTATTAGAATAATTGAAACTACAATGGTTGAAGACTCTGATGACTCGGAGAATTTGAAGGCTCTGAAGAATTCCCAGAGTGTAGTGACTTGGAAGGCTCTGATAGGATCGACTTAATTTATTCTTGTACCCTTCTGAATTTCTTTACTCAAGAACCCCTGGCTTCCATCTTTTAGAGGAAGAGCTTCACCCTGAACCAAAGACAACGCTACAAAGATTTTCCCTGTGGTCCAACCCTTATGGAGTTTGTCAGACTATTTGCCGATACCTGTGATGAAGGTGTGTCAGAGAAAGACCGGAAGATGGAGCAGCGAGACTCAAGTTTTTGGTCAACAAGAAAACCCCAGGACAAGGGATATCAACTATGGAATGATAGCTCATGGCAGAGACATGGGCATAAATCACATCTATCCATGATGCTATCGACCGCTTGTGCTGTCGTCACCATGCTGAGTTAAGAAATACATTTGCTCGGAAGGATTGGATGGCAGAAGGAAAATGGAGCACCTATCGCCTTACTAAGTGAGCAAAAGATGAAGTTTTCACCTCAGCTGGTGTATCACCAGGATCTGGAGTTTTACCTCAAGAATTTTCGGATGGAACTTCTGGAAGCCTTATCCGACAAGGAAGCATTTCGTAAAGAGCTTAGAACCCGGAAGCTGAAAGTAGACAAGCAGGAAGAGCAAAAGCTCAAGATACTCTCATGGTTTAAAGAGTTGGATGACTTTGAAGATTTATTGACCTCTAGAAGACCAAACCCTTTTATATACTTACGTTAGATGCGACGATTGTGAGCTGTCATTTGTTTGATGTTTTTCCGATGGCCACAAAATAAAACCCGTCTCTTCAAAACTATTGTTTGTATTGTGTGTATCCCTCTCTCTCCAACCTTATCTTGTCCTTACCCAAAACCCTTGGAACCAATAGAGGATGAATGGAGATGAACTCATATTTTCTGAACCGGTAAGTCAATTGGAGACGGATCGATGTATTCAGAACATGGAAGATCACATGAAGAATAACACTATAGACGGAAAGGATATGGCCCAGCATGCTCTTCAGTGCTTTGAAAGAGGTGCTGCTACTTGGTGGAGGGTGTACCAAACCATCAATGGATGGCAAATAGTAATCACTTGGGAAGAATTTAAGTTGACTCTGCTAAAGTCCCGGCTTGTGTCCTAGAAATCGAAGCCTTATGGAAATGATATGAAGAAACCTTGTGCATGCAAGCTCTGTGGAGAAATAGGACCAACCATAAAGAACACAAGGATGAATGCCCTCATTGTGAAGAAAGTCACCCAGCTGAAGAATGCCCAACTAGGCAGATTACTAGTTTCTTGTTTGAAGGGACCACCCACTACCCTGCTCAGTGTCACATTTACCCCATGATACAAAGAACCATCCAGCAGAAGAAAGAAGCAATGAAAGGAGCCCTCATGGAAATTTTAGAAGAACCTGTGATGAAGGAAGAGGTGGAGGACACACCCGAAGAAAACCCAATTAAACCCTGCACCAAGTCTTGTTATTCAAGTGGAGAAGGACACATCTCCCAGAATTGTCTGAAGGGGGATCTAGTAGTATTCCCGACAGTGGAAGTAGGGTATGACCCACAGGAAATAGAAGCCCTGATTGGCACAGAGAAGTCTAGGAAGAGAAATAGATTGGATTCCAGAAACGACCCTATTTCTACAAAGAAGGACCTGACTCATATCACATGTTTCAGGTGCAAAGACTCAGGGCACTACTTCAGCGGTTGCCCAAAAAGGAAGCCGGGGACCCAAGGAGGCTATGTAATCACAAGGAAACCATGAGACTTGATATAAGTAATATGTTTCTGCTATAATGAAGTAGGGCACTTTGCCAGATATTGTCCCAAAGAGAAGGAGGCTTGTGCTAAATAGTTTAGTTTGCAACAAAAGAAATATAGTAGCGGTTGTGGGAACAATTCTTTTATATTGAGGTGTTGAGTTGAGCCATGTAATGGAAATGCAGGAGACTGTAATAATTTGAGAATCAATAAAGTTAGCATCGTTGGTACTGAAAGGATCGAGAAGAGGTGTCTAGAGGGGGGGTAATTAGACACTAAGTACCAAAAGTTGCAGTTTTTAACTTCTTTAAGTTCAAATAGAGTTTAGGAACAAGTTTAACAATCACAACACGTGTCAAGCAAGCATGCAAAGAGTATATGAGCAGCGGAAAGTAAAGCATGCAACTTGCAAGAATGTAAAGGGAAGGGATTGGAGGATTCAAACACAATTTGGAGACACGGTGATTTTTGAGCCATGGTTCCGATAGGTGGTGCTATCGTACATCCACGTTGATGGAGACTTCAACCCATGAAGGGTAACGGTTGCGCGAGTCCATGGAGGGCTCCACCCACGAAGGGTCCACGAAGAAGCAACCTTGTCTATCCCACCATGGCCATCACCCACGAAGGACTTGCCTCACTAGCGGTAGATCTTCACGAAGTAGGCGATCTCCTAGCCCTTACAAACTCCTTGGTTCAACTCCACAATCTTGTCGGAGGCTCCCAAGTGACACCTAGCCAATCTAGGAGACACCACTCTCCAAGAAGTAACAAATGGTGTGTTGATGATGAACTCCTTGCTCTTGTGCTTCAAATGATAGTCCCCCCAACACTCAACTCTCTCTCACAGTATTTGGATTTGGTGGAAAGAAGATTTGAGTAGAAAGAAACTTTGGGAAGGCTAGAGATCAAGATTCATATGGTAGGAATGGAATATCTTGGCCTCAACACATGAGTAGGTGGTTCTCTCTCAGAAAATGGATGCTGGAAGTGTAGGCACATTCTGATGGCTCTCTCCACGAATGAAGAGGAGGTGGAGGGGTATATATAACCTCCACACAAAATCTAACCATTACACACAACTTGCCAAACTCGGTGGGACCAAATTGATAAACTCGATCGGACCGATTCAGCAAATCTAGTGACCGTTAAGATTTTCGGTGGGACCGACATGCAACTCGGTAGGACCGATATGGTTAGGGTTAGGGCATAACCTAATCTCGGTGAGACCGATTACACAAACTCGGTGAGACCGATTTTGGTAATAAGCTAACCAGAGAGTTGGTCAGGCAAACTCGGTGAGACCGATTACACAAACTCGGCGGGGCCGATTTTGGTAACAGGCTAACCAAAGAGTTTGCATTGTAATCTCGGTAGTACCGATTACTCAAACACGGTGAGACCGATTTTTGCAATGTACATACACAGAGAGATTACAATCCCATCTCGGTGAGACCGAGATCCCTATTGGTGAGACCGATTTGCCTAGGGTTTGTGGCAGTGGCTAAGACATTTGAACTCGGTGGCACCGGATAGAAAGAATCGGTGGGGCCGAGTTTAGACTTTTTGGTTTAGGACATATGTGGATGTGGGAAAGTAGTTGAGGGATTTGGAGCATATCACTAAGCACTTTGAGCAAGAAAGCCATTAAGCAACACCTCATCCCCTCTTGATAGTATTGGCTTTTCCTATAGACTCAATGTGATCTTGGATCACTAAAATAGAAAATGTAGAGTCTTGATCTTGGAGCTTGAGCCAATGCTTTGTCCTTAGCATCTTGAAGGGGTTCCACATCCATTTAGTCCATGCCACTCCATTGTTGAACTTGTCTGAAACATACTAGGTAAAAGTGTTAGTCCAACAAGAGATATGTTGACATTAATTACCAAAACCACACAGGGAGCACTTGTGCTTTCAATATCCCCCTTTTTGGTAATTGATGACAACATACATCAAACCTTTAAATAAAGATATAAAGAATAACGAGTAAAGCTTTGTAAAGACATGTAACATGCATAGGCTCCCCCTACATGTGTGTAATCATGTGAATATGGAATATAGGAGCATGTGAATGCATAAATGACAGAGAAGGCAATGTGTTACATGTATCTTGGCTATATGCATCAGAGCAAATGATGTGAATATGGGAAATGTACCTTCATGCTCATGAGTCCTTCTTGCAAACAGTATGTACATCAGCAAGAATTCCTCATGCACATGACTATGATGCATATACTTACCTTGTGGTCTTGAGTTGGCTTAGGATGGAATGAACCTTTGAAAATAAGGTTAGATAACACAGATGCACTTACTAACCAGAGCAAACAGAAGAAACCACAAGAGTACCAAGACTGGGATGACATGCAGAGAGTGAGTACTAAGTACCACATTGAATATAGACATGTTGTCGGTGTCAAAACCGGCGGATCTCAGGTAGGGGGTCCCGAACTGTGCGTCTAGGCGGATGGTAACAGGAGACAAGGGACACGATGTTTTTACCCAGGTTCGGGCCCTCTCGATGGAGGTAAAACCCTACTCCTGCTTGATTGATATTGATGATATGGGTAGTACAAGAGTGGATCTACCACGAGATCAAGGGGGCTAAACCCTAGAAGCTAGCCTATGGTATGATTGTTGTAATGGTTGTTCGTCCTACGGACTAAAACCCTCCGGTTTATAAAGACACCGGAGAGGGCTAGGGTTACACAGAGTCGGTTACAATGGTAGGAGATCTACATATCCGTAAGCCAAGCTTGCCTTCCACGCCAAGGAAAGTCCCATCCAGACACGGGACGAAGTCTTCAATCTTGTATCTTCATAGTCTTGGAGTCCGGCAGATGATGATAGTCCGGCTATCCGCCCCCCCCCCTAGTCTAGGACTCCCTCAGTAGCCCCTGAACCAGGCTTCAATGACGATGAGTCCGGCGCGCATATTGTTCAGCATTGCAAGGCGGGTTCCTCCTCCGAATAATTGAATGTGCATTATATCGACTAGAGGGGGGGTGAATAGGCGATTTTTATGAATTCTTCACTGAGGAATTTGCCGGTGAGGAAATTCCTTACTAAAGAACTACTAGCAGCAGAATAAGTACTCAGAAGTAAGCATAACAGGATACAAGCATGGTCATCATGATGAAATGAAGACTAGCACAAAGTACAGAAAGCGTAAACACAGGATAACAAGATGAAGACAAACAGACTGAAGAAATTGAACTGAGGAATTTGAGAAAGTCTTCAGTCAAAGTCTTCAAGCACAGATATGAACAATATACAACATAGTAATGAGGAAATGAAAGAGTTGAGGAAATAGAACCAGTTAGTTGGTGAAGACAATGATTTGGTAAACCAGTTCCAACTGCTGTCTCAGTTGTACGTCTGGTTGGAGCGGCTGAGTATTTAAACTCGAGGACACGCAGTCCCGGACACCCAGTCACTGAGCCGCAACTCAGGACACCCAGTCCTCACGGTATTATCCTTGAACTAAGACCACGCAGGCCTCGTCCAATCACTCGTGGTAAATCTTCAGGTGACTTCCAAACCTTCACAGACTTGGTCACTCGGCAATCCACAATTCCTCTTGGATGCTCTAGACCTTGACGCCTAACCGTCTGGAAGAAGCACAGTCTTCAAAGGTAACAAGCGTCGGATCCACGCAGGATCAATTTCTTCAGTGATGCTCAAAAACACTTTGGGTTTGTGGGGGTTTGGTTTTGGATTTTCCTCACTTGATGATTTTCACTGAAAGTCCTCGGAGGATGGGTTGCTCTCAAATGACAAGTGTCAAGTTCTCTCGGAGCAGCCAACCAGCTAGTGGTTGTAGGGGGCGGCTATTTATAGCCTAGGGAGCAGCCCGACATGATAAGACATAAATGCCCTTCAATGATATGACCGTTAGGTGGATAAGATATTTTGGGACAGCCGGCGCGCAGCACAGCAATGGTCGGAAATTTGACTCTCAAATTCCTCAGGGCTATCATGTTGCTCACTGTGTAGGCAATTCGCACTGGCAAATTCCTAACTCCTCAGTCAGAGCAAAGTCCTCAGTGACCAGAAGAACTGCGTCTCCGTCACTGAAGAAATTGACTGAACCGTATGAGATTTCCAATGGCTTCACTCGAAGGGATTGGTAGGTGTAGGATTTTGAGTTGAGCATCACATGGAAATTTTTCCATAGTATTTCCTCGACCCCATTTAACAGTACGGTGTTTCCTATGACTCAAGAAAGAGAAAATGAAACTACGAAAACAAAAGTCTTCACGCTTCATGTTCCTCAAATGAATACCAAGTCTTCAAGGTCACACCAATTTCTTCACTTTCAAAGTCTTCAGAATATCAAAGTCTTCAGTCGAAGAACTTCATTTTTAGGGGTCGACTTTCTCTGTAAATGTTAAACTCCTCATAGACTTATAGACCTGTGTACACTCACAAACGCATCAGTCCCTTAACCTATAAGTCTTCAATACACCAAAATCACTAAGGGGCACTAGATGCACTTACAACCTCCCCCTTTTTGGTGATTGATGACAACATAGGTTAAGTTTTCAACGGGGATAAACATATGAAGTGTAAATACTGATATTGAGGAATTTGATTACAAGATATAGAAGAACTCCCCCTGAGTATGTGCATAGTGAGGAATTTGCTTTTGAGGCAATGCACATTTGAAGAATTGAATCATGGAGATCTCCCCCTATATCTTGTAATTCATACACGCATTTGATATAGAATATGAAGAATTTGAAATGCATGATGAAATATGGTGCCTGATGAGATTCACCATGCGTGCAATAATATTAACGAGGAATAAGCATGCAGAATAGCACATCAAAAGTATCAGAGCTCAGTGCATCAAAAGCATCAGAGCACCGTCCAAAAGTATCAGAGCACCATCGGGTTTAAGATTACAACTTGATCCAATAAAACTTTGGGAAGAACGAGAGTTGTAACTTAAAAAAAACACCCTTAGTATAGACCCGCTTGAAGACTAACTCAGATTTCTCCCCCTTTGTCATCAAATGACCAAATGGATCGAAACTGAGGACTAACGCCCTTGAAGAATTTCAAGTTGATGGAGGAGTGCCAGCGTTGTCGGGGTTGTTTGTTGAAGTAGGGCCTGCCGCAGTGTCGTCCAAATCTTCATACTCATCAGTGTCGCGCGATGAAGAATAAGAGCTGGCCACCAGTGGAGGAACTTTGACCCTCTTGAATTTCTTCGGAGGAGGTGCAGACCAATCAAATTCTTCGTTAAGACCCATGGTCTTCAGTTCTTCAGCGCTATAAACATGAGTGAGAACAGCCCAGGTGCGGTTGAGGGTTTCATGAAGGTAGTAGTGGTTTTTCTTCACTGCATTATGTGTTGAGGTCATGTTGTGAAGAATTGCACCAAACTGACGCTTTACCCATTTGTGATTGTGATCAACCTTCTGATGAAGACTGAGGAGTAACTCACGATCAGTCATCACCCTGGGAGCTGTGGCTTGAGGATTTTGCTTAGCTGAGGTATTTGCGGCAGTGTCATGTGTGGCAGAGTCGTCATTGGTAGAATAAGATGTAGCCAGACGAAATTGACCATCCAATGGACGGGTGCCTTCATCGATCACAGCAGTTGCCTTGCCTTTATCATCAGATGATGAAACTGGTCGCTTGAGGACTTCAATGGGAGGCAAGTAGCTACCGTGGTTCAGAGTGTCAGCCTTGTAATTCAGTGAAGATCTTGCCCTTATGAATCTCATAATCCAAGGCGCATAGGGCTTCAGCTCGAATGGTGACATAGCAACATTAGCCAGAGTCCTCATGAAGAAATCAAGGAGTTGACGGGAACACCATGAATGATGTTGAAAAACATATTCTTCATGATGCCAACGACTTCTTCATCATTTGAATCGTGGCCTTTGATAGGACTCATTGTCGTCTTCAGAATGCGATAGATAGTCCGAGGCACATAGAGCAATTCCTTGACGAGGAATTCGGTTCGTGGGGCCTGCCCTGGCTTCAAAGGCTTCATGAGCACTTGCATATAATGATTTGTCAGTTCAGGGTCATTGTAGATGCAACGTGCACTGTCATGGGGAGGATCAAGAGGAAGGACACGAAGCAATTCAGTTCCTGGTGCCTTATAATGAGTGTTTTCAGTCATCCAATCCAACACCCATGAATTGACATCTTCAACATCTCCGGTGATATGCAGTGTGGCGTAGAATTGAAGAATGAGTTCTTCATTCCAATCACAGATATCAGTGGAGAAGTTCAGTAGTCCTGCATCGTGAATAACACTGAGGACTAGCTCGAAGCACGGCAGAGATTCCATATCCACATGAGGAATATGTTCATGATCGAAGATTTTGTCCTTGTCAAATAGCACTGAGGCATAGAAGTTGGCTTGACTAGCAGTCCAGAAACGCCTCTTCCTTATGCGAGCAGAGTCACATGGATTATAGTCAATGAAGAACACATGCTCCGAAAAGAAGTCTTCATCCTTGAATTTTTGCTTGCTTGAGAACGGATTCTTCGGCTTGGGCAGAGGAGTGTCAGTGATTTGCAGCACAACCTCAGGAATCGCGAGCTCAGGTTCTTCAGGCTGAGGAATTTCTGGTTCCTCCTCTTGTGCAACTTGAGGATCAGCAGCAGCAGGTTCTTCAGCACTAGTGGCTGGAATTTCTTCATGAACAGACGGAGTGGGATGAGTTTCTTCAGAGCCCATCTGAACTGTTGTTGCCGGGGACTGAGGAATCCGTTGGATAGGTGTGAATGGAGGAGTATTGGGATGCTAACTTTCCCAAAAGTCATCATTCATCACTGGTGTAGTGCATCCAATATCCACATCTTCATCTTCAATTTCCTCAACACCAGCCTCTTCAGCTGTGAACTGAGGCGGAGGTGAGGAAATGATTGGCGTTGAAGGGATTGCGTCCACTTCAGTTTCATCATCAAGCTACTCTGACGTAGCAGCAGAATGATTTTCTTCATCAGATCCACTTGGGATCTTGTAGTCTTCTCCATAAGGAACAATTTCCTTTGAGGACATGGAGGAAATTGGAACAGCATCAATAGGATTTTCAAGAGAGCTGGTCATTGGCTTCATTTTCTTCGCAGCCAAAGAATTTGACGCAGCTGATGCCTTCCTTTTCTTCACTGCAGCTCGCTCTGCAGCCTTGGTCTTCTTAACTTCAGAGGCAGAAGGAAGAATTGGAGTTGGTGTAGGCGCGGGAGGAGCTGAGGAATCTGGTTGATTTTCTTCAGGCGCAACTGATGTAGTTGCCCTGATCTCTTCAGTTTCTTCAGGCGCACCACTAGTGGATGCCCTGGCAATTTCTTCAGTGGCTGGAATGGAGTCATTAGCCCTGGAACTTACATTTTCATCAGCACGCTGAAAGTCATCAGCGGTGCTGGCATGTTCTTCAGCAGGCTGAGCAGAGTCTGCAGCCTGAGGATATTCTTGTTGCGATGGGGCTGCAACAGTTGTCATTTTCTTTGTCAGGTTGACGAATCTCACTTTGGCTCCTTGCCAATCAGCATTGTATGCATCGAAATCTTTGCTGAGGGCTTGGATTTCAGATTGAGCCTGGAGAAGTTCCTCAGGTGTCATTCTGACAACATTCTTCTTCAGGAGCTTCTCCTTCCTGTATTGAGCCTTCTTGATCTCACGTGCCTTCTCAAATTTCCATTTCTCTTGAGTGATGAAATGGGTCAGCATGTGACTTTGACCGGGAGTCAGAGGCAGATCAGGCATTGGAGTGTTTGGATCCTTGTGCCAGAGATCAACGTAATCGAGGATCTTCTTCGGATCCAAAAGCAGTGGCACAGATGTGCCTTTGGCTCTAGCGGCCTTCACTTGTCTGTCTCTGATGATTTCTGCAAGTTCATCATCAGAGGGCACTTGGAATGCAACCTGTTTCTTCCTTGGACTTGGCCGAGGACCGTGTCCAGTTGTTGCTTTAGTCTTCAACAGTGTGGGGCCTGATGAGGACATTGGTGCAGCTGAGGAACTTGCTGAGACACCAGAAGCAATTGAAAAACCAGTAGTCCTTTGGCATGTAGCTAGATGCACAGGAGTTGAGGACTTTGGTGGAGCAGTAGCAGTCTGAGGAATTTGCCGTGAGGGCATAGCTGAGGAAGTTGGCCGTGAGGGCGCTGTCGGTGAAGCACTTGGCTTGCGAGCAGGCTTCTTTGGCATTGATTTCCTCGGTCTGACCGAGGTCTCAGCAGCAGCAACAGAATCCTCATTGAATTTCCTCACTGCCTCCTTGGCTTGTCTTGCCAATTTAGCTTGGCGCTTAGCCCATTCTTCAGGAAAGTCTTCACCACTTTTGATGCTGGTGGGATCAGCTACTTGGCCAGGTGCCAATGGAGCTCTTGGGTATGGAGGATTTAAAGCGAATTTCTTCATGTACTTTGGAGTAACATATCGATATTCCCTCCATTCTCTTGCCCATCTCCGTTCAATTCTCTGAATGCGCACTTTACGCTGATTTTTATTCTCTTTGCCAAACTTGGCTTCATCAGGTGTGCAATAGTCCTTATAGAGTTCATCAGGGATTTCGAAAGCAGTCATGACCTCAGGCCTCTTTCCTCCTTTCTGCGGTCTCTTTCCTTCAGCCATATTCTTCAGATGAGGAATTTGAACAATTGAACACTCTGAAGAAGTATGCAATTTTTCTTCGAGGAACGCTGCAAGTGAGTTAAGTTGATGAGAACCTAGTGATTCAGCAGCGGACATGAGTACCTGTAAACAGAGTGTAGGTGCGAGGAATTTGGAGAGGTCATATGCGTTCTCAGAAGGTTTTTCAAAAAGACAAGTTTTGAGGAATTTGACCAGTTGAGCCTTGAGGAATTTCACTAAGCGCTCTTTGTCTTAGGTTCCAGAGTTGTATAGATCGAAAATCCACACAATTGAGGAATCTTGAAGAAAATGATTGCTTAGAGAAATGGATCAAGAGCATACAGTGTGTGAGGCGTTCATATGTGAAGATTTGAAGAATAAAACACATTTGAAGATTTTCAGGAAAGTTTGAGAATCAAAGTGAGTAATAAAAGTAACTTCTAATTACCCGAACTGAAGAACGCGACTAACTGAGATGAACAGACGTGAAGTTCGTCAGGTTTGATCTCCCACGCCCTAACTTGGCAAAGGGAAACAGCTACGGCGGCGGAGGAGTGAAGATTTCCGCAACCGTCGCGAGTACGATGGCGACGAGGTCGAGGCAGTGAAGCTCTTCCTCACCAGCGATGATGGAGTAGCGGCGGCGCTAGGGTTTGAGGAGCTCGAGCGAGAGACAGCGACCGAGCGGGGTAAATGAAGTGAGGAAGGGGAGAGGGGTATTTATAGCCACGGTAAAAACTATTCGCCCTAAGATTTTGGGACGAACATGCCCCTGCCCTTTCTCCTTCACGCGACATGTGTCACCCACGTACTGTGCAGATGAGATCGTGTAAGATCGTGGGTGAATAAAATAATGCATCATGGGATGCGGAACGGTTTGAGCGGTAAAACCGAAAATCTGGATAAGATTTGTTTTAAAGTTTCGTTCGCCATTTCTTCAGCTGACAAGGACACAGTGAAGACTTTGAACGAGTTTCAAATAGAACGCACATGAAGAATTTGTGAATAGATTGGGTTGAGTATAGCATAGAGGGGGAAGGGTCCGATCACTTTCACTTAGTAGAAAAACACAACTTGAAGAAATAGCCATAAGTGAATGCTGTAGAGGACATAAACTCAAATATATGTATAGCCAATGAAGAAAAACGACGGAAACAGTGAAGATTTTGCAAAGTTGAAGAATTTGAAAAACTGAAGAATTTCAAAAATGAGGAAAAACTCAAATTGAAGATTTTCAACTTTTGTGGTGGCGTGACCCACCGTATAAGAATGATGATTTCAGACACTGCGTACAATTGTCGTAGGGTTCTGAGAATAAAATTCTTCATTAGTTTCTTCACACTTAGAGTGTTATTCTTCATTGATTGAAGAAAAACGTTTCTTCATGTGTTGCACATCTAAGTCATCAATTCTGCATAAGGGTTAGGATGTGTGTCCTTTTCAAAGAACATTCGAAGATTCTAAAATATTTAGCTCACACCGCAACTTGCTAAATCTCTTCTCATCCAAGGGCTTAGTGAAGATATCAGCTAGCTGTTCTTCAGTCTTGACGTGCTCGATGGATATGTCGCCCTTCAACACATGATCATGAAGAAAATGATGACGAATCTGGATGTGCTTTGTCTTCGAGTGCTGAACTGGGTTGTGAGCAATCTTGATGGCACTCTCATTGTCGCAGAGGAGAGGCACATTCTTCACGTTGATGCCATAGTCCTTGAGGGTTTGCTTCATCCAAAGCAGTTGAGCACAGCATGAGCCAGCAGCAATGTATTCAGCTTCAGCAGTAGACAGTGATACGCAGTTCTGTTTCTTCGAGGACCAACAGACCAAAGATCGTCTGAGGAAATGACAAGTGCCAGATGTTGACTTGCGGTCCACACGATCACCAGCATATTCAGAGTTAGAATATCCAATGAGATCAAAAGCAGAGCCCTTGGGGTACCATAATCCTAGTGTTGGTGTGTGAGCTAGATATCGAAGAATATGCTTCACAGCCTTATGGTGTGATTCCTTTGGTGCAGCTTTAAATCGGGCACACATGCAAACACTAAGCATTATATCTGGCCTAGATGCACATAAGTACAATAAAGAACCAATCATGGAGCGGTATACCTTGTGATCGAAGTCAATACCATTTTCATCAGTGCATAGATGGCCATTTGTGGGCATAGGAATTTTGACGCCTTTGCAATCTTGCATGCCGAATTTCCTCAGTACATCTTTGAGGTATTTCTCCTGAGATATGAATATGCCATTGCGTTGCTGACGAATTTGAAGACCTAAGAAGAATTTCAACTCTCCCATCATAGACATTTGATATTCTTCACTCATCATATAGGCAAATTCATCACTATAACGTTGGTCAGTACAGCCAAAGATAATATCATCAACATATATTTGGCACACAAACAGTTCAGCATCATAAGATTTAGTAAAGAGAGTAGGGTCGAGTGAACCGGGTGTGAAGCCATTCTTCACGAAGAATTCCTTCAATGTATCATACCACGCCCGAGGGGCTTGCTTGAGGCCATAGAGGGCCTTATTGAGTTTGAAGACTTTGTCAGGATTCTTTGGATCTTCAAAACCTGGGGGTTGAGCAACATATACTTCTTCCTCAAGCTTGCCATTGAGGAATGCACTTTTCACATCCATTTGATATAAGATGATATCATGATGGTTAGCGTAAGCAAGTAATATGCGAATAGCCTCAAGTCTAGCAACAGGTGCAAAGTTTCATCAAAATCAATTCCTTCAACCTGTGTGTAGCCTTGAGCTACAAGTCGTGCCTTATTCCTCACCACAAGGCCATTTTCATCTTGCTTGTTGCGGTAGATCCACTTTGTGCCAATGATATTATGCTTGCGAGGATCTGGGCGATTGACCAATTCCCAGACATTATTAAGCTCGAACTGATGTAATTCTTCTTGCATAGCCTGAATCCACTCCGGCTCTAGAAATGCTTCATCTACCTTAGTGGGATCTGTGATAGAGACAAAAGCATAGTGCCCACAAAAGTTAGATAAATGTGAAGCTTTTGAGCGTGTGAGAGGACCTGGTGCGTGAATGTCATCGATGATCTTCTCCACTTGCACTTCTTTTAACGCGAGGATGAGCTGGTTGTCGCTGAGGAATTTGATCAGCATTTTCTTCAGCACCATTTTCCTCATCATGTTCTTCAGGTGCATCGGCTCGACGTTCTTCATGAACAGGAATGAATTCTTCAGCAGATTCTTAAGTAGGAATGACATCCTCAGTTGCCTTGAGCTTGATAGCATCCTCAGGTGCTGGTTCATCTAACACAGAAGGTAGGTGCTCTCTTTGCGAGCCATTAGTTTCATCGAACCGCACATCTACAGTGTTAACAATCTTGTGAAGAACAATGTTGAAGACTCTGTAGGTGTGCGAGTCCTTTCCGTAACCAAGCATAAAACCCTCATGTGCTTTCGGTGCAAATTTAGAGTTGTGGTGAGGATCTCTAATCCAACATTTAGCACCGAAGACTTTGAAATAACTCACATTGGGTTTCTTGTCAGTGAGGAGTTCATAGGCCATCTTCTTGAAGAATTTGTGAAGATATACTCTGTTGATGATGTGGCACGCAGTATCAATTGCATCAATCCAAAAACGCTGAGGCGTTTTGTATTCATCAAGCATAGTGCGAGCCATCTCAACAAGAGTTCTGTTCTTGCGCTCCACGACGCCATTCTGCTGAGGAGTATAGGGAGCAGATAACTCATGAGTAATACCAAGTTCATCAAGATAGGCATCAAGACCGGAATTTTTGAACTCAGTTCCATTGTCACTTCTGATATGCTTGATCTTCACACCAAAGTTGGTTGAAGCCCTCGAGGAAAATCGTTTGAAGACGTCCTGCACTTCATGTTTGTAAGTAACAATGTGTACCCATGTATATCGAGAGTAATCATCAACAATGACAAAACCATATAGAGATGCATCATTAGTGACTGCTGAGTAATGATTAGGTCCGAAGAGGTCCATGTGAAGCAATTCGAATGGACGAGTAGTGGTCATGATAGTCTTCGCTGGATGCTTGGCCTTGGTCATATTTCTAGCTTCACAGGCTCCGCATAAGTGATCCTTGAGGAATTTGACATTCTCAATGCCAATGACATGCTTCTTCTTCGCAAGCGTGTTCAAATTCCTCATGCCTGTGTGACCAAGTCGTCGATGCCATAGCCAGCCTTCTGAAGCTTTTGCAAGTAGGCACACGGCTGGTTGTGGTCCTGTAGAGAAATCAACAATATACAAATCTCCTCTCCTAAAGCCTTCGAAGACTTTGGAATTGTCAGCTTCCATAATCACTGTCACAACCTAGCTAGTCATGCATTAGAGTGTTGCATCATGTTTATTCTTTCATCAGAAACTTGAAATGGGGATGACAGAACCCCCAGTCCCCTCTGAAACCAACTAGGGTTACTAAAATAATTTTTCAATGAACCTGAAATGCCCTTCTAAAATGCCCATCATTTTTGCCTTGGTTCAGAACCTCTGCCAAAAGTGGTGCACATTTTCCTAGGCCATCCTAGGGTTTTTGATTTAAATCATAGATATTTGAATTTGGGCATTTAAAATAATATAAAATATTTAAATGCTCAAATATCTCCAAACTAAAATGTTTCATGTTGGAAATAATCCAACTATGGGCCAGGAATAGTTTGGTGATTTTTTGAAGTTGCCTAGGTATTTTATTAAATTCAACAAAGTTGCAGATATATTAAATAAAAACAGAAACCGAAAAAAAAGGGAAAACTTCCCTGTGCGGCCCAGCCAGCTGGCCGGCCCAGCAAGCCAGCCCAGCCCACCACCGCCGTCGTCCTCCTAGCGCCAGTCGGCCAGGCGTGTGGCCGGAGCGCCACGCCACCAGCCCGTCTGCCTGCCTCCCCCCGCCAGCGCGACGCCGCGGCGCTTCTTCTCGGTGCCGCCCCGATCCCCTGGCCTTATCCCCCTCTCTCTCCTGTGCTGCTCTCTCTCTCTCTCTCACGGCCGAACACCACCGTCGCCGCCGTTCGCCATAGCCGCCGTCTCCGACCACCCCTCGCTCCCCCGACTAGCTCAGGAGCTCCGCCTCGACTCCCTCTTCCTCCCCACCGCTCCACAGCTCCCCGGAAGCCCTGCATCGCCGCCACGTCGCCGTTCCCCTCTTCGGGCTCCGACCACCGTCGCCGTCGATTCGCCGTCTCCAGCGCGTCCCCGAGCCCACTTCGACGCCCACTGCAACCGCGGTGAGCTACGCCACCGTTTCCCCCTCTCCTCCCCCTCGTTTCCCCACCGTAGCCTCCTCCCCACCACGGCCGAACCTCCGCCGTCGCCGAGCTCGCCGTCGACGCAGCTCCGGTGACCATTTGGTCACCCCGGCGAGTCCAACAAGTTCGCAAGACCCCGTAGAGCATCCCTAGCGCCTCGCTTCGCTCGACTTCGAGCTCCAACCCCGTTCCCGTGCACGACCGAACCCCGGCGGCCGCAGCCGAGCTCGCCGCCGTCGACTCCGGCCACCCCGACCCCAACGGACTCCGCCAAGAGCTGCGGTTTGTGCTCAGCTCCACTCCGGTGGTCTCCGCGGCCCCTCTGGTGGCCGAAATGGCCAAAACCACTCCCGCCGCCGCGTCGGGCTCGCCGGCGGCTAAACGCCGGCAGCCGACTTTGACTTTGACCACGGGTGGGCCCTGGTTGACTCCCCTGAGTCAATGACAGGTGGGGCCCAGCCCTGTTAATTAAACAGGATTAGTTTTAATTAAATTTTAATTAAAATAATCACCCTGACATGCGGGACCCGCTGTCAGGTTTGACCCAGACCTGTTCCGTTGACCTGCTGACATCACACTGACGTCAGGCTGACGCAGTAATTGATTTTCTGAATTTAAATTAAATCAGGAAATTCCAGAATATTATTTAAACTTCAAAAATTCATAACTTTTATTCTGTAACTCCAAATTGGACAAATTATATATGAAAAATGATCAAAAAAATCCAATCTATCCATCTGTACTATTTTCATGCATGATCAAACAAGTTAAATTGATATTTTAAGCAGAACAAGGAAAAGCACTTTAAAAGACCATATTTGAACTTAAAATTTGAATCCTTGATTCAAATTTGTTCAAACCCCTCTGTTCTTAGTTGCATTAGCCCAACACACTCATATTGCCATGTTTCATGCATGCATCATATTGTTGCACATTGTTTGGTGATGGTTGTGTATCGATGTCCTTTGCGACAGGTTCTGCCCCCGAGGAGTACCGTGATTACCCTAATGAAGAACCATATCAGTGCATCGAACCATCAGGCAAGCAACCAACCATTTGATCATATCGATACAATCCCATGTTCTCGCTCCTGCTCTCTTTTACTGCATTAAGACAACGCGATTCAAACTGCTGTGTGCTACGGTAGTTGAACCCATTTCCTCTGCATGACCTGTCATTGCCACAGTAACTAGATGAAACCCACTAGCATGTGTAGGAGTTGCTTGAGCCATATGTATGTGTTGTTCCTACCTTGCTATGCCTGCTATGCTTAGAGTCGTGTCAGGTCTGGTTCATCTGGGTGATGGGCTGGAGTGAAATGATTATGTCGGTAATGGGAGTGGTGTGGTGAACACGATTTGGCAAAGGTATCGATGAAAGGCCATGTAGGAGTACATGGTGGGTTGTTTCATTGAAGCCGACCTTAAGCACTGAGATCTGTATGTGTGATTTAAGAATCAGCTACTACCATGCATTGGGCCCGAAACCAATGGACCCTCTCGGCTTCTTATTCACCCTAGTTCTCCGTCCAGGAGTTGCAAGTAGTTTCTGGTGTTTGTAGCCTACTGGAGGCCGTGGACAGCGCTGACCGTAGGGGTGGGCTGTGATGCGGTAGGTACGTGGCCGGGTGTACCGAATACCCGTTAGGTATCTCGGGAACCCTGTTCACATCGTTCGGGGCCGTATGGGAAACCTCGGCCGGACTCCCTGCGGATGGAACCTGAATAGGCGATAAACCTGGACTGGAGGCTTAGGGGATTAGGTAGGTCGTGGCCGACACCCACGTTGGGCTTCCGCTTGAAGGTTGCCGAGTACATGTCGTGTAAATGACGGTAAGTGGTGAGAGCGTGTATGAAGAAGTACCCCCTGCAGGGTTAACATGATCTATTCGAATAGCCGCGTCCGTGGTAAAGGACTACTTGGTTGCCTATACAGTTCATAGACAAGTAAATGGAAACTACTAAAAGCCTCAAGATAAGTGTGAGTGCCGAGGATGGCTCTTCCGTAGGAAGATGGAGGTGGATCCTCGGTAGTGTATTGAAGTGGTGAGTAGTGGACTCGTGTGCGCAAAACCATTTTAGTTGGAGTATCGTAGGATAGCCTAGCCAAGAGTCAAAGCTGGCTTGCTGCAATAACTCCACCAACCCTTCTTGATACTATGCATGTATGTAGGATCTGATGTAAGTCTTGCTGAGTACCTTTGTACTCATGTTGCTATAATCTACATTTTTACAGAAGACGCTGCAACCCCTTCTGATGGGTTCTATGTAGACGTTGACATCAACGAGTAGGCTAAAGACCCGGGTGGTGACCCTGAGCTTGTGAAGGACCACGTAGTATAGCTAGGCTTTCCAAGCCTCTTTTATTTTACTAGTTGTCTGTACTCAGACAAGTTACTTCCGCTGCTGGTTTGTATGACGGTATGACTTGTATGTGGGGTCGTGAGACCCGTACCTTTGTGTATGTTATGTATGGCTCACTGAGCCTTAAATAAAGTACTTTTGTCATAGAGTCATGTTGTGATGCTTCGTTGTATTTGCACATATCGAGCATATTGTGTGTATGATTGAAATGCTTGGTATGTGTGGGATCTGACTATCTAGTTGTTTATCTTTAGTAGCCTCTCTTACCGGGAAATGTCTCCTAGTGTTGCCGCTGAGCCATGGTAGCTTGCTACTGCTCTGGAACACTTAGGCTGGCCGGCATGTGTCCTTCTTCGTTCCTGTGTCTGTCCCTTCGGGGAAATGTCACGCTTTGAGTACCGGAGTCCTGTTAGCCCGCTACAGCCCGGTTTACCAGAGTCCTGCTAGCCCAGTGCTACAGCCCGGACCCACTTGCTGATGACCGACACGTTCGAAGCTGGGTCATGGATGCCTGTCCCTGTAAGTCTGTGCCACTTTGGGTTTACGACTAGTCATGTCAGCCCGGGCTCTTTATCATATGGATGCTAGCGACACTATCATATACGTGAGCCAAAAGGCGCAAACGGTCCCGGGAAAAAGGTAAGACGACACCCGTGGGGATACCGTGCGTGAGGCCGCAAAGTGATATGAGGTGTTACCAGCTAGATCGATGTGACATCGAGTCGGGGTCCTGACAGCGTTGGTATCAGAGCCGGACTGCCTGTAGGTTCTCCAAGCCAAACTGGTCGATGTTGAGTCTAGAAATTCTTTAGTTATATGTAGGGGAATTGTTTGTGGGTTGGAACGTAAGGCTCTTTTTACTCCTTATACCTTATGACTTTCTGATCTGAGTCAGTCCATTCTTCCACCGGGGGTTAAGGAATTAGGATCTGTTCTCTCTATCAGGATCACGAGTTACTAATCAGTAGTACCCTATAAGTTTGATGGTTACCAGCCTAGTTCAGTTCTACTACCACATTATGTTGCCAGAATGGTTTCAGAACTTTGATATGGTGATGTTGAGTGTGTACGAAATCCTTTGTCAAATGTCTCAAATCCTTTTTGAGCATTTACAGCTGTTATGCTGCCGAAATTTTGCTAGAAATTCTAATGCCTTTGCATTATGATTGTGCTTTCAGATGGCCACTCGCGACCTCAATCAAGTGGTTCGCCTGACTCGATGCCTAGATGTACCCGGCCATACTGCTAAGTTGGTCAGGGTAATGACTGAGGCTGGATATCGCTGGTATCCCGAGTACACGGTCGAAGAGCAATTCCGAGACTTTAATCAAAGCCAGTATCTCTGCACTGTCAGGATATTTCCATCTTATCCTGGATCCACCGAGCCTCTTCAATGCTCCTATGGACTCGGGGTTTCTATTGAGATGGCTGTGCAGGACGCCGCCTACTCTATGATGACCATTATGCGAGTCAGATCTGGGTTATTTCGGGACTCTGATTTCCGGTATATGCCAGGATCACTTCCGGGAGCACAAGGGTATCTCCAGGCTATCTATGCTGATCCCACTCAGGAGGATTCACGGACTCGCACCACTGCTGAGATGCTCGAGGATAAGGACCGTGAAAATCGGGCCTTGAGGTTAGAGCTCTTCAATACCCGTGCTGACCACTGGGCCACTTTGACTCGGTTCGCACCGGCGGTGCAAGCTGGATATTCAGATATGCGCGATCTCTATCCTGTGAGATCTGCTCTGCCAGACGTGATGGTTTGGTGTGATGTAGGAGGCATCACCCCACCTCGCGGTCCCCGCAGGCCACCGTTTGTTGGTCCAAGGCCTCATCCTAGCCCCTATGGACCACAAGCTCCGCGAGACCGTCTATTTCCGGATGATCATGTTGAACTTCCAGGCTATGGAGGCGACTTCTACGAGGACTACTACGGATCGGTCTGAGTTAGTGGTAGTATCACTAGTTCGCACTAGCTGTGTCCTCTATCGTCCCGCGTGACTCGTGGGATATGACCTAGTTTGTACTCTTCCGGAGATGTAGAAAAATAATGTATAAGAGCTTGGAATGCCTCCGATGAGATGTAATCCTCTTTCACCGTAATAGTACTTTGTTTGGTCTTGTACTAAACCCTGTATGGTGTGTATGACGATGGAATAAAAGAAGGAGTTTCTGTATCTACCATGTCATACGGATGATCATCTTGCATTTCGAGTTATTCCTTACATTCTATATCCTATGTCGGAATTTTACCATCCTGACTAAATCATTGTCTTGTTTACCTAGGATGGTCAACACGCGCGCTAACCCTGCTTCCCAAGAGCAGGCCGAAGGCAGTGAAGCCAGGAATGAAAATCTGCCTCATCCTCCTTCACTAGCCGAGGTGATGATGGAAGCTGAGAGAAACAAGCGGGAGACAAACCGTTTGTTGGAGCGTATTGAACAGAATACAGCACACCATCAGAGGGCTAACGTGGTGTCACTCAGTGATTTTATCAAATTGCATCCACCCACGTTCCACCACTCCGTCGAGCCTCTCGACGCTGATGACTGGCTTCGCAGTACCTCTCACAAACTGCGTTCCGCGCTGGTAGCGGAGGCTGACAAGGTCACCTTTGCTGCATATCATCTTGAAGGCCCCGCCAGTCTATGGTGGGAGAATTATGGAGCTATGCGCCCAGCGGGCCATGTCACTACTTGGGCTGAATTCAGCGAGGCTTTCCGTGAACATCACATTCCGGAGGGTCTCATGGACCGTAAACGTGAAGAATTTTGCAGTTTCACCCAAGGCCGACTTTCTGTGGATGCCTATAGCAGGGAGTTTGGTAATCTCGCCCGATATGCAACTGAGGAAGTTTCTACTGACGCCAAGAAGCAAGCAAGGTTCCGTAAGGGCCTTAGTCCTGAGCTTCGCCGCGACCTCCGTCTGCATGAGTGCACATCTTTTTCGAAACTTGTCAACAAAGCCATCAGTGCTGAAACTGGTCAGACTGACTATGACGCAACACGCAAGCATGGACGTGACACGGGTTCCTCATCCGGTGCTGGTCCTCAGAAGCGCCGCGTGTGGGTGCCCAACACCGCCCTGCCACCCAGGTTCACACCGAGGCCATCTTTCCAGGCGCCTCGCCCTGTACAACAGTCTGCTCCAGCCAAGCCCTATGGGGGTCCAACCAATAATGTTCCTCCACGTACCAGTTCCGTGACTTGTTTCAAGTGTGGGGAATCTGGTCACTATATGCGTGAATGCCCCCAGACCAACCCCAATCAGTCTGCTAAAGCTGTTGGCCGTGGCAAGCCGACAGGAAAAGTATTCCACGCCAAGCCGGTCACCGCTTCACGTGGCCATGTCAACTGTGTCTCTGCCGAAGAAGCTCAAGAGGATCCCAACGTCGTTCTCGGTACGCTTCTTGTTAATTGCCACCCGGCATCTGTCCTTTTCGATACAGGAGCCTCTCATTCCTTTATATCTGAAAATTATGCTCGTTTGCATAACGTTGCATTCTGTGACATGCCATCCACTATGGAAATCTCTACCCCTGGGTCTAGATGGCAGACCTCTAGGGTAAGTTATGGAAATGAGATCCAAGTCGACAGACTTGTTTTCCTTGCGTCTTTGATAGCCCTTAAATCTTCAGATATTAATATCATTCTGGGTATGGACTGGATGTCAGCTCATCATGCCCAAATTGATTGCTTCTCTAGGACTGTTCAACTCACCCATCCTTCGGGGAAGATAGTCAATGTCTTGACCCGAATAGCCAAGCGACAATTATATTCTCTTAACGCCAGCCCTTTGCCAGACCTTGAGGACGTTCCGGTAGTCCGTGACTTCCCGGATGTCTTTCCAGAGGAATTGCCAGGTGTTCCACCTGATAGGGATGTTGAGTTCGTAATAGACCTCATTCCAGGAACCGTTCCGATTGCTAGAAGACCCTATAAGATGGCACCCCTAGAACTAGCCGAGCTTAAGAAACAACTCGATGAGTCCTTGAAAAAGGGTTTCATCCGACCTAGCTCATCTCCGTGGGCTTGCCCCGTCCTATTCGTCAAGAAGAACGATGGTACGGACCGGATGGTTGTAGATTACCGACCTGTCAACTTGGTCACAATCAAGAACAAATACCCGCTTCCCAGGATCAACGACCTGTATGATCAGCTCGCTGGATCCTCAGTCTTCTCCAAGATGGATTTGAGGTTGGGCTACCATCAAATCAAAATCAGAAACGGGGACATTCCTAAAACGGCCTTTGTTACTCGTTATGGCCAATACGAGTACACCGTCATGTCCTTCGGTTTAACCAACGCTCCAGCCACCTTTTCTCGGTTAATGAACTCAATCTTCATGGAGTATTTGGATAAATTCGTCATAGTTTATCTCGATGATATACTCATCTACTCCAAGAACGAGGAAGAACATGCCGAACATCTAAGGCTAGTGTTGAAGAAACTTCGAGAGCATCGCCTTTATGCCAAATTTTCTAAATGTGAATTCTGGTTGTCAGAAGTGACCTATCTGGGTCATGTAATATCTGGTAAAGGTATTGCTGTTAACCCTGAGCGAGTTCAAGCCGTCCTTAACTGGACTCCACCTGAATCAGTCAAGCAAGTTCGGAGTTTTCTAGGCTTAGCGATCTATTGTCGTCGCTTTGTCGAGAACTTCTCCAAGGTTGCCAAACCTCTAACCGAACTCCTCAAGAAAGATAAGAAGTTCGAATGGACTCCACAATGTGAGCACAACTTTCAGGAACTGAAAAGACGCCTGACTTCTGCTCCCGTGCTGGTACCGCCAGACTTCTCCAAGGACTTTGTTATCTACTGCGACGCCTCGCGACAAGGACTAGGTTGCATTCTCATGCAAGATCGACACGTAATTGCCTACGCTTCACGGCAATTGCACCCACATGAGGAGAATTATCCTACTCATGATCTAGAGCTTGCAGCCGTAGTCTATGCACTTAAGACCTGGCGACATTACCTCCTCGGTAATCGTTGCGAAATATTCACTGATCACCAAAGTCTGAAGTATATTTTCACCCAACCGGATTTGAATCTCAGGCAGAGACGTTGGGTTGAATTGATCACCGACTTCGACTTAGGAATAACCTACACCCCAGGGAAAGCCAACGTCATGGCTGATGCGCTAAGTCGTAAATCTTATTGTAACAACCTGATGTTACACTTCTCCATGAGGAATTTCGGAAGCTTAACCTTCACATTGTTCCTCAAGGTTTTCTCTCCACCTTGGTGGCAAAACCTACCCTTACGGATCAAATTATCAAAGCACAGGAGGTAGATCCGGGAATCTCCCGCATCAAGAGGAACATTCAGAAAGGAATTGCGGATTGTTTCTCCATTAATGATCAAGGAGTCGTACACTTCGGGAATCGACTAGTAGTTCCCAAAGTGCGCAACCTAAGGCGATTAATCCTTAAGGAAGCTCATGAATCTCCTCTCACTATTCATCCCGGTAGTACTAAGATGTATCAGGACCTACGCCAGAGGTTCTGGTGGACTAGGATGAAGAGAGAAATTGCTCAGTATATTGCAAATTGCGACGTCTGTCGTCGTGTAAAAGCAGAGCATCAACGGCCTGCTGGCACCCTTCAACCCTTAGCTATTCCTGAATGGAAATGGGATAAAATTGGTATGGATTTCATTACCGGGTTTCCCAGGACCAAGAGAGGGAATAATGCTATTTTCGTCGTGGTCGATCGTCTTTCCAAAGTAGCCCACTTCTTACCTGTTCGTGAGAGTATAACCGCTAGTCAGCTGGCAGATTTGTACATCTCCCGAATAGTGTCTCTCCATGGTGTTCCTTTGGAAATTAACTCGGATCAAGGAAGTCTTTTCACCTCTCGATTTTGGGAAAGTTTCCAAAATGCTATGGGAACCCGTCTTTCCTTTAGCACCGCTTTCCACCCTCAGTCGAGTGGTCAAGTGGAACGCGTCAACCAAATTCTAGAAGACATGCTTCGAGCCTCTGTTATCTCATTCGGAATGGACTGGGAGAAGTGCCTTCCATTTGCCGAATTCGCTTACAACAACAGCTATCAATCTAGCTTGGGTAAAGCCCCTTTTGAAGTTCTCTATGGACGACGATGTCGAACACCCCTTAACTGGTCAGAGACCGGGGAAAGAAAATTCTTTGGCCCGGACATGATTCAGGAAGCAGAAGAACAAGTTCGTATCGTTCGTGAAAAGTTGAAAACAGCCCAATCCTGTCAAAAGAGTCAATATGACCGAAAACATAAGGCTATGACTTTCGAGGTTGACGAGAAGGCTTATCTTTGGGTCACCCCTCTGAAGGGAACCCATCGTTTCGGTATCAAAGGCAAATTGGCTCCTCGTTACATTGGACCTTTTCGCATTCTTGCCAAACGAGGAGAAGTTGCCTACCAGTTGGAACTACCTCCGCACCTCTCCAGAGTTCACGATGTCTTCCACGTTTCTCAACTCAGGCGTTGCTTCTCGGATCCTATCCGTGAAGTGGACCACGAAACGCTTGATCTCCAAGATGATCTTACATATCGAGAGTACCCCATTCGTATCCTCGATCAGGCCGAACGTACCACGCGACGTCATAATATCAAGTTTCTCAAGGTTCAATGGTCGCACCATTCTGAGGATGAAGCAACTTGGGAAAGGGAGGATCGTCTTCGACTCGAGTACCCCGCCTTCTTCCCGGAGGAACCCAAATCTCGGGACGAGATTCTTTTGAGTGGGGGTGAGTTGTCACAACCTAGCTAGTTATGCATTAGAGTGTTGCATCATGTTTACTCTTTCATCAGAAACTTGAAATGGGGATGACAGAACCCCCAGTCCCCTCTGAAACCAACTAGGGTTACTAAAATAATTTTTCAATGAACCTGAAATGCCCTTCTAAAATGCCCATCATTTTTGTCTTGGTTCAGAACCTCTGCCAAAAATGGTGCACATTTTCCTAGGCCATCCTAGGGTTATTGAATTAAATCATAAATATTTGAATTTGGGAATTTAAAATAATATAAAATATTTAAATGCTCAAATATCTCCAAACTAAAATGTTTCATGTTGGAAATAATCCAACTATGGGCCAGGAATAGTTTGGTGATTTTTGAACTTGCCTAGGTATTTTATTTAATTCAACAAAGTTGCAGATATATTAAATAAAACAGAAACAGAAATAAAAAGGGGGAAAAACTTACCTGGGCTTCTCCACTGTGCGGCCCAGCCAGCTGGCCGGCCCAGCCAGCAGCGGCCCAGCCCACCACTGCAGCTCTCCGTCGTCTTCCTCCCCTCGCCCCGAAGCTGCTGCGTGCTCGCGCGCGCACGGCCGCGCGGCCACCTCCTGCTTGCCGACGCGCTCCTGGCCGCGTGGACGACTCCCACAGGCCGTCCCGATCCCCCCTGCTCTCTCTCACTCTCCCCCCCGGCTCTCCCCTCCTCTCCCTCGCTCTATCTCTCACACGGCCGAACACCACCGTCGCCGCCGTTCGCCATAGCAGCCATCTCCGGCCACCCCTCGCTCCCCCGACTAGCTCAGGAGCTCCGCCTCGACTCCCTCTTCCTCCCCACCGCTCCACAGCTCCCCGGAAGCCCTGCATCGCCGCCACGTCGCCGTTCCCCTCTTCGGGCTCCGACCACCGTCGCCGTCGATTCGCCGTCTCCAGCGCGTCCCCGAGCCCACTTCGACGCCCACTGCAACCGCGGTGAGCTACGCCACCGTTTCCCCCTCTCCTCCCCCTCGTTTCCCCACCGTAGCCTCCTCCCCACCACGGCCGAACCTCCGCCGTCGCCGAGCTCGCCGTCGTCGCAGCTCCGGTGACCATTTGGTCACCCCGGCGAGTCCAACGAGTTCGCAAGACCCCGTAGAGCATCCCTAGCACCTCGCTTCGCTCGACTTCGAGCTCCAACCGTGTTCCCGTGCACGACCGAACCCCGGCGGCCGCAGCCGAGCTCGCCGCCGTCGACTCCGGCCACCCCGACCCCAACGGACTCCGCCAAGCGCTGCGGGTTGTCCTCAGCTCCACTCCGGTGGTCTCCGCGGCCCCTCTGGTGGCCGAAATGGCCAAAACCACTCCCGCCGCCGCGTCGGGCTCGCCGGCGGCTAAACGCCGGCAGCCGACTTTGACTTTGACCACGGGTGGGCCCTGGTTGACTCCCCTGAGTCAATGACAGGTGGGGCCCAGCCCTGTTAATTAAACAGGATTAGTTTTAATTAAGTTTTAATTAAAATAATCACCCTGACATGCGGGACCCACTGTCAGGTTTGACCTAGACCAGTTCCGTTGACCTGCTGACGTCACACTGACGTCAGGCTGACGCAGTAATTGATTTTCTGGATTTAATTTAAATCAGCAAATTCCAGAATATTAATTAAACTTCAAAAATTCATAACTTTTATTCTGTAACTCCAAATTGGACAAATTATATATGAAAAATGATCAGAAAAATCCAATCTATCCATCTGTACTATTTTCATGCATGATCAAACAAGTTAAATTGATGTTTCAAGCAGAACAAGGAAAAGCACTTAAAAGGCCATATTTGAATTTGAAATTTGAATCCTTGATTCAAATTTGTTCAAACCCTTCTGGCTTTAGTTGCATTAGCCCAATACACTCATATTGCCATGTTTCATGCATGCATCATATTGTTGCACATTGTTTGGTGATGCTTGTGTATCGATGCCCTTGCGACAGGTTCTGTCCCCGAGGAGTACCGTGATTACCCTAACGAAGAACCGTATCAGTGCATCGAACCATCAGGCAAGCAACCAACCATTTGATCATATCGATACAATCCCATGTTCTCGCTCCTGCTCTCTTTTACTGCATTAAGACAACGCGATTCAAACTGCTGTGTGCTACGGTAGTTGAACCCATTTCCTCTGCATGACCTGTCATTGCCACAGTAACTAGATGAAACCCACTAGCATGTGTAGGAGTTGCTTGAGCCATATGTATGTGTTGTTCCTACCTTGCTATGCCTGCTATGCTTAGAGTCGTGTCAGGTCTGGTTCATCTGGGTGATGGGCTGGAGTGAAATGATTATGTCAGTAATGGGAGTGGTGTGGTGAACACGATTTGGTAAAGGTATCGATGAAAGGCCATGTAGGAGTACATGGTGGGTTGTTTCATTGAAGCCGACCTTAAGCACTGAGATCTGTATGTGTGATTTAAGAATCAGCTACTACCATGCATTGGGCCCGAAACCAATGGACCCTCTCGGCTTCTTATTCACCCTAGTTCTCCGTCCAGGAGTTGCAAGTAGTTTCTGGTGTTTGTAGCCTACTGGAGGCCGTGGACAGCGCTGACCGTAGGGGTGGGCTGTGATGCGGTAGGTACGTGGCCGGGTGTACCGAATACCCGTTAGGTATCTCGGGAACCCTGTTCACATCGTTCGGGGCCGTATGGGAAACCTCGGCCGGACTCCCTGCGGATGGAACCTGAATAGGCGATAAACCTGGACTGGAGGCTTAGGGGATTAGGTAGGTCGTGGCCGACACCCACGTTGGGCTTCCGCTTGAAGGTTGCCGAGTACATGTCGTGTAAATGACGGTAAGTGGTGAGAGCGTGTATGAAGAAGTACCCCCTGCAGGGTTAACATGATCTATTCGAATAGCCGCGTCCGTGGTAAAGGACTACTTGGTTGCCTATACAGTTCATAGACAAGTAAATGGAAACTACTAAAAGCCTCAAGATAAGTGTGAGTGCCGAGGATGGCTCTTCCGTAGGAAGATGGAGGTGGATCCTCGGTAGTGTATTGAAGTGGTGAGTAGTGGACTCGTGTGCGCAAAACCATTTTAGTTGGAGTATCGTAGGATAGCCTAGCCAAGAGTCAAAGCTGGCTTGCTGCAATAACTCCACCAACCCTTCTTGATACTATGCATGTATGTAGGATCTGATGTAAGTCTTGCTGAGTACCTTTGTACTCATGTTGCTATAATCTACATTTTTACAGAAGACGCTGCAACCCCTTCTGATGGGTTCTATGTAGACGTTGACATCAACGAGTAGGCTAAAGACCCAGGTGGTGACCCTGAGCTTGTGAAGGACCACATAGTATAGCCAGAGGCTTTCCAAGCCTCTTTTATTTTACTAGTTGTCTGTACTCAGACAAGTTACTTCCGCTGCTGGCTTGTATGATTGTATGACTTGTATGTTGGGTCGTGAGACCCGTACCTTTGTGTGTATGTTATGTATGGCTCACTGAGCCTTAAATAAAGTACTTGTGTCATAGAGTAATGTTGTGATGCTTCGTTGTATTTGCACATATCGAGCATATTGTGTGTATGACTGAAATGCTTGGTATGTGTGGAATCTGACTATCTAGTTGTTTATCTTTAGTAGCCTCTCTTACCGGGAAATGTCTCCTAGTGTTACCGCTGAGCCATGGTAGCTTGCTACTGCTCTGGAACACTTAGGCTGGCCGGCATGTGTCCTTCTTCGTTCCTGTGTCTGTCCCTTCGGGGAAATGTCACGCTTTGAGTACCGGAGTCCTGTTAGCCCGCTACAGCCCGGTTTACCGGAGTCCTGCTAGCCCAGTGCTACAGCCCGGACCCACTTGCTGATGACCGACACGTTCGAAGCTGGGTCATGGATGCCTGTCCCTGTAAGTCTGTGCCACTTTGGGTTTACGACTAGTCATGTCAGCCCGGGCTCTTTATCATATGGATGCTAGCGACACTATCATATACGTGAGCCAAAAGGCGCAAACGGTCCTGGGAAAAGGTAAGACGACACCCGTGGGGATACCGTGCGTGAGGCCGCAAAGTGATATGAGGTGTTACCAGCTAGATCGATGTGACATCGAGTCGGGGTCCTGACAATCACAACACAGTGATACTTGCCAAAGACAACAACCATATCAATATCACAAAGCATTGAGACTGACATGAGATTGTATCCTAAGGACTCAACAAGCATGACTTTGTCCATGTGTTTATCCTTAGAGATTGCAACCTTACCAAGACCCAATACCTGACTTTTGCCTTTGTCAGCAAAGATGATATGCTTAAGAGGTGATGGTGATAAGGGAGCATCCATCAATTGATTCTTGTCACCAGTCATGTGATTCGTACATCCACTATCAAGGACCCATTCAGTGGTTTTGGGTTGATCATCCTGCAGATGAATTAGTGTAGCTTACAATCTCATATGCTTCATCAGTGAAGAATATGATATCAAGTTCATCAGATGAATTTCATCAAGCAGTAAACAGATATAGTAGCATGAGGACGTGTTGAAATGAAAGTTCATTTCATCATGATTCGCCTGCGTCCTTTCAGGCATTTTGTCAGGTCCCCAGCAAATTCTTCAGACGTTAAAGCACGTCTGGAGACCTGACCCTGCAGAAGAGATTAGTTCTTTTTCTTCACCACCCACATCTGAAGGGGTGGCAAAGAGTTCATCACTCTGCGAGCACCATATGAGAAAGGTGGAAAAGATGCCAAACCATTTCGTTTCACATAAGAGGGGTTAGGGTAAGCATATGAATAACCAGAGAAATTCTTCGAGGACTTATGAACATAATGATTTGAAGAATAATGCACATATTCATAGCCCTTAGCTCTACCCTGCGACACAGAGTTGTTAGCACGATGGTAATCATATGAGGACTTTGATCCTTTTGAGGAATTTGATCCATGTGAGGAATTTGGTCCGTATGAGGACTTGGATCCATATGAAGAATTTGGTCCGTATGAAGAATTTGATCTGGGGTTCCTGTTCTTCACAAGTGGTGTCATGAGGACATTCACCTGAAGACTTTCAGCATAACTTTTGGGAACCTAGATTTTCTTCATAGGGGAACCGTTCCTGCAGTTAGTGCCAACATATCTAGCAAATACTTCACCATTCTGATTTTTGAACAGTTTATAGTTGGAGTCAAATGACTCATCAGAAGAATGAGGAGATTCATATGTAAAGACAGATAAGTTAGATGGATCAACTGGAGGTCCCTTTGCAGCAACCCATGAGGTTTTGGGGTACTGCTCAGGCTTCCAATATGTTCCATCAGCATTAAGTTTCCTCTCAAAGGCAATACCCTCTTTCCTAGGGTTTCTGTTGAGGATCTGCTTTTTAAGCACATCACAAAGTGTTTGATGCCCTTTGAGGCTTTTGTACATGCCTGTCATGTACAATTCCTTTAGCCCTGCATTGTCAGTGATACTAGCAATGTCCTCAGATGAGGAATTAGTGATAGCAGAGGCAGATGAAGAATTTGTAACAGTTGAAGCATTTGAACATTCAGGTGAAGAATTAGCAGATTCACGTTCAATGCACTTTAAGCATGGAGGAACAAATTCTTCCTGAGAAGCGCTGATTTGTTGAGCTAGTAATGAATCGCGCTCCTTCTGAAGATCTTCATAACACACTCTTAGCTTTTCAAGATCTTCCTTTCTTTGAAGAGATTCCGAGGAAAGCTTCTCGTGATCTTGCTTTTCTTGAAGAAATTCATCAGAAAGTTTCTCATGATCAGATAAGAGAGTGTTATGATGACTTTGAAGGTTATCAAACCTAGACTGAAGTCTCTGAAGATTTTCAGTCAGGGCTTTAGTGCGATCCATTTCTTCACCCAACATATCATCACTTTTGTCTAGCATGTTTTGAACCTTTTCAAAGGCCCGTTGTTGTTTTACAGCAATCTTAGCAAGTTTAGAGTAGCTGGGCTTGAGATCCTCATCAGATTCATTTTCACTAGATTCAGAGGAGTTGTATTTGAGTACCTTAGCACCTTTCGCCATGAAGCAATAGGTTGGAGCGTAGCCATCATTATCTTCATCAGGCTTGTCGGTGGGGTCAGTTTCTTCAGTGTTGAAGATGGACTTGCTGACGAAAGCAGTAGCGACGGCCAGACTCGCCACACCAGATTCAGATTCTTCAGATGCCTCCTCTTCATCATTTTCCTCAGATTCAGCTTCAGAGTCCATTTCCTTGCCAATGAATGCCCGAGCCTTCTTGGAGCTGCTCTTCTTGTGAGATGAAGACTTTGAGGATTTTGATGACGAAGATTTTGACGATTTCTTCTTCTTCTTTGCATCATCAGAACTGTAATCCTTGTATTTCTTCTTCTTCATTTCCTTTTCCCACTGAGGACAATCTTGAATATAGTGACCAGGTTTCTTGCATTTGTGGCACAACCTTCTCTTATAGTCAATGGATGAGGAATCACTGCTTCTTGAGGATTTTCCAAAGCGACCACGTCTTGAGAACTTCTGGAATTTCTTCACGAGCAGTGCAAGCTCCTGGCTCAATTCTTCAGGATCACCAAGGCTACTACCAGAATCCTCACATTCAGAGTCAGACACAGCCTTGGCCTTCAGGGCACGTGGTTTGCCATAGCTTGAGCCATAGAGATCTCTCTTTTCAGCAAGCTGGAACTCGTGAGTATTTAGCTTTTCGAGGATATCGGCAGGATCAAGAGACTTGTAGTCAGCACGTTCTTGTATCATCAGTCCCAGAGTATCAAATGAGGAATCAAGTGATCTCAACAGTTTCTTCACCACCTCATGATCAGTGATGTCAGTGGCACGGAGGGCTTGAAGCTCATTTGAGATGTCAGTGAGGCGATCAAAGGTTTGTTGGACATTTTCATTGTCGAGTCTTTTGAAGCGGTTGAAGAGATTCCGAAGAACATTAACTCGAGAGTCACGCTGAGTTGAGACTCCTTCATTCACTTTGGACAGCCTATCCCAGATAAGCTTAGCAGTTTCCAAAGCACTCACTCTTCCATACTGTCCTTTGCTCAGATGGCCACATATGATATTCTTCGCTTGAGAATCGAGTTGCTTGAATCTCTTCACATCGATAGCGTTCAGTGAGGGTGTGACAGAGGGGACACCATTTTCCACAACATACCAGAGATCGTTGTCAATTGCCTCAAGATGCATTCGCATCTTGTTCTTCCAGTAGGGGTAGTCCGTCCAATCAAAGGTAGGACACCCAGCCGAGACCTTGATCATACCTGCGGTCGACATAACTAAAACTCCAGGCGGTTAAACCAAAATCACACAGAACAAGGGAGTACCTTGCTCTGATACCAATTGAAAGTGCGGTATATCGACTAGAGGGGGGGTGAATAGGCGATTTTTATGAATTCTTCACTGAGGAATTTGCCGCTGAGGAAATTCCTTACTGAAGAACTACTAGCAGCGGAATAAGTACTCAGAAGTAAGCATAACAGGATACAAGCATGGTCATTGAGGGAGTCCTGGACTAGGGGGTGTCCGGACAGCTGGACTATCATCGTCCGCCGGACTCCAAGACTTTGAAGATACAAGATTGAAGACTTTGTCCCGTGTCCGGATGGGACTTTCCTTGGTGTGGAAGGCAAGCTTGGAAATACGGATATGTAGATCTCCTACCATTGTAACTGACTCTATGTAACCCTAGCCCTCTCCGGTGTCTATATAAACCGGAGGGCTTTAGTCCGTAGGACATAACCTCCATTACAACAATCATACCATAGGCTAGCTTCTAGGGTTTAGCCTCCTTGATCTCGTGGTAGATCCACTCTTGTAATACACATCATTAATATTAATCAAGCAGGACGTAGGGTTTTACCTCCATCAAGAGGGCCCGAACCTGGGTAAAACATCGTGTCCCTTGTCTCCTGTTACCATCCGCCTAGATGCACAGTTCGTGACCCCCTACCCGAGATCCGCCGGTTTTGACACCGACGGTCATCATGATGAAATGAAGACTAGCACAGAGTATAGAAAGCGTAAACACATGATAACAAGATGAAGACAAACAGACTGAAGAAATTGAACTGAGGAATTTGAGAAAGTCTTCAGTCAAAGTCTTCAAGCACAGATATGAACAACATACAACACAATAATGAGGAAATGAAAGAGTTGAGGAAATAGAACCAGTCAGTTGGTGAAGACAATGATTTGGTAAACCAGTTCCAACTGCAGTCTCAGTTGTATGTCTGGTTGGAGCGGCTGAGCATTTAAACTCGAGGACACGCAATCCCGGACACCCAGTCACTGAGCCGCAACTCAGGACACCCAGTCCTCACCGTATTCTCCTTGAACTAAGACCACGCAGGCCTCGTCCAATCACTCGTGGTAAGTCTTCAAGTGACTTCCAAACCTTCACAGACTTGGTCACTCGGCAATCCACAATTCCTCTTGGATGCTCTAGACCTTGACGCCTAACCGTCTGGAGGAAGCACAGTCTTCAAAGGTAACAAGCGTCGGATCCACGCAGGATCAATTTCTTCAGTGATGCTCAATCACTTTGGGTTTGTGGGGGTTTGGTTTTGGATTTTCCTCAGTTGATGATTTTCACTCAAAGTCCTCGGAGGATGGGTTGCTCTCAAATGACAAGTGTCAAGTTCTCTCGGAGCAGCCAACCAGCTAGTGGTTGTAGGGGGCGGCTATTTATAGCCTAGGGAGCAGCCCGACATGATAAGACATAAATGCCCTTCAATGATATGACCGTTAGGTGGATAAGATATTTTGGGACAGCCGGCGTGCAGCACGGCAACGGTCGGAAATTTGACTCTCAAATTCCTCAGGGCTATCATGTTCCTCACTTTGTAGGCAATTCGCACTGGCGAAATCCTAACTCCTCAGTCAGAGCAAAGTCCTCAATGACCAGAAGAACTGCATCTCTGTCACTGGAGAAATTGACTGAACCGTATGAGATTTCCAATGGCTTCACTCGAAGGGATTGGTAGGTGTAGGATTTTGAGTTGAGCATCACATGGAAATTTTTCCTTAGTATTCCTCGACCCCCTTTAACAGTACGGTGTTTCCTATGACTCAAGAAAGAGAAAATGAAACTACGAAAACAAAAGTCTTCACGCTTCATGTTCCTCAAATGAATACCAAGTCTTCAAGGTCACACCAATTTCTTCACTTTCAAAGTCTTCAGAAAGTCTTCAGAATATCAAAGTCTTCAGTCGAAGAACTTCATTTTTAGGGGTCGACTTTCTTTGTAAATATCACACTCCTCATAGACTTATAGACCTATGTACACTCACAAACGCATCAGTCCCTTAACCTATAAGTCTTCAATACACCAAAATCACTAAGGGGCACTAGATGCACTTACAATAATTCATAGAAGATTGTGAACACCAGGATAGTGTCCGGCTCTGCAAAATAAACTCCACATTCCACCGTAGAGAGAATAATATGTACACAAGTTCAATCTGCTGACGTATTTTGTGGCATGACGTCACACCACCACCAGGCCTTTACTTGAATCGTTTTTTATTATCTCACCTCAGTGCGTTTAGCGAAGCGGTTTCCTTGGCACGTCTTGTCGAAGCAGAGATCGTGTTCCCCTTATTCCGGGATTCCCATCAATATGGACATGGGTAACCCAGTCATGCCCGTTGCCACGCCCCCTCTATCGGAGGCGAGTCCCGAACGGTCACGGGGACGGCTCTTGGTATTCTCCCCCTTTATAATGGGACCAAGGCTCGTTTCTTTTCTTCAATCCTCAATCGAATCTACTCGTCGCCCCGAGTTCCAACACCCAGAGCCCCAGATTCAAGCGCTTCGGACCTTCAACAATGTCCGGCTCCGACCTACAGGGCAGGTGGATGCCCTCCTCCGTCACGGAAGAGGATGTGCTAAAGCTGCGAGAGGCCAAGTACCTGACTTACGAGATTTCGCATAGGTTGCCCGCCAAAGGGCAAGTCGTTCCCACCCCCGAGCCCGGCGAGTATGTCGTGTTTGTGTCCCACCTCCGTCGGGGCTTAGGCTTCCCGACGGATCCTTTTGTGAGAGGGCTCATGTTTTACTATGGGTTGGAACTCCACGACTTGGCTCCGGAGTCCATCCTCCATATCTCTTCATTCATTGTCGTTTGCGAAGCCTTCCTCCGCATTACCCCTCACTTCGGCTTATGACTCAAGACCTTCAACGTGGAGCCGAAGATGATCGAGGGGCATCAAGCAGAGTGCGGCGGGGCGGTTGTAAGCAGAAGGGCCGACGCTCCATGGCCCGAGGGCACTTTCCAGGAGGAGCTCGGCTTGTGGCAGCAGGAGTGGTTCTACATAACCGCTCCCAGGGGCAGCAAGAAGAAGCCGCCACCCATCTTCCGGTCGGGCCCTCCACCGCGGTTGATGTCATGGGTCAGCCAAGGGCTCAACTGGGGGCCGTCAAAGGACGTACCCCTATTGCAGGGCCGGATTTGAGACCTCCAGGAGAGGGAGATCAATCTGGTCGTGGTGATGCAGGTTATGCTGATTCGGTGTCTCCTGCCCTGCAAGCGTCGCCCCTCCATCTGTGGCAGTTCAATCCTGAGGGGCCGCGAGCTCTCCAACACTTCATGGGTACGACACCCGTGGATATGTATAAATTGTTCTTCGGGTCACAAGAGATGTGTCCGGGATTGACCGAGGATTCCGGCCTAAGCTGCAATCGCCCGGATACTCAGGTAAGTGGCCCCGCGTATGAACACACCGTTTTCTTACGCCTTCTTGAATTTTCCTTTTAACCCATCGTCTCTTGAATAGGAGTGGATAGCGCAAGTGAAACTGATACGGTGTTCGGCCCCCCTCCCGGAGACCGTGCCGGATCTTGTGCTGGTCAGGATGCTGAAGGTTGCGCCTTCAGAGGAAGGCGAAGGGGCGAACAGGGACACCATCGCCTCTACCAAGGAGGCTTTGGAGGAAGGGGGGATCGAGAATCCCTCCTTCCAAGGGGAGAAGAGGACCGCCTCCGAAAACCCGGAGGCCAAGGCCTCGAAGCGGGGGAAGAGATCTTCACCAGAGGGTCCTGCATCCGGGGAGGCCCCGGCCACACTATCTCCCCTAAGGAATCAGCCCTCCAGCGAGTCGTAAGTAGAAAAAGGGGGGTTCTGTAATAAGAGACGTCCCTATGTTTGCTTCTGAGGATAACCGAAGTTTTTACCTTGTAGTTCGGATCTCCATCCTTCTCAGATGAGCTCGTCTTCGGGGGACCTTCGTCCGGAGATGGTGGAGAGCGAGACGCCTCCATCCGCCGCACCATCAGGTGGGGCGAACGAACCTGAGGTGTCATCGCGGAGGGTATCCCCGAGTCCGGCGGGGCCGAAGAGTTCGGCACCGGATGGTGTGCAGCCGGGAGAGCTGAAGGATCTGCTTGAGAGGGTGTCTATCTCAGAAGATCACCGTAAGTTGATGAGTATGGTGATTGGAAGAATTTCGTCCGCCGAAGGCGGGTTGCATGATGCCGTTAGAAGCTTGCTGGCGGGGTTTGAGGTACGTAAAAATGGCGTACCTTTTGACAGTTTTGCACATAAAGTGCACCCTGTATAGATAGTAGCCCCTGGGACTCGGTAGGTTGTCAAGAGCGACAGCGTGCCGAGGATCAAAATCGCAGGTATTGATTTTCGCCTTTCCCATGCAGGTGGCGGATAGTCCGGTGGCCAGCCGGACTAATGGAGTTGCCGAACTAAAGCGGCAACTTGACGTTGCGGATGCGGACATCGCGCTGGTCAATAAGCGACTTGACGAGTCACAAGGTAGGTTTTTCTCCATGGTCACCTAGTAAGGGAGCCGAAGCCCACTCCTTACAATATGTGTGCTTAATGCAGATGGTGCCGCTGCTGTGGAGAGCCTTCGGGCAGAGCTTGCTCGAACCAAGGAGCAGGCCAGAAGGAGTGATGCGGCTGCCTCGAGGGCGGCCGAAGAGTTAGAAGCCGAAAAGGCTGCTCACTGCCGAAGTAGGGAGGAGATGGCCGAAATGGCTGTGAAGTTGAAAGATATTACCGACCGCTATGAGGTTCTTGAGAAAGAACGCCGAGCGGAGCAAGAAGGCCTGAAGAAGGCCACCACCGAAGCTAAGGATGCCCGTTCTGCAATGAGGGCTATAAAGGAGGAGCTGCGCCAGGCCGGAGATATTGTGGCTGGCAAGCCCTTTCTGCTGTGCAGGAGGTTTACTGATCCGATGTACGCTCAGCTTGGCCAGCTGCGGGGTCCGGAGGATCCTTATATGGACTTAGTGGCGAGTGCGACAGATGCTGTTGTGCACTTCCGAAGTCAAAAGGATCACGTGACGGAAGAGCTTTTTTGGTATCAATTCCATAGTCCGAAGCATTCACTTCCGTTGACCGATCGGTTGGCTGAGTGGGCTGAGCTGAATAGATTGTCCGGACTTGCCATGACGGATAACGTGGCTCATGTCTGGCCAGATAAGCCCAAGCCGAAGAGTTATTTTGGCTTATTGCAGCAATTCCTTGGGGCGGTGCCGCATATCAATGCCGCATATCAAGGGTGCACGGATGGCCCCCGCCCGTGTGAAGACATACTGGACGAAGATGGATGCCACCGCTGTTGCGACCCAGGGTTCGGACGAGAGCCGGTTACCCACCGAGCACTATTTTGGGGAAGTTCTGCGTGGTGCTCGTGTAATAGAGTCGGAGTGCTCAAAAAATGTAATGTTCAAATGAACTTTATGATTTATAAAATGATGTTTGTAATATAAGCGCTTTTTGTACTTGTGCGTTCAAGTATTGAAATATCTCCGGTGCGGCCGTTAATGTATACTTGTGTATAACCTGGAAGATGGCAGTCTTCGGCTTCAGCCCCCACGCACATAGTGCGGGGGTGTTTGCAAAATAGCGCATTTTCACACTTAATCCAACGTCTTGGTCCTGTTAAGGAGGTGGTAGCGTAGCAAACGAGGCAACCGGACTATAATGCTTTATCACTTTCACTTAGCCATAGGAGTTCGAAGGTGGGGCTACGATATAGCCCCTAGGGGCACCGCGCTCTCCGTATTTGGGGCGCGTGTGTGCATGACCGGGAAGCGGTCCTTCGTCAAAGCGGAGGAATTCTAAACATTCCAGAGGTCGATCGAGTGGTTGAACAGTCTCTCGCTACATCATGACAGTCAGGTTTCGGCTTTCTCTACTGAGGTGCTCACCCAGCCGAACTGGGGCACAATCGCAGTAGTTCTCCTGGTGCCGCGTTAGCCGATGATACAGAACGTAAGGCAGCAAAACACAGGAGCCGGGCAAACCCAACATTTGACCAAAGACCAGCTTCGAAGCTAGTGCATATAAGGCCTAACTCGAGACGCCGAACACTCCCTGAGTTGTTCGGTCTTTATGATGACGGGCAGATCAATACCCTAAGCCCCTAGTGTCCAGGTACACACAAGGTCCTCTAACGCGGCCGATGCGAAAACGTCAGCCTCCACTCTAGTTATAATGAGAAACTAGGGGATGTATAGCAACAAGAGAAAGTAAAAAAGGTTTACGCAGGGTCTTAATCTGAAAAGAATCCTTGCAACGGGTCCCTACTGCACGTCTGCGCCTGTGTCTCCATTGTGCTGTATCCTGGACGGGTGTAACACGTTGTTCATCTGTAAAAGAGAGGAACTTAGTTTGAAAAGTAATCGTGTCAAAAAATGTATTTAAAACAAAGCATGAATAAATGAATAAAGTTGAGATTTTATTGGCTCCTTATTTCTCATACGCACAGCCCCTTGTAAAGGAGTGTGCGGCTAGGGAGCCCCTAGCTTATTTATGCCGGACTCGTCTAGCCGTGTCCGGGGTCTTTAACGACCTTTTAGTGAGATGATGCCGTGTGGACCGGGCATTTTAAGTGTAAGAGACGCGTAGTGAGGTATTGCGTTAAATCGGACAAAAGCTTCGCGCCCCAATAGTGCTTGATGGCTACTTTTGAATGGGGCGACATGAAAGATTAGCTTTTCGCGTCGGAAGTTGCTGGGTGACCCGAACACAACTTCTAGTAGTAAGGAGCCTGTGCACTTGGCGTAAGGGCCTGGTGTCACTCCTCGAATTTTAGTAAGGTCTATCCCCTTCTTGCGGACTGTGTCCGGATATAGCAGGTTTAAATCGCTGCCGCCATCCATTAGGACTTGTGTAAATTGTAATCCGTCGATTATAGGATCCAATATTAGAGCAGTCCATCCTGCATTTCGAATACTTATGGAATAGTCCAGGTGGTCGAAAGTGATTGGTTTTGACATCCAATCTCGAGGTTCCGCTGGGGTGGACCGTGCGACACCTACTTTGGCGGGTGCCGCACTGTTGTTCTGTATTATCACATGAAGCGAGTTTACTATTTTGACTTCTTGTGGGAAAGTCTTTTGTTTTCCGGCGCTCTGCTGGTGGGGTTCGTCATCATCATCGCTTGGCGCGTCGAGCCCCTTGTGTTCGGCGTTGAGTCGGCCGGACTGTTTCAAGACCCAACAATCTCGGTGGGTGTGGTTTGCAGGCCTTGCGGAGGTACTGTGGATTTGACATATCCGATCCAAAATTTTGTTTAAGTTGGATAGCTCGTCACTGTTGTCCTTAAGAGGCAGTGTTTTGCTGTTCGGCCGCGAGCTTTTGAATCCGGCGTTGACCGCCGTCTTCTTTTGCCTTTTTTCTTTATTTCGGCGCTGGTCCTTTCTGCGCCGTGATTTTCCGTTTCCATCTCTGATCTCGGATGTACTCGGGTCGCTGGTGCTGCATCTTGCTAGCCAGCTGTCTCCCCCCGCGCAAAAGCGGGTCATGAGGCTTGTTAGCGCGGCCATTGTTCTCGGCTTCTCTTGGCCGAGGTGTCTGGCGAGCCATTCGTCTCGGACATTATGTTTAAAAGCTGCTAAGGCTTCGGTGTCTGGACAGTTGACTATTTGATTCTTTTTGTTAAGGAACCTGTTCCAGAATTTGCGCGCTGACTCTCCGGGCTGTTGAGTTATGTGACTTAAATCGTCTGCATCCGGAGGGCGGACATAAGTCCCTTGAAAATTTGTTCTAAACGCGTTCTCGAGCTCTTCCCAACTTCCAATAGTATTTTCTGGGGGGCTTTTGAGCCAATGCCGAGTTGGCCCTTTGAGCTTGAGGGGTAGATATTTTATGGCGTGGAGATCATCTCCTCTAGCCATGTGTATGTGCAGGATGTAATCCTCAATCCAGACTCCGGGGTCTGTTGTTCCGTCGTATGCCTATATGTTTACGGTCTTGAATCCCGCTGGAAATTCATGATCCAGCACCTCGTCGGTGAAACATAGTGGGTGTGCGGCACCCCTATATTTAGGCGTGCCGTTATCTTCGAACATGCGGCGTGTTGTGTTGCTTCCTGGGGCCCTCTATTTTGGCCCATAGATGGACCTGACCGGACCATCCATTTTGCGAGGATATTTATATGTGTCATGTGCTGGCTTATGTGCGGCGCCGCTTGCCGCTCCTGGCCTGTCATCTGGTCGTCTATCCGGCCAGGCGGCCTCTTTGCTTTTTGCCTGTGGGGGCTCTATGGCCTCCTCATCGAATTCTGGCAGCAGCTTGCGCTTCGGGTAGCTCTTTGTTTGGCGGCCATTGCCATATTTGTCCGCGGTCTTGAGTACTTTGCTCCACCTCATTCTGAGTATGTCTTCCGCTATTTTGAGCTTCCGTTTTTCCTTCTTCAAACTTCTTGCGGTGGCGACAAGCTTTTTTTTGGAGGTTCTTGCGCTCTAGTGGTGTGTCCGGCATGGGATCGTCTGGACTGTTGTTTTCGCCGAGGATGAACTGGTCATCCGGTTAGTCCTGTTCTGATGGCTGCTTGGTTGCATGCTCGTCGCCCATTGGTTTGCCCTGCTCTATGGCTGGGTCATTATGGGTGCTATTGTTATCGAGGCGGGACTTGGGGCGGCGCTTGCGTCGCCGTTTTGGTTGTTTTTCAGATGAATTATCCTTCGCCGTGTCCCGTTGTTCCTCATTATCGATCCCCTTTGGAGTGTCCACCATATATACATCATGAGTTGAGGTGGCCTTCCAATGCCCCGTAGGCGCGGGTTTTTGATCGTCTCCGGTGTCGTCGTCCATACCATCGATGTCTTCGGAGTCGTAGTCTAGCATGTCGGTTAGATCGTCGACAGTGGCTATAAAGTGGGTGGTGGGTGGGCTTTGAATTTCTTCGTCGTCCACATCCCAACCATCCTGACCGCAGTCCGGCCAGGGCTCTCCTGATAACGAGAGATGCTTTAGCGAATTCAGGATGTCGCCAAAGGGTGATTGCTCAAAGATGTCCGCGGTGGTGAACTCCATGATCGGTGCCCCATCGGATTCGATTGGTAGGGGCGCCGGAGGTTCGGAGTCCGACAAGGAGTCCGGCACCTCGGAGTCACGGGCTTTATAAGGGACAAGGTCGATATTCGGCTCCATCACCATGGGAGTTGCAGCTCCCGAGGCGGTGTCCAGCCACCTATCCTCGATCTGCGCGATCGGCTCCGAATTATGGGTCAGAGCGGACTCGTGTGCGGCCTCTAGGGTACTGTCCGGCGGCAGAGCTAAATCATGCCCATCATGACAGTGCGGCGCGCTCGGCTACGGCTCGAATCCATCGAAGATCAAGTCTCCGCGGATGTCAGCCGTGAAGTTTAGGCTTCCAAATCTGACCTGATGGCCAGGGGCGTAGCTTTCGATCTTCTCCAGATGGCCAAGTGAATTGGCCCGCAGTGCAAAGCCACCGAACACGAAGATCTGTCTGGGGAGAAAAGTCTCACCCTGGACGGCGTAGTTGTTGATTGAAGAAGCCATCAAGCCTATCGGTGACGACATGGAGGAACTCTCAATGAAAGCACCAATGTCGGTGTCAAAACCGGCGGATCTCGGGTAGGGGGTCCCGAACTATGCGTCTAGGCGGATGGTAACAGGAGACAAGGGACACGATGTTTTTACCCTGGTTCGGGCCCTCTCGATGGAGGTAAAACCCTACTCCTGCTTGATTGATATTGATGATATGGGTAGTACAAGAGTGGATCTACCACGAGATCAAGGGGGCTAAACCCTAGAAGCTAGCCTATGGTATTATTGTTGTAATGGTTGTTCGTCCTACGGACTAAAACCCTCCAGTTTATATAGACACCGGAGAGGGCTAGGGTTACATAGAGTCGGTTACAATGGTAGGATATCTACATATACGTATCGCCAAGCTTGCCTTCCACGCCAAGGAAAGTCCCATCCGGACACGGGACGAAGTCTTCAATCTTGTATCTTCATAGTCTTGGAGTCCGGCCGATGATGATAGTCCGGCTATCCGGACACCCCCTAGTCCAGGACTCCCTCACATGTCCCCAAAAGGTAAAGATGTGCAATGAATTCAAAGAATTTCTTTCCCTTAGATGTCTTGCTCCCCCTGAATCTAGCATGGGATACTGAGAGAAGATAGGGAACAGAAAATCATAGCAAGATGCAAAATTATGCAAACTCAGAGCTCATATGAAATAAGCACATATGAACATGTCTTTCCCCTCAAGAAGACATGTGGCATCTCTCCTCTTGAACACCAAGCATCTGGGATCCTTGAAGATTACTCTCTTCTTGAGTATTCTCTCCCCCTGGAGATATCTCACCCCCTGTTGAAGTATATCTCTCTCCCCCTATTGAAGTGATTAAGCTTTGATGTGATCTCTCTCTCCCCCTTTGACATCAATTTCCAAGAAGGACTTTTTGGAATTTGTCGTGAATGGGTTTGGTCTTTGAGTCACAGCACAAAGCAATGATAAAAATGTGATGCTTGTAGAGGACAAGATTCATTGAGTGGAGCTGGATCAAAAGAGTGCAGAAAAAAATGGCAAAATGTTTTTCCTGTTGTGAAATCGGTGGCACTGAGTGGTATGCTTCGGTTTCACCGAAAGGATTCGGTAAGACCGAAAACAAGAAACCGGTGTGACCGAGTTCATCACAGAGAAAACACTTGTCATCTCAGCTCACTAGGCAAGTAAGATCTCACAAGGATTTGCAAGGAATTAACTGAAGGATTTGCAATGAATTGGATGCAGGGAATGCAGAACAAATAGAAAAGAGAAGAAATCTAGATGAAGTTTTTTTTTTGAAAGGAGAAATAAATATGGATGAAACAAATGCAAGAGCATAGAAAAAGAACATGCGAGAACTTCATCTAGAAATGGTCGGCGACAAAGTCACCTATGTTAGAGTATATTGACTTAGGAGTCAGGTGAGATCACTTGATCATAGGTCATACTCATCGTTTAAGCTCAAAATGGGCTTACCATTTTTCATTTAAGCATCTTGATGTATTCACATCTTGTCGAGTTGCTTTGACTCATGACTTGGAGTAAAGCTTCTCTAAGATGGAATAACATACCTTGGGTGGTGGTGTTGATCATGATCATGTATTTGAACTTGTGTGGGTTGCTCAAGGTTGATGTAGCTCATCAAGAGTTGGGAGCACCATTTGGAATTTGAGTTCATCTACCTACATGGGTTAGTTTTTGCAAGGAAGAGCACTTGTGTATCCAAAATGACAATCATGAAACTCAACATAGAATTTGTCAAAGGATATGTTTGAATGGTTTTGTGCTTCCTTGTCTTCAACCACCATTGTGTAGAGACTTGGTGATGTAGAGATTGCTCAAGATGTGAGTGAGTTGCATTCTCATAGAATTAGATTCATCCAAGTACCTACAAGGGTTATATAACATGCAAGATGCAAATATATCTAAGACATAAGAGTTTCATCATAAGAGAAATATCAAGGATTAGTCATAAGCTCATGTCTTGCATGTATCCAATGGAGTTCCTACTCCAAGTTTGAAGCATAAATGATGTTCAATTCACCTCTTAACCTGCAAAACACTCTCTCATCAAGTGGTTTAGTGAATATATCCGCTAGTTGCTTTTCGGTGCGAACATGCTTAAGATTAATGTCACCCTTAGCAACATGATCTCGAATGAAATGATGACGAACTTCAATATGCTTAGTTCGAGAGTGTTGCACGGGATTGTGAGCAATATTGATAGCACTTTCATTGTCACAAAGTAATGAAACATGTTTCACATATATCCCATAATCTTTAAGAGTTTGGGTCATCCAAAGTAATTGAGCACAACATGAACCAGCGGCAATGTATTCCGCTTCGGCGGTGGATAAGGATACCGAGTTTTGTTTCTTGGAAGATCAAGACACAAGAGATATACCAAGAAATTGACAAGTACCCGAAGTGGACTTTCTACCAACCTTGTCACCGGCATAGTCCGAGTCGGAGTAGCCAACAAGATCGAAAGAGGCCCTCTTAGGATACCAAATGCCAAAATTTGGTGTATGGATTAAGTATCTCACCATCCTTTTCACGGCCTTAAGATGACATTCTTTAGGAGTAGCTTGATATCGTGCACACATGCACACACTTAGCATGATATCGGGACGTGAAGCGCATAGATATAACAATGAACCAATCATAGAGCGATAAACTTTTTGATCGACCGGTTCACCATCTTTGGTCAAATCAAGATGTCCACTAGTAGGCATGGGTGTAGTCATACCTTTGCATTCATGCATATTGAACTTCTTGAATAAGTCCTTGGTGTACTTTGTTTGAGAGACGAAGGTACCTTCCTTAGTTTGCTTGATTTGCAAACCAAGAAAGAATTTGAGTTCACTCATCATAGACATCTCAAACTTTTCCGACATTAGCTTCCCAAACTTTTCACTAAAATGAGGGTTAGTAGAACCAAATATAATATCATCAACATAGATTTGGCACACAAATAGTTCTCCATTGACCCTTTTAGTAAAAAGAGTAGAATCTATTTTTCCAATTTCAAAGCCTTTTTCAATAAGAAACTTGGTCAAGCATTTATACCACGATCTAGGAGCTTGTTTAAGACCATAAAGAGCTTTGTGAAGTTTGTAAACATGATTAGGTTTCTTAGGATTAACAAAGCCGGGAGGTTGTTTAACATAAACTTCCTCCTCTATTTCACCATTTAGAAAAGCACTTTTAACGTCCATTTGGTACAAGGTGTTATCATGATGATTTGCATAGGCAAGTAAGATGCGAATGGACTCGACTCTAGCAACGGGAGCATTAGTCTCACCATAGTCCATACCTTCGACTTGTGAGTAGCCTTGGGCGACGAGACGTGCTTTGTTGCGAACTACTTGTCCATCTTCATCTTGCTTGTTGCGAAACACCCATTTGGTACCGATGATGTTGTGGTTGTTGTCGGGCTTCTCAACCAATGTCCAAACTTGATTTCTCTCAAAGTTGTGTAGCTCTTCATGCATGGCATTTATCTAATCCGGATCTTCCAATGCTTCTTCAACCTTCATAGGTTCAATGCTAGATATGAATGAATAGTGTTCACAAAAGTTAGCCAAGTGAGTTTTAGAGCGAGTGATTCTCCCGGTTTGGATATCGTTGTTGATTTGCTCGACGGGATGGTCTTTAGCAATTCTTGCTCGGACTCGTGAAAGCTTTTGCTTGGGTCTTCGTTGAACATCTTCTTGTTGTTGTTCTTATTCTTGGCCTTCTTCATTGTTGGCGTTGTCGTTCTCTTGTCATGGTGGAGAAGGAGGTTGTTGACGTTCGTCTTGGCACAGTTCCTCGTTTTCTTCATCTTGGTGTGTCCCACTTGTGGATGCTTCCATATCAACTCTTGGTTCACCTTGTCGTGAGGTAGAAGCTTCCACTTGGACGGACGAGGTACTCTCCTTCACCTCAGTTGGACGAATCTTGCCAATAGACAAGTCTTGGATTGCTTTCGAAGGATCTTTGTCACCTACATCAATTGGCAATTGCTCTACTTGCGAGCCGTTAGATTCATCAAACTTCACATCTACTGTTTCTTCAACCTTTCGGGTGAAATTGTTGTAGACACGGTATGTGTGAGAGTTTGAGCCATGACCGAGTAGGAATCCCTCATGAGACTTAGGAGCAAATTTAGAACGACGATGCTTATCAAGAATGTAGCACTTTGAACCAAATACTCGAAAGTATCCAACTTGGGGTTTGTTACCAGTGAGGAGCTCGTATGCCGTCTTGCCGAGTAGCTTGTGAAGATACAAGAGATTTGTTGCATGACAAGCTGTCTCAACCGCTTCCGCCCAAAAGTGCTTCGGCGTCTTGTTTTCATCATGCATCGTTCTCTCCATTTCAATGAGCATCCGGTTCTTCCTCTCAATTACTCCATTTTGTTGAGGTGTGTACGTAGCCGAGAACTCGTGTGAAATCCCTTCTTCGTCAAGAAAGGTGTCCACATTTGCGTTCTTGAACTCCGTTCCATTGTCGCTGCAAACCTTCTTGATCTTCACTTCAAATTGATTTTGGGCCTTCCTAGTGAAGTTTTTGAAGATCTTTTGAACCTGTGATTTATCATCGAGAAAGAACACCCACGTAAATCTTGAAAAATCATCAACTATAACTAGACCAAAAGAATTTCCACCGAGACTTTTGTAGGCGTTGGGACCAAAGAGATCCGTATGGAGTAGCGCGAGTGGCCTCCTTGTGGTCATGATGTTCTTCACGGGATGCCTTCCTACAACCTGTTTACCTGCCTAACAATCACTGCAAAGTCTATCCTTATAAAATATGACATCGTTAACACCAAGGATATGATTTCCTTTAATAAGCTTGTCAAGGTTTCGCATACCAACATGACCTAATCCTCTATGCCATAACCAACCTTTAGAGGATTTAGCAATAAAGCAAGTTCTAGGTTGAGCCTTCTTAGTGAAATCAACAATGTATAGATCACCTCTACGCACACCTGTAAAGACCATTTTATGATTATCTCTACGAAACACTTGGCAATCTACTTCAGTAAATAGGACATTGAAACCAAAATCAGCAAGTCTAGATACTGAAAGTAAGTTGTAGCCAAGAGATTCAACGACCATGACATTTTGTATGGAGCTATCATGTGATATGGCCACCTTACCGCGGCCAACCACCTTACCCTTAGAGTTGTAACCGAAAGTGACATAATTTCGAGGACCATCGTTTTCAGCAAGCTCACGAAACATGTCTTTATCTCCGGTCATGTGATTTGTACATCCACTATCAAGAACCCATTCCCTTCCTCGTGCCATATATCCCCGAAGATTTTCCATAATACCAAGGTGTCTCATTGCATCATCAAGATCGAAGTCACTATCATCATCCTCATCATAGTATCCATGTTAACATCGTCATGTGGTGGATCATATCCTACAGAGGGTAATTCGTTAGAGTGATTTTGACAATGATCTTGCTTATGAATTTTTATAGCTTCGGAGATAATATCAGTAATAATTCCAACATCTCCTTTGGCACGCATAAGGTTTGTAAGCTCAAACAAACAATCACCAAACATAGGATCACTAGAATTCATCTTACGCAAGGCAATAGACTTATGAAGAATTTCATCAAGATTTTTCAGGAAATAATTTGGAAAGCGTTCCTCAAGAAATTTCCATAAGGTGTAGGCACACTTAAGAGTAGGCAAACATCTAATCAAGTTTCTAGGCAAGCCTCTAATAATAAGTTCGGCAGTTCTAAGATTGCGAATCATGTCAATTGACTCATCAAGGGTAGGATGCATAGGATCAACATGAGGTGCACAAGGGCTAGCAATGTACTTGTTCAAATGATATTGATTGAAAATTACAAGCATCTCATTCTTCCACTTATGAATGTACTCTCCATCAAGAATAGGAACTCTATGTCTAAGACTCCCAATAGTAGACTCATCCATCTTCATCCAATGGTGTTTAAACAAAAGCAATGGAGACCAAAGCTCTAATACCAACTGAAAGGATCGAGAAGAGGTGTCTAGAGGGGGGTGATTAGACACTAAGTACCAAAAGTTACAGTTTTTAACTTCTTTAAATTCAAATAGAGTTTAGGCACAAGTTTAACAATCACAACACATGTCAAGCAAGCATGCAAAGAGTATATGAGCAGAGGAAAGTAAAGCATGCAACTTGCAAGAATGTAAAGGGAAGGGATTGGAGGATTCAAACGCAATTTGGAGACACGGTGATTTTTGAGCCATGGTTTCGATAGGTGGTGATATCGTACATCCACGTTGATGGATACTTCAACCCACGAAGGGTAACGGTTGCGCGAGTCCACGGAGGGCTCCACCCACGAAGGGTCCATGAAGAAGCAACCTTGTCTATCCCACCATGGCCATCACCCACGAAGGACTTTCCTCACTAGCGGTAGATCTTCATCAAGTAGGCGATCTCCTTGCCCTTACAAACTCCTTGGTTCAACTCCACAATCTTGTCGGAGGCTCCCAAGTGACACCTAGCAAATCTAGGAGATACCACTCTCCAAGAAGTAACAAATGTTGTGTTGATCATGAACTCCTTGCTCTTGTGCTTCAAATGATAGTCCCCCCAACACTCAACTCTCTCTCACGGGATTTGGATTTGGTGGAAAGAAGATTTGAGTGGAAATCAACTTGGGGAAGGCTAGAGATAAAGATTCATATGGTAGGAATGGAATATCTTGGCCTCAACACATGAGTAGGTGGTTCTCTCTCAGAAAATGGATGTTGGAAGTGTAGGCACGTTCTGATGGCTCTCTCCACGAATGAAGAGGAGGTGGAGGGGTATATATAACCTCCACACAAAATCTAACCGTTACACAAAACTTGCCAAACTCGGTGGGACCGAATTGATAAACTCGGTCGGACCGATTCAGCAAATCTAGTGACCGTTAGGATTTTTGGTGGGACCGACATGCAACTCGGTAGGACCGATATGGTTAGGGTTAGGGAATAACGTAATCTCAGTGAAACCGATTACACAAACTCGGTGAGACCGATTTTGGTAATAAGCTAACCAGAGAGTTGGTCAGGCAAACTCGGTGAGACCGATTACACCAACTCGGTGGGACCGATTTTTGTAACAGGCTAACCAGAGAGTTTGCATTGTAATCTCGGTAGTACCGATTACTCAAACTCGGTGAGACCGATTTTGGTAATGGACATACATAGAGAGATTATAATCCCATCTCGGTGAGACCGAGATCCCTATTGGTGAGACCAATTTGCCTAGGGTTTTGCGGCAGTGGCTAAGACATCTGAACTCGGTGGCGCCGGATAGAAAGAATCGGTGGGGCCGAGTTTAAACTTTTTGGTTTAGGACTTATGTGGATGTGGGAAAGTAGTTGAGGGCTTTGGAGCATATCACTAAGCACTTTGAGCAAGCAAGCCATTAAGCAACACCTCATCCCCTCTTGATAGTATTGGCTTTTCCTATAGACTCAATGTGATCTTGGATCACTAAAATAGAAAGTGTAGAGTCTTGATCTTGGAGATTGAGCCAATCCTTTGCCCTTAGCATCTTGAAGGGGTTCCACATCCTTTTAGTCCATGCCACTCCATTGTTGAACTTTTCTGAAACATACTAGGTAAAAGTGTTAGTCCAACAAGAGATATGTTGACATTAATTACCAAAACCACCCAGGGAGCACTTGTGTTTTCAGGTATGAGTTGTTACTCTATGAAAAATGATTTTGACCATTTTCGAGGATATGAGAAGTATGGTCTATAGATGAGCTTGTGCATTTCAAGGGTGGTAGTAACTGTGAGGACCCTTGACCCCTGGTAAGGAAAATGATATTCCACAGAGTGCACTTCAGACAAAATAAGTACGAGTTTGATCTTGATATGTGGGATACCCCAAGAATATGAAGAGATGAAGTACTATTGGCTATAAAGGAGGTACACTGTTGGTAATATGGAGCCATAGTAACCCCAGGATGAGTTGAAGTTATAAAAGTGATGAGATGGGCCATAACCCACAGGCTCCAGGACCTGCTAAGAAGCAAGCACACTCTTGCTGAAGGAAAAACCCTGGAAGAAGTTACGACTTTATCAACAGACGGTCTTATAGGAGTTTACGCAAAACCTGAGAGTTGTCAAGAAATGATAGATGTTTGTTTGGCTTGTAGAATCAATGGATTTATCCGAACTTGTTTCGTTGGCTAGAGAAATTCTGCAATGCTTGTGCAGATGACCGAGTGTTAGAATGCGAGATTCGCTAAACCATATACAAGGTAATGATTTGGGTGCGGGATGGATTGATCACCATGCCAACTTACTCTTATAATTCGCCTTGCTGTATGGGATGGTAAATTTGAGTGACTAACCCATAGTAGAGAGACGACAATCAAAACCTTGTTTAAACCTTAGAATGGTATGAAAATTTTCCCTTGTACAAGGCAGCTATTGCCAATCGTTGGTCATATAGTGAGAATGAAGCCTAGACCCATTTCCTGCAGGAGAAACCATCAATCTTTGATCACCATGAGATATCTATAGTTGTTTAGTGTTGGCGCCAGATACGTTAGCTAAGAAGATGCAGTCACAGGCAGACCGTACCAAGATGAAAAGAACACAGGAATTGAGGAAAAAAGTTATGCCACTACTGGAAGTGCCCAGAGAAGAAATTATCCTGAAGATCTAAGAACATCGACACTACCAAAAATAAGGATGTACGACCTGAGTTTTGATGGAACCGTAACCATGCTTCTAAGGGTGGTAGCACCCGAGACCCTTGTGACGATTGATGGATTCTGAGAAGACCCCCGAACCTAACCCATTTCTTTCTAGCCTCTCCGAATCTCGAGGGCGAGATTCATCTTAAGGGTGGTAGGTTTGTAATGTCCCAAAATTCTAAATTTTGGAATGTTATATTAAATAGATAGTTTTGATTGTTTGCTTGATTGTGGTGTGGTTGCTTGTGTGAAATTGAGTGAAGTTTGAAACTTTTTGAAAGTTAAATGAGAGGCAATAAAAGAACTTTCCCAAACTTTCATCTTGCATTTCCGATCTCCATGAATTCAACTTCTTTTCAAATACAAAACCCTAGACAGAAGATGACATGACTTCTTCCATTTAAAAATGAAAAGGGGTTTGAAAAGATTCGAATTCCATTTGGAAATATTTCAAATTCAGAAACTTTATGCAACTCAATGATTTTCATGAGAGAAGATAAAATGACTTCTTAAAATCGTATGAAATATGAGTTGGAAGTGTAAAAGAATCAAATTTAAATTACCTTTGAAATTATCTTCAATTTGAAGTTTTTTTGGGGTTTTATTCAAATTATTTTTATCCAAATATAATTAAAATTAGGGTAAAATGATACCCTACAGTAGAAATATGGAGAGAAATTATTTTGGTATTTTAAAATAATTTTATTTGGTTTTTAAATAAACAAGTAGCACTGTTGCTTCATTTTAATTTTTGTGAAATTTATTAACCGCTAAAAAAATGTTCATGTTTTAGGAAATCTTTTTCTGAAAATTATGATATATAATATGCCTATATAAAATTTTATTTTATTTTCTTCATTCAGTTTTCTTTTTCTGCTTTTATTTAATAAAAGTGCACGTACACCGTAACTATATGTCGCGTACATGCGCTGCATACTGGCATCGGCGCCCCATTTTTTTTCTTTCCTACATGGGCCAGGCCCAGCCAGCAATTTCCTTCTCAGTTTTTTCTTTTCTTTTTCCTGTGGCCAAAAAAAAGTGGAGCGTGCGCACGGCCGGCCCGTGGTGCTTTCTAGCCCACGAAATTTCCTTCATTTTATTTGTTCGTCTACGTTTAGTCCCATGTTGCCTAGTCTTTGACCCCTAAACCTCTTTTCCACCTATAAATATAGACCCATAGAGCCTCCAAAAATCATCCGATTCAAGTTAAATCAATATTTTGGTTTCACTAGATTCACTAAAGAAAAATAGATTTCTCCTCTCCGACGGAAATTCTGGAAGTCGTCTACTCTCTGTGAAGTCGTCTTTTCTCTACCTTATAAAGGTATCTTTCTTCGTATTTTTTATATACCCCCATACCTTATTATGTAGATATTTTTCTTCCGTAAAACAGCTGGGCCCTGATTGTTCAAATAGCCACAACTTTTTATTCGTTCGTTCAAATTAGATGAAACCAACGCTTAAATTTTCGCCTTGATCCCGCCTATCCAGTGAACCTATCAAATCAAATTTTTTTTGCAACTTTCAAATTTCGAAATTTGCTCATATTCATATTCAAACTTCTTTTGTTCATAACTTGAGTTTTATAACTCCGATTTAATTGATTCTTTTTGCTAATTGAAGCTCTTGACCTAAACTTTCTGATAAGGCCAAATCCATTCTGTTGCAAGAGTTAATTACTTGTTTTCGAAGTTTTCTAAGATCTTTTCTTTGATTCTTTTACATGAGTGCTTATGTATGCAATTGCTTGCTTATGATAGATTAATCGGAGTGTGACGAGTAGAACTATCAGCAGTTATGAGTGCGACGAATCTTCATCAATAGTACAAGACAAGTTCACACTTTGATCATATTTTTCAATACCCAGTTTTTTACTATGCATTAGTTTCACCCTCAAAGATTGCATGAGTGGGATTGGGAATTGGGCATTGCTATGTAGTTCATGAGGTAGGAACCTATGATCATTGAGACACCCCAGGGTTTATTCGTTATGTCATATATTGCTTAGCCATGCTCGTAGACAGGGATTGGTATGTGTGATTCATGCAAGTTATGAGAGTTATTAATCTTGGATAACATTAAGGTGGAAACTTTAATACACATCTGGGTGGATTGGTTGGGGCACCTGGGGAAACCAGTGTTGTCCATTAAGGGAAATCCCGGGGTACCCGTGTGATTTTTCCTCGGTTCGCCACCCAGGCTCAAAGGGATCGTATTATACTTCATGCCTATAAACTTCCATGTGTAGCCACAACCCTTTATGGGCTCTAGCATAGTTGAGTAAGTTGTATGAGCTCTCGAAGAGGTGGACTAGCAGATGTAGGGGGGATTGTAGGTGTACCGTTCTACCCGGAGTAGAGAGTAAATGCTTCAGAAAGACTATGTCTCGGTCATCCCGTTCTCAAACACCATGCAGTGTGAGGACTTCAAGGGAGGCGATCGAGTCTTGTGGGGAAAAGTGCACAACCTCTATAGAGTGTACAAACTAATCATGATTAGTCGTGTCCCCGTTATGGACATCTTGAGTATCTGGTACTTGAATTATTGATTTGATCTCATCACTCTATTTAATGAAATTGTTGGGTTACTAATGATTTGGTGATATTTTGGGATTGAGTTGGGGTTACCTTCTCAATATGGATAATTTAACTTAGTAGTAAAATAAAATTTATTACTTTGTTGTAGGGAAAAATTGGCTTTATGCAAAAATAAACTTAGAGCCTCCACCAGCCAAATATGCATGTAGTGATAGATATTGTTCATCATTATTCTATGCTGTGAATTTGCCAGTACATTCAATGTACTGACCTACATAGCTGCAACGTCTCATGTTGCAGGAATCTTACGAAGGGTAAGTGATACGCTAGGGTTACGATGTCTACACTCAACTTTGTCATTGGTGTTGTTGGTGTTAGCATATTGAAAGCACAAGTGCTCCCTGGGTGATTTTGGTAATTAATGTCAACATATCTCTTGTTGGACTAATACTTTTACCTAGCATGTTTCAGATAAGTTCAACAATGGAGTGGCATGGACTAGAGGATGTGGAACCCCTTCAAGATCCTAAGGACAAAGGATTGGCTCAAGATCAAAGCACAAGACTCTACATTTTACTTCTAGTGATCCAAGATCACATTGAGTCTATAGGAAAGCCAATACTGTTAAGAGGGGATGAGGTGTTGCTTAATGGCTTGCTTGCTCAAAGTGCTTAGTGATATGCTCCAAAGCCCTCAACAACTTTCTCACATCCACATATGTCCCAAACCAAAAGTCAAACTCGGCCCTACCAAATCTTTCTATCCGGCGCCACTGAGTTCACTTGACATAGCCACTGCCACAAACCCTAGTCTTTTCGGTCTCACCCATAGGGATCTCGGTGTCACCGAGATGGGATTGTAATCTCTCTGTTTCCCTTCATAACGGTCAAACCGAGATGAGTGATTGGTCCTACCGAGATTGCAATGCAAACTCACTGTTTCCCTTCGTAATGTTTCGGTCCAACCGAGATGAGCGACTCGGTCCCATCAAGTTTTCCTGACCAACCCTCTGTGTGTCTATTACCAAAGTCGGTCTCACTGAGTTTGAGTAATCGGTCTCACCGAGATTACGTTATGCCCTAACCCTAACCATATCGGTCCCACTGAGATGACATGTCGGTCCCACCGAAATTCCTAACGGTCACATTATTTACTAAATTGGTTCGACCGAGTTTCACGATTCGGTCCCACCGAGTTTTGTAAGTTGTGTGTAACGGTTAGATTTTGTGTGGAGGCTATATATACCCCTCCACCCACTCTTCATTCGTGGAGAGAGCCATCAGAACTTGCCTACACTTCCAACATACATTTTCTGAGAGAGAACCACCTACACTTGTGTTGAGGTCAAGATATCTCATTCCTACCACAAAAATCTTGATCTCTAGCCTTCCCCAAGTTGCTTTCCACTCAAATCTTCTTTCCACCAAATCCAAATCTTGTGAGGGAGAGTTGAGTGTTGGGGAGACTATCATTTGAAGCACAATAGCAAGGAGTTCATCATCAACACACCATTTGTTACTTCTTGGAGAGTGGTGTCTCCTAGATTGGCTAGTTGTCACTTGGGAGCCTCCGTCAAGATTGTGGAGTTGAACCAAGGAGTTCTAAGGGCAAGGAGATCGCCTACTTCATGAAGATCTACCCTAGTGAGGCAAGTCCTTCGTGGGCGACGGCCATGGTGGGATAGACAAGGTTGCTTCTTCGTGGACCCTTCGTGGGTGGAGCCCTCCGTGGACTCGCGCAACCGTTACCCTTTGTGGGTTGAAGTCTGCATCAACGTGGATGTACGGTAGCACCACCTATCGGAACCACGGCTAAAAAATCTACGTGTCTCCAAATTGTGTTTGCACACTCCAATCCCATCCCTTTACATTCTTGCAATTTGCATGCTTTACTTTTCGCTTCCCATATACTCTTGTCATGCTTGCTTGATATGTATTGTGAATGTTGAAACTTGTTCCAAACTCCACTTCAATTTAAAGAAATTAAAAACTGCAACTTTTCTCACTTAGAGTCTATTCACCCCCCTCTAGACACCTCTTCTCGATCCTTTCAATTGGTATCAGAGCTTTGGTTTCCATTGCTTTGGTTTAAACACCATTGGAGGAAGATGGATGAGTCTACTTTGGGGAGTCTTAGACATAGAGTGCCTATACTTGATGGAGAGTATTTTCATGAGTGAAAAAATGAGATGCTTGTGATTTTCAATGAATATCATTTGTACAAGTACATTACTAGCCCTTGTGCACCTGATGTTGATCCTATGCATCCCACCCTTGATGAGTCAATTGACATGATTCGCAATCTTAGAACTGTTAATCTTATCACTAGAGGTTTGCCTAGAAACTTGATTGGATGTTTGCCTACCCTTGATTGCGCCTACACTATATGGAAATTTCTTGAGGAACGTTTTCCAAATTATTCCTTGAAAAATCTAGATGAAATTCTCCATAAGTCTATTGCCTTGAGTAGGCTGAATTCCAATGATCCTATGTTTGGTGATTGTTTGTTTGAGCTTACAAATCTTATGCGTGCCAAAGGAGATGTTGGAATAGTGATATTATTTCTGAAGCTATTAAAATTCATAAAGAAGATCATTGTCAAACTCATTCTAACGAATCACCCTCTCTAGGAATTGATCCATCACATGACGATGTTGAACATGGATACTATGATGAGGATGATGATAGTGACTTTGATATTGATGATGCAATGAGACACTTTGGTCTTATGGAAAATCTTCGGGGATACATGGCAGGAGGAAAGGAATGGGTTCTTGATAGTGGACGTACCGATCACATGACCCGAGATAAAGATATGTTTCGTGAGCTTGCTAAAAACGATAGCCCTCGAAAGTATGTCACTTTTCGTGATAACTCAAAGGGTAAGATGGTTGGCCTCGGCAAGGTGGCCATCTGACATGATAGCTCCATACAAAATGTCATGCTCGTAGAATCTCTTGGGTACAATTTACTTTTAGTATCTAGACTTGCTGATTTCGGTTTCAATGTCCTATTTACAGAAGTAGATTGCCAAGTGTTTCGAAGAGACAATCATAAAATGGTCTTTAACGGCATACGTAGAGGTGATCTTTACATTGTTGATTTCACTAAAAAGGCTCAACCTAGAACTTGCTTAATTGCTAAATCCTCTAAAGGCTGGTTGTGGCATAGACGGTTAGGTCATGTGGGAATGCGAAACCTTGACAAGCTTATTAAACGAAATCATATCCTTGGTGTTAACGATGTCATATTTGATAAGGATAGACTTTGCAGCGCTTGTCAAGCAGGTAAACAGGTTGGAGGAAGGCATCTCGTGAAGAACATCATGACCACAAGGAAGCCGCTCGAGCTACTTCACATGGATCTTTTCAGTCCCAATGCTTACAGAAGTCTCGGTGGAAATTCTTTTGGTCTATTTATAGTTGATGATTTTTCAAGATTTACGTGGGTGTTCTTTCTCGATGATAAATCGCAGGTCCAAAAGATCTTCAAAAACTTCGCTAGGAAGGCCCAAAATCAATTTGAAGTGAAGATCAAGAAGGTTCGCAGCGACAACGGAACGGAGTTCCAGAACGCAAATGTGGACACCTTTCTTCACGAAGAAGGGATTTCACATGAGTTCTCGGCTACGTACACACCTCAAGAAAATGGAGTTGTTGAGAGGAAGAACCGGATGCTCATTGAAATGGCGAGAATGATACTTGATGAGTACAAGATGCTGAAGCACTTTTGGGAGGAAGCGGTTGAGACAGCTTGTCATGCAACACATCGCTTGTATCTTCACAAGCTACTCGGCAAGACGGCATATGAGCTCCTCACCGGTAACAAACCCCAAGTTGGATACTTTCGAGTATTCAGCTCAAAGTGCTACATTCTTGATAAGCATCGTCATTCTAAACTTGCTCCTAAATCTCATGAAGGTTTCCTACTTGGTTATGGCTCAAACTGTCACACTTACCATGTCTACAATAATTTCACCCGAAAGGTTGAAGAGACGGTAGATGTGAAGTTTGATGAATCTAACGGCTCGCAAGTAGAGCAATTGCCAATTGATGTAGGAGACAAAGACTCGTCGGAAGCAATCCAAGACTTGTCTATTGGCAAGATTCGTCCAACGGAGGTGAGGGAGAGTACCTCGTCCGTCCAAGTGGAAGCTTCCACCTCACGACAAGGTGAACCAAGAGTTGATACAGAAGCATCCACAAGTGGGACACATCAAGATGAAGAAAACGAGGAAGTACACCAAGACGAACATCAACAACCTCCTTCTCCACCACGACAAGAGAATGACAACGCCAACAATGAAGAAGGCCCAGAAGAAGAACAAGATGAAGAAGATGTTCCACCAAGATCCAAGCGAAAGCTTTCACGAGTTCGAGCAAGAGTTGCCAAAGACCATCCCGTCGAGCAAATCTACAATGATATCCAAACCGGGAGAATCACTCGCTCTAAAACTCGTTTAGCTAACTTTTGTGAAAATTATTCATTCATCTCTAGCATTGAACCTATAAAGGTTGAAGAAGCATTGGAAGATCCGGATTGGATAAACGCCATGCATGAAGAGCTACACAACTTTGAGAGAAATCAAGTTTGGACATTGGTTGAGAAGCCCGACAACAACCACAACATCATCGGTACAAAATGGGTGTTTCACAACAAGCAAGATGAAGATGGACAAGTAGTTCGCAACACAGCACGTCTCATCACCCAAGGCTACACTCAAGTCAAAGGTATGGACTATGGTGAGACGTATGCCCCCATTGCTAGACTTGAGTCCATTCGCATCTTACTTGCCTATGCTAATCACCATGATATCACCTTGTGCCAAATGGACATTAAAAGTGCCTTTTTAAATGGTGAAATAGAGGAGGAGGTTTATGTTAAGCAACCTCTCGGCTTTGTCAATCCTAAGAAACCTAATCATGTTTATAAACTTCACAAAGCTCTTTATGGTCTTAAACAAGCTCCTAGAGCGTGGTATAAATGCTTGACCAAGTTCCTTATTGAAAAAGGCTTTGAAATCGGAGAAATTGATTATACTCTTTTTACAAAAAGGGTTAATGGAGAACTATTTGTGTGCCAAATCTATGCTGATGATATTATATTTGGTTCGACTTACCCGGACTTTAGTGAAAAGTTTGGAAATCTAATGTCGGAGAAGTTTGAGATGTCTATGATGAGTGAACTCAAATTCTTTCTCGGTTTGCAAATCAAGCAAACTAAGGAAGGTACCTTTGTCTCTCAAACAAAGTACACCAAGGACTTATTCAAGAAGTTCAATATGCAAGAATGCAAAGGTATGACTACACCCATGCCTACTAGTGGACATCTTGATTTGACCAAAGACGGTGAACCAGTTGACCAAAAGGTTTATCGCTCCATGATTGGTTCATTGTTATATCTATGTGCTTCATGTCCCGATATAATGCTAAGTGTGTGCATGTGTGCACGATATCAAGCCGCCCCTAAAGAATGTCATCTTAGGGCTGTGAAAAGGATAGTGAGATACATAATACATACACCAAATTTTGGTATTTGGTATCCTAAGAGGGCCTCCTTTAATCTTGTTGGCTACTCGGACTCGGACTATGCCAGTGACAAGGTTGATAGAAAGTCCACTTCGGGTACTTGTCAATTTCTTGGTAGATCTCTTGTGTCTTGGTCCTCCAAGAAACAAAACTCAGTATCCTTATCCATCACCGAAGCGGAATACATTGCCGCTGGTTCATGTTGTGCTCAATTACTTTGGATGACCCAAACTCTTAAGGATTATGGGATATATGTGAAACATGTTCCGTTGCTTTGTGACAATGAAAGTGCTATCAAGATTGCTCACACTCCCGTGCAACACTCTCGAACTAATCATATTGAAGTTCGTCATCATTTCATTCAAGATCACGATGCCTAAGGGGACATTAATCTTAAGCATGTTCGTACCGACAAGCAATTGGAGGATATATTCACTAAACCACTTGATGAGAAAGTGTTTTGCAGGTTGAGAGGTGAATTGAACATCATTGATGCTTCAAACTTGGAGTAGGAACTCCATTCCGATACATGCAAGACATGAGCCTATGACTAATCCTTGATATTTCTTTTATGATGATAATCTTATGTCTTGAATGTATTCGCACCTTGCATGTTATATAACCCGTGTAGGAACTTGGATGAATCTAAATCTATGAGATTGCAACTCACTCACATCTTGAGCAATCTCTACATCACCAAGTCTCTACACAATGGTGGTGGAAGACAAGGAAGCATGAAACCCTTCAAACATATCCTTTGACATATTCTACATTAAGTTTCATGATTGTCATTTTGGATACACAAGTGCTCTTCCTTGCAAAAACTGCCCATGTAGGTAGATGAACTCAAATTCCAAGTGGTGCTCCCAACTCTTAATGAGCTACATAAACATTGAGCATCCTACACAAGTTCAACTACATGATCACGATCTTCACCACCACCCAAGCTATGTTATTCCATCTTTTTTTTGACTATAAACAGTAGGGTAAAACCCCACTGCAATTTTTATTAAAAATAAAGAAGAGTAACAGAAAGGTCTGAAGGCTTGAGGTAAGCCCAAGAAGCAAAAAAAGACTAAATCCTAAAACCTAGAGAGCAAAATGAGAAGAAGAAAGAAAGGAAAACAAAGGAAAAGGCAAAGAACCTACTAGCCTAAGAACAAAGAAGTTACAACAGGATTTCAAGCCAAACTGAAAACTGTCTCTCATGCTTCTTCCACATTCTAAATTTTAGAAACTTCAGTTCCTCCAGAAATATGAATTTCCACCCTTGGAAAGAGGGTGCAATGTTTTCAAAAATCTTGTTGTTTCTAGTGATCCAGATGGCCCATGCTCCAAGAATGATTATCTCCATGTAAAATGGATAACTTAGTTTGTCTTTAAGGTCTTGGAATGCTTCTAACACAGACAGGTTTGGAGTTCTTGTTGGACAAATGAAATCCCAGCATTGTTGAACAAATTGACAGCCCCAAAAGAGATGATGCAGTGTTTCTTCTTGTTGACAGCCTCCAACAGCACAGTTATAATCCTCCAACACAAATTTTTTTCTTCTAAGTAAATTTCTTGTGTTGACTCTATCATGGAGAAGTTGCCAGAAGAAAACTTTATGCTTTGGCTGGCATGAACTCTGCCAGATCCAATTGAAGTGTGGGGGTGTCTGTTTGTGACCAATTAAGACTTTATAAGCTTTGATGGACGAATAGTGTTCAGTCCCCCAAATGTAACTCCATGTGTCTAAAGAGTCTAAATGCTCAGACTGTCTCATGGCTATGCAAATGTCTTCCATCTGTAAGAATTCCTCATAGGCCTTAGTTGTCAAAGGGAGGAAGAATAGGTCCTGTAGGTATTCAGTCTGTAATACTTTTTGAATATTCAGCTGGGGGTTTTTGACAAAAGAGAACAAGTGAGGAAATTGGTGTTTAAGAATTTCTTGGCTCCATAGATCATCCCAAAAGTAAGCACTGACACCATCTCCCACATTACATCTAGCAATAGCTTTGTACTGATCAATGAGAGCTAAGTTGGACTTCCACCAGAATGACCCAATCATGCTGTCCCCTAGAAATTTTCCATCACTATAGTATGTTTCCCAAATTAGGTTGACCCAAGGAATATCATGTCTGTTGAAGAATTTGTGAAGGTTTTTCATGAGCAGCGTTTTATTATGTGTAAAGATGTCTAGAACTCCTAATCCTCCCTGGTCTTTTGGTCTACATACTGTGGTCCAAGCAACCAATGTTGGTCTTTTGTCTTCCATATCAGGGCCTCTCCAAAGACAGTGTCTCAAATACTTGATGATCTGTTTTTTTATTGTAACAGTTATGTCCAGACAGCACATGAACAAAACTGATAAAGATGTCATCACTGACTTTACCAACAGTAATTTTCCAGCTTGGGTCATGAAGATAGAGATACCAGCCAATCTTTTTGCAATCCTGTTAACTAGGGGAAGACATTGCTGAACACTTGGTTTGTATATTCCCAAGGGCATACCAAGGTAAGTAAAGGGGAATTGTCCTCTAGCACATTGCAAGGTGTTTGTATTAATTTCTATCCTGTCTTCAGCAACATTCAAGGGTACCATGATGGATTTCCCATAATTAACTTTTAGCCCAGTTGTTGTGGCAAAAGTATTCAGAAGTGCTTTTAAGCAGAACAACTGCCTAGCATCAGCTTGCATAACCACCAGGGGTCATCTGCATATTGCACAATTGGGAAGTGAGGGCATGAGTTTACTTGCAGTGGAGCAGTGATCAGGTTTAATCTCATGGCTTTATTAAGAATGGATTGTAGCAAATCAGCAGCTAGCACAAATATTAAAGGAGAGTAAGGGTCTCCTTGCCTTACTCCCCTTCTTATGTAAATTCTTTTCCCAGGAACTCCATTGAGAAGAACAGAAGAAGATGCAGTTGTGAACAAAGCTTCCATCCAGGAAATCCACTTCTCTCCAAATCCTTTAGCTCTAAAAATATCAATGATTGCAGTATGCTCAATTGTATCAAAAGCCTTCTCAAAGTCCAGTTTAATTACTAAGATTTCCTCCTTAGATTTATGACACTGGTGAATGTATTCATATGCCCAACCTAGGCAATCCTGGATCACTCTATCCTTGAGGAAGCCATATTGATTAATGTGCACCAGTTGTAGAATTACTCTTTGCAATCTATTGGCCAACAGTTTTGTAATGATTTTCAGAACACCATTCAGCAAAGAAATTGGCCTGAAGTCATTTGGAGAAAGTGGCACCTCTTTTTTTGGCACAAGAGTGATGAAAGAGGAGCTAATGCTTTCAAGGTTTACATTCCCAGCATGAAATACCAGTATAAGCTCAAAGACATCAGACTTAATAATATCCCAACAACTTTTAATAAACTCATTATTGAATCCATCTGGCCCTGGTGATTTATCTGTAGGCAGGTTTTTGACCACTTCTTCAATTTCTTCTTGAGTAAAAGGCTTTTCTAGATCAATGAAGATTTGTGGGTCCACTGTGTTTTCATAAATATCATTGAGGTCAAAATGCATTGAGTGTCCACTAGATTGCCCCAGTTTATTTTTGATAGCCTCCCATAGGATTGCAGCCTTTCCATCATGATCTGTTACTTCAACTTGATCTTTGTTCACCAGCATAGCAACCTTATTGTGTAAATGATTAATAGAGGCTTTAGTGTGGAAGAATTTTGTGTTTTCATCTCCAAACTTTACTCCTTTAATTTTTCCTCTCTGTTTCCAATAAATCTTCTGATCATTGAGCACAGTTAATAAATACCCCTTGAGCAAGGTCCTGCAATTATGTTCAAATAGTGTAAGGTTCCTGAATTCCTCAATCATATACCAGAGAAATATACAGTCATTTAGTTCTGCAATTTGCTTCTTATGACAAGCAAGGTTTTTGGCCCACAGCTTAAGTGCTCTTCTGACATTCTTGAATTTTGCAGTAATCTTTTTAGCACAATCTGAATTACCTACTGGAATAGTCCAAGCAGTCTGAACCACCTATTTAAAAGAGCTGTGGTTAAGCCAAAAGTTTTCAAATCTGAAGACTCTAGACTTTGGGATATTTGTGCCAATTTTTATCATGCAAGGGAGGTGATCAGAAATTGGTTTAGCCATGGGAAGAGCCAAAGTATCTGGATAGCTGGTCATCTAGGCTGCAGAGGTAAAAAACCAATCTAATTTTTCCAGTAGTGGGTTGTCCTGCATGTTGCTCCAGCTAAACTGCCTGCCTTTTAGAGGTAGTTCAATGAGGCCAAGTTCACTTATTGCATCATTAAACATTAGCATTTCATTTACATCCCCTCCAGGTTTGTTTCTGTCTTCAGGAGTTCTGATAAAATTGAAATCCCCCATGATAATCCAATCTATGTCATTGGACATTTGAATATGACCAAAACATTCAATGAACTCAAGTTTATCCTCATGATTGCAAGGACCATAGATGTTTGTGAGGATCTAGCTTTTGGCAGATGTCCTGCAGGTAAACTGAATGGATAATGAGAATTTGTTTTCAAACATTAGCTCCCCAGAGAACAGAGCTCCATTCCAAGCAGTGAGAATGCCACCTGATGCCCCAATGGAAGGTAAGTATTCAAATTTAGTAAACCTCCGAGGACATACTTTATGGATATAAGCCAGATCAAAGTTTTCTCGCTTAGTTTCCTGTAAACACACAATCCCAGCAGCACTTTCTTCCACTTTTTGCCTGATAGCCAACCACTTATCTGAGGAATTAATGCCCCTCACATTCCAGTTTAAGATATTCCAAGTTCTATTGTTATTCATTAACAGTCAATTGGTTATTACAGTGATCAACAGGGCCCACCCCTTGATGATAATCCCAGGACACAAAGATATTGGGATCCACAAATAGAACAAAACACTGAAAGCATGGGGAAACATTGCAGCTGCATACAGAACCAAATGACTAGTTAAACCAAAACAACCATAAATGTGGTCCATAGGCTTCCATAGCTTCAGATAGAGTAGTAGTCTCTTCCACAAGGAGATACCATAACTGACACAACAACAAACTGCAGGTAACATACAAAAGTTGCCTTCCAGGGCAAACAAGCATTGTGTAGCAGTTGCAAACATTAGAGTTGACTGCATACATAATACAGGTAATTCCCAAAAGAGAAATGCAGGCCATCCTGCTATCTATTGTAGGTTGTTGTTGTTGACACATCATCACACAGGCCTGGGTTTGATTGCTTCTGCAGTGGCCTTGGACACCTTAGCCACCTCTTCCTGCCCCTTCTTCTTAGGCTTCTTGGTCAACTTCTCCTGAATATCTTCCTCAGCAACCTTGCAGAAAGATTTAGACATGTTTTTAACCAGTGAATTGTGAATAATTGGAGGTATGGCATTACATGGTAGACAAGACTGAGTAGCACAAGATTTTCTTCTATATCCGTTGTTATCTTTTTTAATCCTGTCACTTCTCCTTACCTCATATTCCACCATAGGTTCTTTCTCCCTCCTTTTCCTTGAGATGGCCTCTCCAAGAGGCAGGACTTTATTTGGAAACACCTGCTGAAGAGGACTACTAGCCCTAGTGGAAGAATGAGCAGCAGGGCTAATACCTTCATTTTCTTTGCCTAGTCCTAGGATGAAATCCTTACAAGCAGGTGCCTGAGAAGTTGTACATTCATCAGGTCATGAGTCAAAGCAACTCAACAAGATATGAATACATCGAAATGCTTAAATGAAAAATGGTAACCCCATTTTGAGCTTAAATGAAGAGTATGACCTATGACCAAGTGATCTCACTTGACTCCTAGATCAATATACTCTAAAATAGGTGACTTTGTCGCCAACAAATTCTAGATGAAGTTCTTTTGTGTTCTTTTCTGTGCTCTTGCATTTGTCTCATGCATATTTGTTTCCTCTTTAAAAAAACTTCATCTAGATTTCTTTTCTGTTTTTTCTGCATTCCTTGCATCCAATTCTTTGCAAATCTTTCAGTTAATTCCTTGCAAATCCTTGTGAGATCTTACTTGTCTAGTGAGCTGAGGTGACAAGTGTTTTCTCTATGATGAACTCAGTCACACTGATCTGTTGCCTTCGGTCCAATCGAAACCTTTCGGTGCAACCGAAGCACACAACTCGGTGCCACCGATTTCACTACAGGAAAGACAGCTTGCCACTTGTTCCTGCATTCTTTTTGATCCAGCTCCACTCAATGATTATTGTCCTCAACCAGCATCACATTCGACTTGCTGCTTTGTTCTGTGACTCAAGGATCAAACCCATTTGTGACAAAAATCCAGAAGAACTCTTCTTGGAAATTGATGTCAAAGGGGGAGAGAGAGATCACATCAAAGCTTATTCATTTCTATAGGGGGGGAATACTCAGGAGAGAGAGAGACCCCGGATGCTTGGTGTTCAAGAGAAGAGAAATCACATGTCTTTTAGAGGGGAAAGACATGTTCATATTGGTTGATTGCATTAGCTCTGTTTCGTTTCTTTGCTCTAATTTTCTGTTCCCTATCTTCTCCCAGTATACCATGCTAGATTCAGGGGGAGCAAGACTTCTAAGGGAAGGAAATCCTTGAATTCATTGCACATCTTTACCTTTGGGGACATGTCTATATCCAATGGGGTACTTAGTACTCACTCTCTACATGTCATCCCAGTCTTGGTACTCTTGTGGTTTCTTTTGTTTGCTCTGGCTAGTAGGTGTATCTGTGTTATCTAACCTTTTTTACACAGGTTCATTCCTTCCTAAGCCAACTCAAGACCACAAGGTAAGTATATGCATCACAGTCATGTGTATGAGTATTTCTTACTGATGTACATACTTTTCGCAAGAAGGACCCATGAGCATGAAGGTACATTTCCTATAACCACACCATTTGCTCTGAAGCATATAGCCAAGATACATGTAACACATTGCTTACTCTGTCATGATTATGCATTCACATGCTCCTATATTCCATATGTAAATGATTGCATACATGTAGGGGGAGCCTATGCATGTTACATGTCTTTCCAAAGCTTTACTTGTTATTCTCTATATCTTTATCTAAAGCTTTGATGTATGTTGTAATCAATTACCAAAAAGGGGGAGATTGAAAGCAAAAGTGCTCCCTGGGTGATTTTTGTAATTAATGTCAACATATCTCTTGTTGGACTAATACTTTTACCTAGCATGTTTCAGATAAGTTCAACAATGGAGTGGCATGGACTATGGGATGTGGAACCCCTTCAAGATGCTAAGGACAAAGGATTGGATCAAGCTCAAAGCACAAGACTCTACATTTTACTTTTAGTGATCCAAGACCACATTGAGCCGATAGGAAAGCCAATACTATTAAGAGGGGATGAGGTGTTACTTAATGGCTTGCTTGCTCAAAGTGATTAGTGATATGCTCCAAAGCCCTCAACCACTTTATCACATCCACATATGTCCCAAACTAAAAGTCAAACTAGGCCCAACCGAATCTTTCTATCCAGCGCCACGAAGTTCACTTGACATAGCCACTGCCACAAACCCTAGTCTTTTCGGTCTCACCGATAGGGATCTCGATCTCACCGAGATGGGATTGTAATCTCTCTATTTCCCTTCGTAACATTTTGGTGAAATCGAGATGAGCGATCGGTCCTACAGAGATTGCAATGCAAACTCACTGTTTCCCTTTCGTAACGTTTTGGTCCAACCGAGATGAGCGAATCGGTCCCACCGAGTTTGCCTGACCAACCCTCTATGTGTCTATTACCAAAATCAGTCTCACCGAGTTTAAGTAATCGGTCTCACCGAGATTACGTTATGCCCTAACCCTAACCATATCGGTCCCACCGAGATGACATGTCGGTCCCACCGAAATTCCTAACGGTCACATTATTTACTAAATCAGTCCGACCGAGTTTCATGATTCGGTCCCACCGAGTTTGGTAAGTTGTGTGTAATTGTTAGATTTTGTGTGGAGGCTATATATACCCCTCCACCCACTCTTCATTCATGGAGAGAGCCATCAGAACATGCCTACACTTCCAACATACATTTTCTGAGAGAGAACCACCTACACTTGTGTTGAGGTCAAGATATCCCATTCCTACCTCATAAATCTTGATCTCTAGCCTTCCCCAAGTTGCTTTCCACTCAAATCTTCTTTCCGCCAAATCCTAATACTGTGAGAGAGAGTTGAGTGTTGGGGAGACTATCATTTGAAGCACAATAGCATGGAGTTCATCATCAACACACCATTTGTTACTTCTTGGAGAGTGGTGTCTCCTAGATTGGCTAGGTGTCACTTGGGAGACTCCGTCAAGAATGTGGAGTTGAACCAAGGAGTTGTAAGGTCAAGGAGATCGCCTACTTCGTGAAGATCTACCCTAGTGAGGCAAGTCCTTCGTGGGCGACGGCCATGGTGCGATAGACAAGGTTGATTCTTCATGGATCCTTCATGGGTGGAGCCCTCTGTGGACTCGCGCAACCGTTACCCTCTGTGGTTTGAAGTGTCCATCAACGTGGATGTACGATAGCACCACCTATCGAAACCACGGCTAAAAAATCTCCATGTCTCCAAATTGCGTTTGCACACTCCAATCCCATCCCTTTACATTCTTGCAATTTGCATGCTTTACTTTCCGCTGCCCTTATACTCTTGTCATGCTTGCTTGATATGTATTGTGAATGTTGAAACTTGTGCCAAACTCCACTTCAATTTGAAGAAATTAAAAACTGCAACTTTTCTCACTTAGAGTCTATTCATGCCCCCTTTAGACACCTCTTCTCGATCCTTTCACATACCGATCCAGGGATGAAACTTTAGCACAGAGGCTTGACCATTTGAGGTCGGGTCGCTACATCAAGACTCTTCATTTTCATTTTAGTGATCCAAGATCACATTGAGTCCCTAGGAAAGACAATACTATGAAAAGGGGATGAGGTGTTGCTTAATGGCTTGCTTGCTCAAAATGCTTAGTGATATTGCTCCAAAAACCCTCAACCACTTTCTAATTTCGACATTTGTCCAAAACCTAAAGTCAAACTTGGCCCCAGTAATTCGATCTATCTGGCGCCACCGAGTTCACTTGACATAGCCATAGCCAGAAACCCTAATCAGTTTGGTCTCACCGATACGGCTTTCGGTCCCACCGAGATGGCTTTGCAAACTCTCTTATTCCATTCGTAACATTTCGGTCTCACCGAAATGAGCGATTGGTCCCACCAAGTTCGCATTGCAAACTCTCTGTTTCCTTTTCATAACATTTTGGTCTCATCGAAATGAGCGATCGGTTCCACTGATTTTGCTTGACCAAGACTCTATTTGCTTATTGCTGAAATCGGTCTCACCGAGTTCGTCCGACCGGTCTCACTGAGATAAGGTTTTGCCCTAGCCCTGGCACATCGGTCCCACCGAGTTGATCTTTTCGGTCTCACCGAGATTCCTAACGTTCACATTTTGAACTAAATCGGTCTCACCGAGTTTCTCTATTCGGTCTGACCGAGTTGGATAAAAAGTGTGTAACGGTTAGATTTTGTGTGGAGGCTATATATACCCCTCCACCCCCTTCTCCATTTCTGAGAGATCCATCAGAACGTGCCTACACTTCCACTACTCATTTACTGAGAGAGAACCACCTACTCATGTGTTGAGACCAAGAATCTTGATCTCTAGCTTTCCCCAAGTTTCTTTCCACTCAAATCATCTTTCCACCATAGCCAAATCTGTGAGAGAGAGTTGAGTGTTGGGGAGACTATCATTTGAAGCACAAGATCAAGGAGTTCATCAACAACACACCATCTATTACCTTTTGGAGAGTGGTGTCTCCTAGATTGCTTAGGTGTTACTTGGGAGCCTCCATCAAGATTGTGGAGTTGAACCAAGGATTTTGTAAGGACAAGGAGATCGCCTACTTCATGAAGATCTACCCAAGTGAGGCAAGTTCTTCGTGGGCGATGGCCATTGTGGGATAGGCAAGGTTGCTTCTTCGTGGACCCTTCGTGGGTGGAGCCCTCCGTGTACTCACGCAATTGTTACCCTTCATGGGTTGAAGTCTCCATCAATGTGGATGTACGATAGCACCACCTATCGGAACCACGCCGAAAATGTCCATGTCTACATTGTGTTTGCCTTCTCGAAACCCTTCCCTTTTACCTTCATATGCAATGTTTTACTTTCCGCTGCTACACTCTTAGAATTGCATGTGTAGGTTGAGTACTTGACTTGTGCTAAGTTGCTAAAATCTGCCATGACTTAAAATTGGGATAAGGCTAGATTTTTGTTGGGTCAAGTAGTCTAATCACCCCCCTCTAAACCTACTTTAGATCCTACAAAGTCAGAGCGACTTATGATTTATCCCAAAGGATCATCATCCTAGGTCTCCCAACCTCGACGAGGAAGAGAAGGACCACCGCCTTGTGAATCCATGGCAATGGCAACCAGCTGACCTGTCCCTTGTGGAGCTGGTATACAAGAGAGGAGATGGTAACTGCAGGGCTTCGTCCCTTTGGAAAGGATGTTCTATGGGCGCTCACTGGTGTAGTTTATATTTGAGACTAGCAAGAGGCCCATGCGTTACACGGAACATCAAGATGAATTTATACAATCTATTTATCTCGTGGGACACGAAGATGAACGAGGGAAGGCCTTATCTGCAAATGTGGAGAGGGGTGCGGGTATCTTTTTGCAAAATTGTCATAGTTTGCTTTCTATCTGTCAGATATAGATCAGGCAGTCTATATTGCAGGATGGGAGGCACACCATCATCAGCAACTTGGTTTTTATATTTTTTATATTTTTTTATTTATTACTAGCAAGATGCCCATGCGCTGCATGTAACATCAAGATGCATTTCAGCATTTGTATGAGTACTTTATCTTGTGAGAGAAAAGTATGAACGAGGGAAGGCCTTATTTGCAAATGTCGAGAGGGGTGTGGGTATGGTTTTGCAAAATTTCCAAAGTTTGCTTTCTATCCGTCAGATATAAACCAGACAGTCTATATTGCAGGATGGCAGGCACACCATCATCACCAACTCTGTTTCTTATAAGAGTAGATAGATAGATAGATAGATAGATAGATAGATAGATAGATAGATAGATTATTATTATTATAAGAGTAGAGATAGAGATTAGGGAACTGGCGGGCGGTTCGTTGTACAGAACATTCGCATCCTTCCACTAGCCCGGAATTAGAGCTGTCACGACATTTACATCGGCTGGGATTAATTGTTTTCCGGGCGCATGGACCAACGCGGACTAGCGGACATGGTCGCCCTTTTTCGAGCACGCCTTCGACAAGTACGTGCGTGACATGCATGCATGCAAATCTTGTGTGACCAAACCGTGCGAAGTAGAGCAGTAAGTTGTCGAACTGTAGCCCGCATGTTGCAGCCATGTCATCCACACTCAACCTAAAGGCCAATTCATACTCCGCTGGACCATACTATACTACTATGCATTGTTTGGTACAAACGTTCCTTGGATCTTGTGTCGCAACAGGCATATTCCACAGCCTGCTTCCCTTCTCCTTCTTCTTCAACCGCCCATGCATGTCTGCGAGAAGCGACCAGTCAACCCTTATATAGGAGTGCTAGCACAAAAAGATGCATGCATGACCACTAAATTTCCTTTCTCTTACCTCTATGAAATAAATGTGGCGTGGAACTCAAAGCCCTTTAAGTCTGAGTATAATGTAAATCATCGTCCTCCTCCAGCTCTGCTTCACCCGCGTCGTCGTCCTCCAATTCCAGCTCCACGTCGTCGTTCTCCTCCTCCGGCTCCATGTGCTGCTCCGCCTCCAACACCTGCTTGTCCGGCTCCGGCTAGTCCGGACTCCGGAGGCAGGGCACTGCCATCCAAGCTTTACGTCGCCTCTAGATCAAAGCCCGCTCCGATGGGAGCATGGCGTATGTCGTCACCTTCGGCAGGGCCATGGCTATCGGGCGACGGGAACCAGAGAAGAGGCGGCGGGAGGGGAATGAATGCAGCTACTATTTGGGTTCGCCGTCCGTCTTAAATAAATGCACACCATCACGTGTACCCGTGGGTGCACAAATTGTAATATACAGGTCTGCTTAGGATGCGTCACGTAACTGGTATGTGTGTGAGATTCTAAGGGATAGAGTGCGTGTGTGCGACTCTACACTTCGCCTCTTTGGACATGTACTCCACCTTTTGCATCGGGAAATAAGTATAATGGTATTACACTTTAGCTTGTGATTTACGTGGCCATGTTAACGTGGTTGTGTAAAAAAATGTCACTTCCTGCTCGTGATTTGCGTCATATAATTATGACAATTTTGTACATGTTATATAAGTAAATTAAGGTGATTGTTTATCATACTGGTAACATTGGATGAAGGGTGGTTGGAACAAATGCTCCACCTAGAGCATGCGTGTGTGAGATGGAGTCTTAATGTGTGTGTGTGTGTGTGTGTGTGTGTGTGTGTGTGTATAACAATATGCATGCATATGAGAGTGGAGGGGAGAGGGCCTAATAATTGAGCATGTGTTTTTGTCTTTAAGAGATAGAGGCGTGTGCTGGAGCATGCATCTATGGCGAGCAGAGAGAGCGAGACACAACGATTGTGCAAAAGAGATCAACCTATAGATGCATGTATAGGGAGACAGATATAGTGTGCGTGATAGGAAGCAAGAGTGCGTGCGAGAAAGAAAGGTTGATGGAGAAACTTCAGATAGATAGAGAGATAAAGATGCTAGCTAGAGGGACATCGGCTAGTTTGTGTGTTAGAGATGATCGCCTAGTGTTTCAGAGGGATGAAGTTATGTGTGTGTGAGAGAAAGATAAAAAGAGGGCGCATGACTCCATGTAGAGAGAAACATATATAGTGTGTGTGAGAGAAATATAAAGATGCTAGCTAGAGGGAGATCGGGTAGCTAGTGTGTGTGTTAGAGATAAGAGTCGAGGTTATTCTAAGGCTGAGTTATGTGTACATCCCCAATAATAAGAATATCCTATTTCTTATTGACAGTAGGAATAGGAAATTCAAAGCCTCCAATAGTAATCTTTGAAATTTTTTCAATACAATTGATACTGTGGACTTGAGGTTGTTTCCTCGGAAAGTGTATTGTATGCTCATTACCATTAACATGAAAAGTGACATTGCCTTTGTTGCAATCAGCAACAGCCCCTGCAGTATTCACAAAGGGTCTACCAAGGATAATCGACATACTATAATACTCGGGAATATCAAGAATAAAAAAGTCCGTTAAGATAGTAATGTTTGCAACCACAACACGCACATCCTCACAAATACCGACAGGTATAACGGTTGATTTATTGGCCATTTGCAAAGATATTTCAGTAGGTGTCAACTTATTCACTTCAAGTCTACGATATAAAGAGAGGCATAACACTAACACCGGCTCCAAGATCACATAAAGCAGTTTTAACATAGTTCCTTTTAATGGAGCATGGTATAGTTGGTACTCCTGGATCTCCTAGTTTCTTTGGTATTCCACCCTTAAAAGTATAATTAGCAAGCATGGTGGAAATTTTAGCTTCCGGTGTCTTTCTTTTATTTGTAACAATATCTTTCATGTACTTCGCATAAGGATTCATTTTAAGCATATCAGTCAAACGCATACGCAAAAAGATAGTTCTAACCATTTCAGCAAAGCGCTCAAAATACTCATCATCCTTTTTCGTGGATGGTTTAGGAGGAAAAGGAATGGGTTTCTGAACCCATGGTTCTCTTTCTTTACCGTGCTTCCTACCAATGAAGTCTCTTTTATCATAATGTTGATTCTTTGATTGTGGGTTATCAAGATCAACAGCAGGTTCTACCTCTACATCATTATTATTGCTAGGTTGAGCATCAACATGAACATTATCATTAACATTATCACTAGGTTCATGTTCATCACCAGATTGTGTTTTAGCATCAGAAATAGAAATATCATTGGGATTCTTTGGTGTGTCAACAACAGGTTCACTAGAAGCATGCAAAGTCCTATCATTTTCTTTTTCTTCTTTTTAGAAGGAGTAGGTGCATCAACATTAGTTCTCTGAGAATATTGCTCAATTCTCTTAGGGTGTCCCTCAGGATACAAAGGTTCCTGAGTAATTCTACCACCTCTAGTCACAACTCTAACAGTATTATCATTTTTCTTATCATTTAATTCATTGAGCAAATCATTTTGAGCTTTAAGCACTTGTTCTACTTGAGTGGCAACCATAGAAGCATGTTTACTAATGAGTTTAAGTTCACCTTTAACTCTAGACATATAATCACTCAAGTGTTCAATCATATAAGCATTTCGTTTCAATTGTCTACCAACATAAGCATTGAAGTTTTATTGTTTAGCCATAAAGTCATCAAACTCATCCAAGCATTGGCTAGCTAACTTAGTAGATAGGATTTCAGCTTTATCATATCTACAGAGAGAATTTACCTTTACTACCTGTGTTGGGTTATCAAGACCATGTATTCCTTCAATAAGTGGTGAATTCTTAACATCTTCAACTTTAATACCCTTTTCTTTCATAGATTTCTTTGCCTCTTGCATATCTTCAGGACTGAGAAATAGAATACCACTTTTCTTCGGAGTTGGCTTAGGAGTTGGTTCGGGAAGTGTCCAACTATTTTCATTAGTCAACATATTATTCAATAGCAATTCAGCTTGATCAACTGTTCTTTCCCTAAAAACACAACCAGCACAACTATCGAGGTGGTCTCTGGAAGCATAAGTTAGTCCATTATAAAAGATATCAAGTATTTCATTTTTCTTGAGAGGATGATCTGGAAAAGCATTAAGCAATTGGAGAAGCCTCCCCCAAGCTTGTGGGAGACTCTCTTCTTCAATTTGCACAAAATTATATATTTCCCTTAAAGCAGCTTACTTCTTATGAGCGGGCAAATATTTAGCAGAAAAGTAATAAATCATATCCTAGGGACTACGCAAACAACCAGGATAAACAGAATTAAACCATATTTTAGCATCACCCTTTAATGAGAACGGAAATAATTTAAGGATATAGTAGTAACAAATTTTCTCATCATTAGTAAATAGGGTGGCTATATCATTTAACTTAGTAAGATGTGCCACAACAGTTTCAGATTCATAGCCATAAAAAGGATCATATTCAACCAAAGTAATTATCTCAGGATCGACAGAGAAATCATAATCCTTATCAGTAACACAGATAGGTGAAGTAGCAAAAGCAGGGTTGTATTTCATTCTAGCATTCAAATACTTTTCTTTCAGCTTAGCTAATAATTTCTTAAGATCAAATCTATCATTGCAAGCAAGAAAATCTCTAGCAGTTTCTTCATCCATAACATAACCCTCAGGCACAACAGACAATTAATATCTAGGGGGATAATCTTCATCATCACTTTCATCAATATTATCAGTTTCAATAATTTCATTCTCTCTAGCCCTAGCAAGTTGTTCATAAACAAATTCACCTAATGGCACAATATTATCAAGCATAGAAGTAGTTTCATCATAAGCATCATGCATATCAGAAGTGGCATCATCAATAACATGTGACATATCAGAATTAATAGCAGAAGCAGGTTTAGGTGTCGCAAGTTTACTCAAAATAGAAGGAGAGTCAAGTGTAGAGCTAGATGAAAGTTCCTTACCTCCCCTCGTAGTTGAGGGATAAATCTTGGTTTTCTCGTCTTTCAAGTTCCTCATAGTGATCAGCAGATATAAATCCCATGTGACTCAAAGAATAGATCTATGCTCCCCGGCAATGGCGCCAGAAAATAGTCTTGATAACCCACAAGTATAGGGGATTGCATCAGTTTTCGAGGATAGAGTATTCAACCCAAATTTATTGATTCGACACAAGGGGAGCCAAAGAATATTCTCAAGTATTAACAGTTGAGTTGTCAATTCAACCACACCTGGATAACTTAATATCTGCAGCAAAGTATTTAGTAGCAAACTAGTATGGAAGTAATGGTGATAGTGGCAAAAGTAACGGTAGCAGTTTTGTAGTAATTGTAACAGTGACAACGGTAAAGTAACTAAGCAAAGATCAATATGTGAAAATCTGGTAGGCATTGGACCAGTGATGGATAATTATGTCGGATGCGATTCCTCGTGCAATAGTTATAATATAGGGTGACACAGAACTAGCTCCAGTTCATCAATGTAATGTAGGCATGTATTCCGAATATAGTCATACGTGCTTATGTAAAAGAACTTGCATGACATCTTTTGTCCTACCCACCCGTGGCGGCGGGGTCCTATTGGAAACTAAGGGATATTGAGGCCTCCTTTTAATAGAGTACCGAACCAAAGCATTAACACTTAGTGAATACATGAACTCCTCAAACTACGGTCATCACCGGGAGTGGTCCCGATTATTGTCACTTCGGGGTTACCGGATCATAAAATATAGTAGGTGACTATTGACTTGCAAGATAGGATCACGGGACAATAATCGGGACAACTCCAACTCTATATATTAGGTCAGCCCTCCTTTTAATAGAGTACTGGACCAAAGCATTAACACTTAGTGAATACATGAAGGATTCATAGCGGCGGCTCCGAATCGTAAAACGCTATGAATCCTTCTCTCTGACTTTTTCTCCCCAAACATGAATATATAGAGTTGGAGTTGAGGTCAGTGGAGCATCAGGGGGGCCCACGAGGCAGGGGGCGCGCCCCCCACCCTCATGGACAGGGTGTGGACCCCCTGACCTTGATTCTTTTGCCAATATTTTTTATTAATTTCAAAAATATTCTCCGTGAAGTTTCAGGTCATTCCGAGAACTTTTATTTCTGCACAAAATTAACACCATGGCAATTCTGCTGAAAACAGCATCAGTCCGGGTTAGTTCCATTCAAATCATGCAAGTTAGAGTCCAAAACAAGGGCAAAAGTGTTTGGAAAAAGTAGATACGATGGAGATATATCATGCCACCAAAGACACCGACGCTCTCCACCACCTCAACCAGCTCGCTCTCTCCTTGGAGTTGGAGGAGAACAACGCAGTCGGGCAGGAGGGGTCCGCACATTCGGGATGAGCCCATCCACAAAGGGTTCATGCTTCCTCGCGACACCCCCAAGTATTACGGCACCATCAAGCCGGAGGACTGGCTCATCGACTACACCACCGCCATCGGCATCGCGGGCGGCAGTCGCCACCTCGCCGTACGCTACGCTCAGCTCATGACCCAGGGCTTGGTCCGCTAAATAGCCTGGCAGCTGGCAGCATCAACGCGTGGGTCGATTTGAGCAGGCCTTCGTGCGAAACTTCACCTTCCCCTACAAGCGACCCGGTCGCCCCAGCCAGCTCGCCAAGTGCGTACAGGGGCTGACGGAGACCGGTCGTGAGTACCTCGCATGCTAAACCTAACTCTAGAACAGCTACGAGGGCGTCCACAAGGTCCAAGCCATCCAGTACTTCGTTAGTGGGTGCCGAGACGACACCCTCCTCAAGCGCAAGCTCCTGCGCTCCGAGCCGGCCACCATGGCCGCGCTCATGGTGAGGCGGACAAGTACAGGAACGCCGACTCCGCCATGAAGATGCAGGTTGTGCTGGACAAAGCCGACAAGGCAAAGTCGGTTCCCCCTCCCAAGCTGTCCGGTGAGAGCAGCCGACAGCAGAACAACCAGCAGAACAACAAGCGCAAAGCCGACCAGCCGGCCTAGCGCTACGACAACCGCCTTGTCGCGGGTGCCAAACAGGCACCCGCGGCCGAGCCGGCCGCCAAACGCCAGCACAACGGCAAGACGGTATGGCAACCTTCCATGAGCTTCGAGGAGATGCTCGACGCTCCCTACAAGCACCACAGCGGCGCGAGCCCATCCACACACACATGCTTTGGTAGTGCGCCATCACCAAGTGCATCATGAGGGGCGACATCCCGCCTCCTCCGGCTCGGGCTCCTAGAGCAGGACCACCGCCTCCGCCTCCGTCCGATAGCGCGATGCGTGACGACTTCTATCCCATCAGAATGCGGCCTAGGTTGTCTTCACCAGCCTTGGTGACGACAAATGTAGCGAGTGCCTGCTCCGGTAGGAACTAAACACTGTCCTCCCAGCCAACCCGGAGTACATGCACTGGTCGGATCGCCCGGTCACCTGGGCCCGGGAGGACCATCCGACCGGCATGCCGAACCTGGGTGGCTGCGCCCTCATCCTCGACCCCACCATCATCGTGCCCCGGTGCACGTGCAAGTTCTCCCGAGTCCTCATCGATGGCGGTAGCAGCATCAACATCCTCTACCACGACACCATGAACAAGCTCGGCCTTGAGGCCAAAGACAAGGAGCCGACCCAGATGATCTTCCATGGCATCGTGCTCGACCTCTGCTACTCCCTGATCGGCCGGATCTGGATCGACGTCCTATTCAGCACCTGCGACCACTTCCGATGCGATCCGCTCTGGTTCGAGGTGGTGGACCTGTCCAGTGCATACCACACATTGCTAGGCCAGCCCGCGCTCGCCAAATTCATGGCGGTTCCCCACTACGCCTACCTGAAGATGAAGCTGCCGGGTTCGAAGGGCCTCACTATCGTCACCGGTGACTACCGCAAGTCCCTGGAGTGCGCCCAAGCCGGGGCCAAACTGGCCGAGTCGCCTGTCATAGCCAAGGAGCGGCGCCAGCTCGACCAGATCGTCGCGCTGGCCAACAGGACACACCCCATGCCAGCTTCGGATAAGAAGCCTACTGACGAAGCCTCGTTCCAGCCCTCCAATGAGACCAAGAAAGTCAAGCTGAATGCAGAAGACCCCAGCTCCAGCAAGTACATCGTCGTGGGCACCCGCCATGATAGCAAATAGGAAGGCGAGCTCGTCGACTTCCTCCGTGAGAATTGGGATATCTTCGCATGGACCCCAAAGAACATGACGGATATTCTGAGGAAGTACGCCGAGCACAAACTCCACGTCCACAAGGATGTCAAGCCTATCTGTCAACCCTTACGTCGCTTTTCCGAAGAGTAGAGACAAACCATCGGTGAGGAGGTTGCCAAGCTCTTGGCGTCCGGCTTCATCATGGAAGTGTTCCACCCCGAGTGGCTGGCCAACCCAGTCCTCGTTCTGAAGAAGAACAAGACCTGGCGCATGTGTATAGACTACACCAGCATAAACAAGGCCTGCCCAAAGGATCCATTCGCCCTCCCGCGGATCGATCAAGTTATAGACTCTACTGCCGGCTGTGAGCTCTTGTCCTTCCTGGATGCTTACTCCGGCTATCACTAGATAAAGCTGGACCTGGCCGATGCCCTGAAGACGTCCTTCATCACGCCCTTTGGGGCGTATTACTACATCACCATCTCGTTTGGTTTGAAGAATGCCGGAGCTACCTTCCAATGCTGCATGTAGAAATGCCTGCTGCCGCCACTCGGCCGCAATATCCACGTCTACATGGACGACATCATGGTGAAGACCAAGCAGCACCTCACGCTCCTCAATGACCTGAAGGAAATCTTTGCCAATCTGTGTGAGTACCAGATCAAACTCAACCCGGAGAAGTGCGTTTTCGGCGTGCCGGCTGGAAAGATAATCGGCTTCCTCGTCTCGGAGCGCGGCATTGAGGCAAATACGGAGAAGATCATGGCCATTGAGCGCATGCACAAGCCAGCCTGGTTGCACGGTGTCCAGAAATTCACCGGCTGCTTGGCCTCGGTCAGCCGGTTTCTCAACCGGCTGGGTAAGATGGCCTTGCCCCTATATCAGCTGATGAAGAAGACGATGTCGTTCGAGTGGAACGACCAGTCGGACGAATCCTTCCGGGATCTCAAGCGCATGCTCTCCATCACACCCGTCCTGGCCGCACCGACCAAGAAGGAGCTGATGTTGCTCTACATAGCCGCCACCTCGCGGTCGGTCAGCACGGTGATGGTGGTCGAGCGACTAGAGAAGGGCAAGATCCAGTCCGTCCAGTGCCCGTTCTATTACCTAAGCGAGGTGCTTTCCGCCTCCAAGCAGAACTACCCGCACCAACAGAAGATGTGTTACGGCGTGTATTTTACCACCAAGAAGTTGAAGCAGGATTTCCAAGAGCATGTTGTCATCGTTGTCAGCACGGCCCCCATCGGCGAGATCATGGGTTGTCGGGATACCTCTGGCCAGGTCACCAAGTGGGTGATGGAGCTAGCCGGCCACACCATCCTCTACGAGCCCTGCACCATGATAAAGTCCCAAGCTCTGGCCGACTTCCTCGTCGACTGGACCGAAACCCAGTACCTGCCACTGCCGCCGGATTCGATGTACTAACACATGCACTTCGATGACTCCAAGATGCGCTCCGGCTTGGGGGTCGGCATCGTGCTGTCTTCCCCGAAGGGCGACCGGCTTCGATACGCACTCTAGATCAACTTCGCTGCCTCCAACAATGTTACCGAGTACGAAGCCCTTGTGCATGGCCTCCAGCTTGCCAAGGAACTCGGCATCCGACGCATCTTGTGCTACGGCGACATGGATCTTGTTGTGCAGCAGTGTTCCGGCTAATAGGACGCTTGCGATGCCAACATGGCGAGCTACTTCCTCGTCCAGTAGATGTCTAGCTTCTTTGACGGCTGTGAATTCCTCCATGTCCCGTGCACAGAAGACAAAGTCGCCGATGCGCTAGCTAAGATCAGGTCATCCCGGCAGGCCATCCCATCCGACTTTTCCACGAGCACCTGAACAAGCCGTCCACCAAGCCGTCTCCGGACTCAGATTCCATCTTTGTCCCCGACGACCCGGACGCACCTCCTCCCAGCCTGGGGACTGCCAAACCTGTCCCAGGGACTGCTCCCTGGGGGCTGTCGATCCGGCCCGGGGGTTGCCGAGCTCGGGCCAGGAACTGCCACGACCAACTCAGCTGGCGACAACTCTGACCCGATCCCGGGGGCTGCCGAGCCCGGCCAGGGGACTTCCCTACTCAACCCGGTCGCCGTTGTCCTTAACCCGGGGGTTGCCACCCCCGGCTCAGGGGCCACGGCCTCGGAACCCGCCATCATGGCAGTCTTCACCGTAGTGACGGCTCCATCATGGGCCCTGCCCATTTCACAGTTCCTGGAGAACCGGGTTCTCCCCATGGAGGCGACCGAGGCTCAGCAAGTCCAACGCTGGGCGTCTGCCTACAACATCATCAACAACGAGCTCATCAAGCATAACTCAATAGGCATTTTCTAGCGCCGTGTTGAGCAGGACAAGGGAATAGAGATCCTCCTCGGCATACATCAGGGCGATTGCGGGCACCACGCCGCTGCGAGGTCCCTGGTGGCCAAGGCTTTTCGCCATGGTTTCTACTGGCCAACGGCCCTCCAAGATGCCGAGTCGCTTGTCCTCAAATTTGAGGGATGCCAGTGCTTCAGCAAGCGCAGCCACTAGCCGGCTTCAGCCCTGCAAACCATACCGATCACCTGGCCGTTTGCGGTCTCGGGGCTCAACATGGTGGGACCTTTCAAGACCGCTCGAGGCGGCATGATGCACTTGCTGGTGGCGGTGGACAAGTTCACCAAGTGGATCGAAGCACGGCCAATCAAGAAGTTGGAGCACGGCCAACCAAGAAGCTGGACGGGCCGACGGCCATCCGGTTCATCAAGGATATCGCGGTGTGCTACAGCGTCCCAAACAACATCATCACGAATAAGGCACCAACTTCGCCAAGGGCACACTCGCGCAGTATTGCTCCGTCTCTGGCATCCACCTCGACTTGGCTTCTGTGGCACACCCGCAGTCCAATGGCCCGATCAAGTGGCCAACGGCCTCATTCTATCTGGCATCAAGCCACGGCTCGTGGAGCCGCTTGTCCATTCACCCGGCAGCTGGCTCGATGAGTTGCCGGCCGTCCTCTGGAGTCTCCGCACAATGCCAAACCGGTCGATCGGGTTCACCCCGTTCTTCCTCGTCTATGGAGCTGAAGCCGTCATCCCGACCGACATAGAGTTCGACTCATCGCGAGTCGTGATGTACAGCAAAGCCGAAGCCAAGGAATCCTGCGAAGATGGCATCGACCTACCTAAGAAGTGCGCCTCTTGGTGCTCAGTCGGTCAGCCATCTATCAGCAAGGCCTGAGGCACTACCACAGCAAGAAGATCAATCCCCTCCCATTCTGCGAGGGAGACCTCGTCCTCCAACTCGTCCAGCAGCAAGCCGGCCAGCACAAGTTGTCCAATCCATGGAAATGCCCCTTCATCATCAGCAAAGCCATGTGTGACCGCAATGTGTACTACCTCATCGATTCCTGCAAGTCAAACAAAGCACACGAGAGACACTACCAGCAAAGAGACAACCCGGCCGTGGAATGCAGAACTCCTCCGCCCATTTTATAGTTAGCTGTGTGCACGTATGTATCACTACCTTTAGTAACTGTATGAAAACTATGGGGTCCCCGAACGACACTCAGGGTCTTCCCTTTCCTACCAAACTATTGTGTCTCACACACTTGTGCATTTTTTTCTTAAAAACCGCCACCGCTGGGTTGACTCTCTCAAACCCGGGGGCTCGGGGGCTGGCCGGTTTGGCCACCACCCGCCACCTTCCTTAGCAAAACTTGGCGTGTTCAGGTCACCGCGGCCCTCCACTTTGCCCTACACCACAGAACCAGCTTCGGCTGTTGGCCGGCCAAAAACATGGGCCAAAGCACCAGCACACTATGAATACTAAGTTAGGTCCGCGGGTTGGCCAACCCGGTCCCGCCACCTTATCTTACCGCACGACAGGCTAATCGCTAACCGGCTTTGCGGGGTTGCCACCAGCCAGCCCAGTGAGTGTTTCACTCGCGCTCAACGTTTGAAGAGCCTAAGTACTGCACACACCTTTCAAGCGTCGAACTCCTTGTCACGGACCGGATCTCGACCGTTCGACTCATGGGGGAGGCCCAAGAAGGGAAGCGAGCAAGAAAACGGCTCAAAAAACAAAAGCAAAAGTGCAAACACTCACCAAATATTTACATCACAAGTTAAAATAGGCCCAAGGCCAGAGTTCACTACATTACACCCAAAACCCTCTAGTGGGAGGGTCGACCTACTACCTAACAGAAATTATTGCAAAGATATAACAGGGCGTCCACAGCTTCAAGCATCTCTAGCACCGGGTTGAGCAGCTACCGGCTCTCCCACAGTGGCCTCTGGGTTCACTGAGGTGCTAGTATCCCCCACTTCGGCGTCCTCATCCCTGTAAACGCATGTTTCCTCGGAGCTACCCTTCGGATCGTCCAGAAGCAGGCCGAAGTCCTCAAATAGAATGACTCTGCCATTGTCCGTTCGCTCCGGCTGGAACTCATCATGAATCGTGAACCCAGCGGTGTAGCTGCCCTGATCGGTGATACATCCGGCCTCCGCGTGCAACTGGCGCTCTGCGCTGGCTCGCTGTCCCATCAGCCGATCCAGCGCCAAATCCGGATACCAAGACACAAACCGGAGCGCCATCTCGGCGCCGGCACGAGCGGCGGAGACACACAACGCGTGAAGCCGCTCCGGGCCTGCCTCCAACCACCGCGCCAGCCGCAAGAAGCTGTTCGGCACAATGGCGCCAGGCCAGAGGGCCGCCATCATCTCCACACCGGCCTCGGAGAGTCGTGCCATATGCTCATCGAACACTCACAGACGAGCTTTGGCGGCAGCCATGATCTCCGAGAATGTCCATGCGATCTGCAGGTTGGTCCTAGAACCCACGACCCCCTGCGGATCCCGCTGGAAGCGGACGGCCCCCTTCGCCACCCTGTGCGTCTCCGGGAAGTGCCCTATCAAAAGAAGAGCAAGACAAGTTAGCAACAACAGAATGTCGGCCTCTCAACCCGGCTGATTCAAAAGAAAGCACTTACTAGCGAAGGTCTCGTCTAGGTGCTGCGCTTCAAGCAACGTACCGTGCCGCTCCCTGGTGATGGCACGGTCACGGTCCTGAAGCGTCTTCTCCAGGTCGACAACCTTGGTGAGGGCTTCCTTCAGCTCGGCGTCCTTGGCCGCGGACGCCTTCTCGTATTCCTTGCGGCAGAGGAGTTGCGCATGGTGGGACTCCCCCACCTTGGCCCCCAACGCCTTCAGACGCTCCACCTCGGCCTAAAGTTGGCCCTTGTCGTCAGCCAGCTTATCACGTTGCTAGAATGCTTCAACAAGGGCCTGCTGGGCCTCCGCCTCCTTGGCTGCCTCCGTCTTGAGACGGTCCACCTCGGCAAGAGGTCGGCTCTTGTCACCAGCCAGACGCTCATGCAACTGGCCGGCTTCGCCAAGCACCCGTTGGGCCCCCACCGCCTCCGCCTTCAGCTTCCCCGCCTCGGCTCAGAGCCGACAGACGTCAGCAACGACCAGTCGAACTGATAGCCGGCTCAGATCAACCGAGTCCGCCATGACAGAACCTTGGTCGAAGCAGCTGCACGATGAAGATTCAGAAATAGAAGAAAGACTACTTTAAAATTTGACCCAACTACCATGTAGTTGGCCCAAATCTCGGGGGCTACACCTAGTGGCTGCGCTAGCGCACCCCCACTAAAAGAGCATGCAAGAAAGTTACCTTCAGCAACACAGAGTGCCTCCTCCTTGGTGTCAAGCAGCGCTTTGAGTTGCCGGTGCTTCTCCATGAGCCGGTTGATGACACCGGCCCAGTAGGAGTCCAGTTGCTACAAGGAACGATAATTAGCACAAGAAAACAATTTAAGATTTGACCCAACTACTACGTAGTTCGCCCAAATCTCGGGGGCTACACCCAGTGGGTGCACTAGCCCCCCCCCCAATAAAGAGCAGCAAGAAGAAAAAACAAAAGACAAAGGGAAAAATCTTACCATCACGGCACGGTCCAGCTCCCGTGCCCATTCCGTCTCAGCCTGGGCGTAGGCCTGGACCCTCTCCACGCGCCCGCGGAGGTGCTGGCTCCTGACGGCCATTACCTCCTCCTCCCGGGTGAAGGGCCCAAAGAAGACCTCGCTGGGCCTAGCCCGAGCCGACTGCGACCCGGCGGCCTGACGCCCTCCCCTCCTCCTTCGCGGCTGGCATCCCCTCCGGCGTTCTCTCTGGCACGATAGCCAGAGTCACCTGCGGTGCCACAGACTGCGGTGCCCCACCCATTGGCGCCCAAGGCGCCGCCTCCTCCAAGACGGCGTCGCCACCTCCTTCCTTGGCCTCCGCCCGCTCAACCGTGTTGGCCCATGGCGAGGTGTCGTCCCCGATCACCACGACCTCTTGATCAAGGTCCACCATCTTCGCGTGGCAGACCTGGCTTCTCTCCTCCTCCGATGGCGGCATGAAAACCGTCACCGACAGCTCCATTCCTGTCGGCATCTCGGGCCATGCCGGCTCCTCACCGGCCCGCGCCCACGCCGTGGAGTCGCTGGCCCAGGCCCGCACCGACGCCGCCTCCAGCTCCGCCTCAGCCCTGTTCCTGTCCCGCCAGGCCAGGCCCTCAGTGTCGGCCGGGTCTACACCGAGGTCTGTATTGGCCTACTCCTCATCCTGCTTGATGACGCTGGTCCGGGTTTTCCGGAACACGACACCACCATACTCGCGGCCTCCGATGCCGCCAGCACCAGCGATACCGGCAACCTGAAGCACAACAAAGTAAAAAGCGAGAAACAAGAAAAGCCACTCGATGACTCGCCAGAATTCGACAAAAAAGAACTCACCCAGCCACCAGGGGAGCAGGTGGCCTTGCCGGCGCCGCCTGCAGACCACAACGCCTCCTCTTGGCGGGCAGCTTCATGCGGGTCCGCCGTCTGCTTCACGGCCGGATTCCGAGGCGCCACGTCCCCCTTCCCATGGGTCCGACCAGCCGCCGCCGCCCCGCGAGAGGACCCGGCCACATTCGCGTCGCCGCCTGCTCCGCTCGCCGCCACTACATCGCCAACTTTCATCTACACCTCCGCCGTCAGACGACGTGTCAACAAGCAAGCACGAAAGCTTACCCGTGCGGAGCACCTCGCCAGCCTTGGTGTCGGCCTCCTCCGGGGCCTCGCCCGGGACCACCGCCTCCTCTGAGCCGGCCCGCTCCACCTGCGTCAGTGCCCGGTCATATGGATGCGGGATGGCATTCAGTAGCACCTCCCTCGTCGCATCAGCATGAACAAGAAGAAGAGCAACGGCAAAATACGAAGACCAAGGACTCACCACCAGCCCGGGCGCGTTTGGGTGTACGGAGGCTTCCCGAACTCCCAGTCCTCCTTCAGCCCGGCCTTGCAGATATTGTTGAGCCGACGGGCGACGGCAACGATGGTGTAGCGGCAGCACCCGGCGCATGATGAAGGCGGCGATTAGATCCATGCCGCTGAGCCCCTCCCGCTCCTTCATCTCCGCCACCTGCTGGCATAGATTGAGCACGTCCTGTGACGGGTGCATGGGAAGTAGGTCCAGTTCCGCTTCTCGTGCAGTGTCGTGTTGACGAAGGGCAGTAGATTGATCAGGTCCGCACCAAGGTTGCGAACGTAGAAGAAAGAGTTCGGCCACTTCTTGGCAGAATCCTCCAGCGACATCTTGGGGTACCCCCTGCGCTCCCCGCGCTCCGCGTTGAGATGAAGGCAGCCCCACATGAGGACATCTCCCTGGCCCCTGGCCCCTGCTGCTTCAAAAAGTAGAGGCACCCCTAGAGGTCGATGGTGGGCGCGACCCCCAGGTACCCCTCGAACAGGGTGACGAAACTGGAGAGTTGCAGGATGGCATCCGTGCCAAGATGATGAGGTTGGAGCCCGAAGAACTCCCGGAAGGTGCAGAAGAAGTGGCTCGCGGGAAGGCCAAACCCGCACTTGAAATGCGTGATGAAGACCACGCGCTTGGTCCCCTTCGGTCGCAGCTCCTGCTCGCCTCCCGGCAGCCACACGACAACCTCCGTCTCCCTCGGCATGCATCTGGTGGCACGCAGATACTGGATGTCCGCGGCGATGATGGTGGAGCCCATTCACGAGCCCGACGACAGTGGCATCGTGATGTAGGACGGAGCATGGAGAATGAGAGAAGATTTGTGGTGAAGTTTTGCTCGAAGAGCCGCGGAGCGTCGCAGCGCGCGGCGGTCGCAAGAGCAAAGGGAGGAGGAAGAAGATGGGGAGCTCGAGCGAGAGTGATCTTCGCAGCCCCCCTCCCCCAAATTTTAACGACTCAAACGTGGGGAAGTGGGATCGTTAGCGCACCCCTCCCACTTCCCCGCAATAAGTGGGCATGTACCGCATGCAATAACTACCTCGAGAATGGCAACCAACTCACGCAATAAATCCATGCTCGTGGGCCCAAGGTGCAAAGTGGTGGGCCCCGACTCGTCGCCCCATCCCATCGCACATGTGGCCTGTCAGGCCTTTTCAGCTTCCGAGCGCCATGTGACACTCACACAGAGCCCAAAACATTGCTTCAAGATTCAGCGGACTCCTCGGTTTCCCGCCCCCACCAGGATGCTGCGATCTGGCTTCCGGAAGCCGGCACACAGTGGGTGTTGCCCGACCCAGCGGCCGCAAGCTTCATCAACAAGCGTATTCTCAGGGGGGAAACTGCGGAGGCCCTCCCACTCGAAGTCAATGGACCTTCACAACTTCGGGAACTACTGTCGGGGGGATGAACCCCGGGCAGGCAACGGAACCCGCATCTTTTTCAAAAAACTTTGGGGTCAGCGTCGCCCCTCAGTCCAGCTCGCACTTGGCCGGGTTCCTCAACACGGCCAAGTCCCTCAACCCGGCCGAACTCTTCGGCATGACCAAGACGGCGACCCGGCCCTGCCGGCTGGCGCAAGCCAGCCAAACCTGGCGCACCAAGACCTCCCCAACAAGCCAGCTCCCCCGTGGCATATTCCTCCACCCGGCCATGGGTCAGCTCCCGTCCCATCCAGCCATACGATGGACAAGTCTCCATTCAAAGATGAGCAGGGCAACAGTGCCCACCAACTCCTTTGACCAGCAGAGGCATGGCAACAGTGCCCCACCTACCCTGCTTACCGAGGCCGACATGGCTACAACGCACCTGTCGTCATTGCTGATGACAGCAGACGGCGACCGAGCAGAGCGCCACTGTAGCAGACTCGACCTGGCCACTCTGTGACTTTCGACAAGACAGAGAATAGTGCCCCCTGGCAGATGGGGCCCTTGCCCGGGGAATCCGTCGAGCCTTGACACCCGACGGATCCTAGCACCAGCTTCCCGGACGATGACAGCCCGGCCGCACGGCCTTGTAACTTTACCATTGTAACCCTAGGGGGTTGACCTATAAACCCCCCAGGAGCCCTCATGTAGACGAGCGACGCACACAACACACGATTAGAATAGCCACACACACATTCACCTACGGGGAGAAGGAGCAGCCCAAGCCTTGGCCTGCCTTCCTTCTTCTCCCATACAGCTCCAGGAGCAACTCTCTACCATATAACATAAACCATCCTCGGCGGGACTAGGGGTATGATGTCTACTACACAACCTTCTTCTTGTAGACGTTGTTGGGCCTCGAAGTGCAGAGGTTTGTAGGACAGTAGCAAATTTCCCTCAAGTGGATGACCTAAGGTTTATCAATCCTGGGAGGCGTGGGATGAAGATGGTCTCTCTCAAAGAACCCTGCAACCAAATAACAAAGAGTCTCTTGTGTCCCCAACACACCCAATACAATTGTAAATTGTATGGGTGCACTAGTTCGGCGAAGAGATGGTGATACAAGTGCAATATGGATGGTAGATACGAGTATTTGTAATCTGGAAAAATAGAAAGAACAAGGTAACAAGTAAAAGTGAGCGTAAATGGTATTGCAATGCTAGGAAATGAGGCCTGGGGTTCATACTTTCACTAGTGCAAGTTCTCTCAACAATAATAACATAATTGGATCATATAACTATCCCTCAACATGCAACAAAGAGTCACTCCAAAGTCACTAATAGCGGAGAACAAACGAAGAGATTATTTTAGGGTACGAAACCACCTCAAAGTTATCCTTTCTGATCGATCTATTCAAGATTTCATAGTAAAATAACACGAAGCTATTCTTTCCGTTCGATCTATCATAGAGTTCGTACTACAATAACACCTTAAGACACAAATCAACCAAAACCCTAATGTCACCTAGATACTCCAATGTCACTCAAGTATCTGTGGACATGATTATACGATATGCATCACACAATCTCAGATTCATCTATTCAACCAACACAAAGAACTTCAAAGAGTCCCCCAAAGTTTCTACCGGAGAGTCAAGATGAAAACATGTGCCAACCCCTATGCATAAGTTCACAATGTGAACCCGCAAGTTGATCACCAAAACATACATCAACTAGACCACGTGAATATCCCACTGTCACCACAGATAAGCACATGCAAGACATACATCAAGTGTTCTTAAATCCTTAAAGACTCAATCCGATAAGATAACTTCAAAGGGAAAACTCAATCCATTATAAGAGAGTAGAGAGGGAGAAACATCATAAGATCCAACTATAATAGCAAAGCTCGCGATACATCAAGATCATGCCAAATCAAGAACACAAGAGAGAGAGAGAGAGAGAGAGAGAGAGAGAGATCAAACACATAGCTACTGCTACATACCCTCAGCCCCGAGGGTGAACTACTCGCTCCTCGTCATGGAGAGCGCCGGGATGATGAAGAGTGGCCACCGGTGATGGTTCCCCCCTCCGGCAGGGTACCGGAATAGTGCCCCGATTGGTTTTTGGTGGCTACAGAGGCTTGCAGCGGTGGAGCTCCCGATCTATTGTGCTGCTGGAAGTTTTGAGTATATATATAGCCTTCCCCTTGGAGTATATATATATATAGGAGAAAGAAGTTGGTCAGGGAGCCACGAGGGGCCCACGAGGGTGGGGGCGCGCCAGGGGGTAGGACGCGCCCTGGACCCTCGTGGCTTCCTCGAAGCTTCCCTGACGTCTACTCCAAGTCTCCTGGATTGCGTTTGTTCCAAAAATAACTCTCGAAGGTTTCATTCTGTTTGGACACAGTTTGATATTCCTTTTCTTCGAAACACTGAAATAGGCAAGAAAACAACAATTTGGGCTGGGCCTCCAGTTAATAGGTTAGTCCCAAAAATAATATAAAAGTATATAGTAAAGCCCATTAAATATCCAAAACAGGTAATATAATAGCATGGAACAATAAAAATTATATATACGTTGGAGATGTATCAAGCATCCCCAAGCTTAATTCCTGCTCGTCCTCGAGTAGGTAAATGATAAAAACAGAATTTTATATGTGGAATGCTACCTAGCATAATTCTCAATGTAATTTTCTTTATTGTGGCATGAATGTTCAGATCCAAATGATTCAAGATAAAAGATCATATTGCCATGAAAACAATAATACTTCAAGCATACTAACAAAGCTATCATGTCTTCTCAAAAAAACATGGCTAAAGAAAGCTATCTGAAAGTGCAACTATCCCTCAGTGGTTTTGGTAATTCATAACAACATATAGCTCATTGAGCTAATACTATTCCAAGACTATTATTTCAGGAAAGCTCAATGAAAGGCATGGCATGGATGATGAAAGTGGATCCCTCAAAATATCAAGGACAAAGGATTGGCTCAAGCTCAACAGCTCAAGACTCTTCATTTTACATTTTAGTGATCCAAGATCACATTGAGTCTATAGGAAAAGCCAATACTATCAAGGATGGATGAGGTGTTGCTTAATGAGCCTCTTGCTTCATGTGCTCAGTGATATGCTCCAAATACCCTCAACTACTTTCTCACATCCACATATGACCTAAACCCAAAGTCAAAATCGGTCCCACCGATTCTTTCTATCCGGCGCCACTGAGTTCAAATGTCATAGCCACTGCCACAAACCCTAGGCAAATCGGTCTTACCGATAGGGATCTCGGTCTCACCGAGATGGGGTTGTAATCTCTCTGTTTCCCTTTGTAACGTTTCGGTCAAACCGAAGTGAGCGATCGGTCCCACCGAGATTGCAATGTAAACTCCCTGTTTCCCTTTCGTAACATTTCGGTCTCACCAAAATGAGCTAATCGGTCCCACCGAGTTTACCTGACCAACTCTCTGGAAAGCTTATTACCAAAATCAGTCTCACCGAGTTTGTGTAATCGGTCTCACCGAGATTACATTATGCCCTAACCCTAACCATATCGGTCCTACCGAGTTGCATGTCGGTCCCATCGAAAATCCTAACGGTCACTAGGTTTACTAAATCGGTTTGACCGAGTCTGTTGAATCGGTCCCACCGAGTTTGGTAAATTGTGTGTAACGGTTAGATTTTGTGTGGAGGCTATATATACCCCTCCACCTCCTCTTCATTCGTTGAGAGAACCATCAGAACAAACCTACACATCCAACTTACCATTTTTGAGAGAGAACCACCTACTCATGTGTTGAGCCCAAGATATTCCATTCCTACCATATGAATCTTGATCTCTAGCCTTCCCCGAGTTGCTTTCCACTCAAATCTTCTTTCCACCAAATCCAAATCCCATGAGAGAGAGTTGAGTGTTGGGGAGACTATCATTTGAAGCACAAGACTAAGGAGTTCATCATGAACGCACCATTTGTTACTTCTTGGAGAGTGGTGTCTCCTAGATTGGCTAGGTGTCACTTGGGAGCCTCCCACAAGATTGTGGAGTTGAACCAAGGAGTTTGTAAGGGCAAGGAGATCGCCTACTTCGTGAAGATCTACCGCTAGTGAGGCAAGTCCTTCGTGCGCGACGGCCATGGTGGGATAGACAAGGTTGCTTCTTCGTGGACCCTTCGTGGGTGGAGCCCTCCGTGGACTCGCGCAACCGTTACCCTTCGTGGGTTGAAGTCTCCATCAATGTGGATGTACGATAGCACCACCTATTGGAACCACGACAAAAACATCCGTGTCTCGAATTGCGTTTGAATCCTCCAAACCCTTCCCTTTACTTTCTTGCAAGTTGCATGCTTTAATTTCCGCTGCTCATATACTCTTTGCATGCTTGCTTGAATTGCGTGATGATTGCTTGACTTGTCCAAAGATACCTAAAATCTGCCAAACTCTAAAATTGGGAAAAGGTTAAGTTTTTAATTGGTCAAGTAGTCTAATCACCCCCCTCTAGACATACGTCAAGGTCCTACAAGTGGTATCAGAGCTTTGGTCTCCATTTGCTTTGATTTCCATAGCTTTTGGTGGTCATAGCCTTGGTTTCACAACCTAGGAGTGTATGGCGTCTAGCGAGGGAAATTATCACCGTAGAGGTCCTTACTTTGATGGTACTAATTTTGCTAGTTGGAAGCATAAGATGAAAATGCATATTCTTGGACATAACCCCACCGTTTGGGCTATTGTGTGTATTGGCTTGCAAGGTGAATTCTTTGATGGGTGAGAGCCAAACCATGAAGCTAGCGCGGAAGAGTTGAAGATGTTGCAATACAATGCTCAAGCTTGTGATATCCTTTTCAACGGATTGTGCCCCGAAGAATTCAACAAAATAAGCCGTCTTGAGAATGCAAAGGAAATTTGGGATACTTTGATTGATATGCATGAAGGTACCGACTCCGTCAAGGAATCCAAGTTGGATGTGCTCCAAAGTCAGCTTGACAAGTTCAAAATGAAGGGTGGTGAAGGTGTCGCTGAAATGTACTCTAGGCTTGCTCTTATCACAAATGAGATTGCTGGCTTAGGAAGTGAAGAGATGACCGGCAGATTCATCATCAAGAAGATCCTAAGAGCATTGGATGGAAAGTATGATATCGTGTGCACATTGATCCAAATGATGCCAAACTACAAAGATCTCAAGCCAACGGAAGTCATTGGAAGAATTGTTGCTCATGAGATGTCACTCAAGGATAAGGAGGAACTTCACAACAAGTCAAGTGGTGCTTACAAGGCCTCATGTGAAGCCCCCACATCATCAAGTGAGAAACAAACTTTCAACGAAGAATTGAGCTTAATGGCGAAGAACTTCAACAAATTCTACAAGAGTAGAAGCAAAGAAAGAAGCTCTAAGTCAAGGTCCTACAATGACAAAAGATCTTCTAGTTGAGAGCGCAATTGCTACAATTATGGGAGACCCGGACACTATTCCAATGAGTGTACGACACCCTACAAAAGAAGAGAAGATTCTCCGAAAAGAAGAAGCAAAAGAGAAGAATCACCACCAAGAGAGAGGAGGAGTAGAGATGATCGTTATGAATGAAGACCCTCACAGAGAAGCAAGGATTCAGAAAGGAAGGACAAGTCATCAAGGAGCTACACAAAACGAAGACATCAAGCTCATGTTGGTGAATGGGTATCCGGCTCCGACTCCGACAATCACTCCGAAAGAAGCTATCACTCCGACTCCGAATATACTCAAGATGAAGGTGTTGCCGATCTAGCACTTGTGTCAACCAACTCCTACAACATATTTGATTCACCAAATGAAGGAATTGGAAGATGCTTCATGGACAAAGGTCCAAAGGTAACACATCGCGAGTATGTTGATTTCAATAGTGATGACGATTTAATTTGAGAACTCTTGTGATGAATACTATGATGAAACGTCAATTAATCATTCTAATCAAGATAAAACGAATGACAATGATAAGGATAAGATTGAGCTTCTAACCAAAGAACTAAATACTCTTAAGTTAGCCAATGAAACTATCTTCGAAGATCATCGAGAACTTTTAAGAGCTCATGAGAAGTTACGCTTTTAAAAGCTCAATCTTGAGCAAGAGCATGGGTTCTTAAAAGCAATCAATGATGATCTCTGTAAGAAAAGTTCTTCTTACCTTGCCAAGCGTTTACTCTTATCTACTTACATGCCTCAAGTCAAGTCTAGTAACAAGTACAAGAAAGATCCTTCCTCTAGTAGTAACAATAATAATGCCAAATCCAATATTGTTGCTTCTAGTAGTTCTCTTAATTCCACTAATGATTCTCTTAGCCAAGTTACACTTGAGCAAGAAAATAGCTTATTGAAGGGAATTATAGAGAAAGGTGTTTACAAGAGACTTGCCGGGAGTAAGCAATTCGAGGAAATTGTACGCAAGCAAGGAAGGCACCGGAAGAATCAAGGTGTTGGTTTTGAATGAAAGTTCAATGCCAATGGAGTTGAGTGGGAAGAAGATCAATACCCCAAGACGAAGTTTGTTCCTCAACAAGAGAAGTATGATCCTACTTCCTTCAAGGGAACACACGCACAAGATGATCTTCCACCACAAGACCACAAGAAGAAAGGCAAGGACAAGCTTCAAGAGGAGATTGATGCATTTGCAGAAACACCTAAGGCCTCGGTCAAGTGGATTCCCAAGACTACATCAAGTTCTACTTCATCAAGGACAACTACAACTCCAAGGATTCCCATCAAGATGATGTGCATCCCGCAGAAGAAGAACTAGAGAGTTCTTGAGGGTGACTTCGCCAACATTCTTCACTCATATCTTTATGGTAAGGACAAGTGCAATCAACTTCCACATCTTGCACTAGTTCAAGGAGTCACAAACCCTCATGTTGGTAAGGCAAGGGACAAGGTAACCTAATGATTTCATGGACATCATCTTGTGTGTGCATCACTCTATGTCTATGGATATTCTTGTTTGTTCCTTGTGGGACTAACCCATGTAGGTTTGTTGAAAGTGCAACTCACTTCAAAGGATTGCTCCAAATGATCTACATCAACCTTGAGCACCCACATCTTCAACACCTACATGAAGTCATCATCGACAAAACCCAAGGTTAGTTCATCCCTCTAAAAGGGGATCTCACATCTAGGGGGAGCTTAACTCTAAGAATTAAGTCAAAGCAACTCTAATGGTGTGAACACATCAATGCATTATGTAAAAGTGGTAACCCCACTTGAGCTTAAACGATGAGTTTGACCCATGATCAAATGTTCTCATTTGACTTCTAAGTCAATATAATCATATATAGATGACCTAGTCATCGCCAATTGTTTGATAGATGCTAGAATTGGTTGTGCATGCTTTGTCACATATTTTATTTGCCATTCTATTGTGTGAGCATGTTGGTTGCATATTTTACTCATTCGAGGACATCCACTTGTTTCTTTGATTGTTTGTGTTCTTTTTCTTTTTGCCAAGTGGATGGACAAGAATGCCTAAGAACCTTCTCTAGCTATCTATGCTTTTCTCGTCTCAAACTCTATTCATGCTACATCACAAAATTTGATCAAGTCAGATTCGAACCACTCTGTGTGAGGAGCACTCGGAGTCCCCGATTCGTCATAGACTTAAACTTCCAAAACTTCTTTGTGATTCTCGGTCTGACCGATTCCTCCATTTTGGTCCTACCGAGATCAGTAAGTTGATCTAGGTTTTCAATCTCGGTGCAACCCATTTGAACGTTTCGGTCACATCGAGCTGCAGTAACTGTATACAGTTATGCATCTCGATGCCACCGAGTTGTTCCACTCGGTCACACCGACAGGGTCGGGCTATATATACTCACGGGCAAAAATTTGGAACTTTCTCCGAACCTCTTTGCCTGCGCAATAGCTCGCTCTGCCTCCAGGCTCTCCAGATCGTCTCCTTGTCGCCAGCCGCCTCCTGTCGCTGGTCTCTGCCGCCGTCAATGGAATTCACCCCCACTGTTGCCGCCGTAGCGAGTTCATCGCCAAGCTAGGGTATGGAATCGATCATAGTGCTATCCTCGTCCGGTTCCTAGAACATTGTGTTCATTATGATTCTTGCCACGATTGAAACACTCCTATCCAGTCAATACAATCCTCAGATTAGATGCGATTTGAAAATTTAGGGTTAGGTTTCCGCCGAAACCATCTCGGACCCACCGAGTTGAAAAACTCGGTCCCACCGATTTGGCTAATGCCATTGCACTAGTAACTCTCGGTCTGACCGAGAATTGCTAATCAGTGTGACCAATTTTAGGACTTTGTGAAACCCTAGCAGTCTCGGTGCCACCGAACTATAACTCGGTCCAACGGAGTTCACTAGTTCAGGTTCAAAAACTGCTTCGGTATCACCGAGTTTGAAAATCGGTTGATCCAAAATGCTTTCTGTGGAAAACTAAAACTGAATCTTTGAATCATTCTTCTGAAAAATCTCTGCATTTTGTGATGCTCATCCATTCTATCTCATCTATAACTATTCACAAGGTCAGCAGTCAGTGATTTGCAGCATGTCAGACCAAAGTGATAGTCAGAACAAGTCAGAAGAGCACAATCACATGAGTGAGGGCACTAGTCCCTCTAGCACTTCAGATGATGGCAGCAGGAGAACCCCAAGCAATCTGCCTAAAGCTGCCACCAGGACAAGGAAGAAGAGAACCTCAGAATCTGAAGATGAGGATTATATGGCAGAAGAAGATGAGGCTACCTCCAAGAAGGTAGTGCTCAAAAAGGAGTATGCCTCAGCAAAGAACACAAAGCCTGGACTCAATAAGAAGGTTCCTGCCAAGAGGACACCTATGCTGAAGGTCAGAGGATCAACACAAGTGCCTGAAAAGATAGAACCCAAAGAGGCACCTGCAAGAAGAGTCACAACTTCCAAACCCAAGAAAGTTCCCACCGGAGAAACTATGAAGTTTACCATTGAATTAGAAGATGAAACTGCTGGTCAAGATAAGAAGAAGAAGAGAGCCAGAACCACTACTGCCCAGGTTCTTGGAAATCTCTCTATGAGGAGAGACTCTGAAGAGGAAGAAGAGGTTGCTGCACCAGCACCCAAGGCACAAAAGCTAATGGGTGATGCTATTAAGTCAGGGGTTGCAACATCAAAGCCCAAGGAAGCACCCAAAGCTGCCCCCAAGCCCAAGACTACACCAAAGAGGAATACTAGGAGTATTCCAGCTGCTGAGAAGAACAAGGCCCCAGTGCCTGAAGTTGCTGATGAGGAAGATGATGAAGGACAAGTCCTGAGAAAGCTAAAGCCCAAGATTCCAGACCACAATGATGCTCATCCTGTGGCTGAGAACATGAAGTTGAGAAAGGATGCAGGACTCAGATTGTGGAGTCTGTCAGATCCATATGCTACCAGTAGAAGGACTGCTCTTGACTATAGGTTCCACACTAAGGAACAACAGGACTTCTATGAGACAGTGATGTTGGACAAGAAACCAATAGTGTGTGATATGAGGTGGGTCGACTGGACCTACATGAAGGAAAATGAGGAACACTATCCTGGAGTGCAAGACAATTTTGTTGCTTGTGGAGTTGCAGACTTTGTTGGGCAGAAGCTCACAAAGTGGAATGATGAGCTCATTATGCAATTCTACTCCACAGCACACTTCTATCCAGATGGCAGGATAGTTTGGATGTCTGAAGGTACAAGGTACCAGTCACCAATTGAGAAATGGGCCAGTCTGATCAATGCCCCAAAGGAGAGTGAAGATGGCTTGGATGTCTATGCCAAGAAGAAGATGGACCACCACACCATGGCTCATATGTACAAGGAAATTCCTGATGCTGCCGTTGAGACTAATAAGTTTGGGTCAGTCCACTTCCTTCTATCAGGGCTGCCAACAATCAACTGGATCCTAAGGCACACTCTGTTGCCCAAGTCAGGTGACCACAACATGATTAGAGGGCATGCTATCAACTTGCTGCACTTGTTTGATGTGCCACAGAAATTCAAGGTCATGAGCCTCATTGTTGAGACCATTAAGAGGACAACAGCAGATCAGAAGAGGAGTTGTGGGTATGCCCCATAGATTCAGGAGTTGATTAACTCAAAGATGGGCACAGGAACTTACTTGCTGGATAAGGAACGTTTTGCTATCTATCCAGACTTTGAGGACAATCAAGTTGTGATGAATGAGAATGAACCATCATCAGTGCAAGCTCAAGAAAAGAAGGAGAAGGCAAAGAGAGAGAAGGATGCCAAGATGCCAACTCAAGAGGAGGCATCTGAATACTTTTTGAAGAACAAGCAGGAGCAGCTTGAATACTTGATAGCATCAACACTGAGGATTGAGAAGGGGTTGGCCACCCTAACTCAAAACTAGGAGAGCCTGGAAAGAATCATGGAACAAAAATTCTATGATCTAGATGTCAAAGTAACTGAGATTCAGTCAGTTGTGGAGCAGCTCTAGGATGACATGCAGGAGAGGAAGGGCAAGACTACCACTGAAGCATTTGCCAGAGTGCCTAGAGCTCATAGGTTAGCTGCAGTGCCTATGACAGACTCCAGAGCCACATCATCTACACCAGCTAGAACTCCTACAACTCCAGTTCAACCAGCTCCATCACCAACTCCTCCAGCTCCATCCACTTCAACTGAAGCCTTCATCCAAGGATCCATCTCTACACCACCACCTGAAGATCAAGCCTGAGAGTCGATCTAGCACTATGCATTTTCTATGAACTTTTTGGTAACTTGTTGCCAAAGGGGGAGAAAAATGTATAGATCACAGGCTTCCAGAGAGAGAGTGTTGCTTTTGTTCTCTCTTGCTTTGGTGGTTAAACCTTTGTTTGCTTTTGATTGCTTGAGATACTATGCTATTATCTGTGAGACATTGATGATCATGTGTTTGATCATAAGGCACACTTGTGCTTGTTAGATGATATTATCTTACCTATCCTTAAATGATCATTCACTTTGCTTGGTGATGAGTGCATGTATTCTATCTTTATTATTTTGAGCGCTCCACCAAGATGTATGTGATATGGAAGAGTAACCCATGAGCCTAATTCCTTGTGCATTTGCAGTCCAAAGCAAATTTTAAACTATGCAAAATTTAGGGGGAGCTCTTGCTTATCACATACTTCTCAAAGCGATGATGTTTTTCAATCTTATTATCATTTGTCGAAGCTTTGATCTATATGTTGTCATCAATTACCAAAAAGGGGGAGATTGAAAGTGCAACTATCCCTAGGTGGTTTTGGTAATTCATAACAACATATAGCTCATTGAGCTAATACTATTCCAAGACTATTATTTCAGGAAAGCTCAATGAAAGGCATGGCATGGATGATGAAAGTGGATCCCTCAAAATATCAAGGACAAAGGATTGGCTCAAGCTCAACAGCTCAAGACTCTTCATTTTAAATTTTAGTGATCCAAGATCACATTGAGTCTATAGGAAAAGCCAATACTATCAAGGATGGATGAGGTGTTGCTTAATGAGCCTCTTGCTTCATGTGCTTAGTGATATGCTCCAAATACCCTCAACTACTTTCTCACATCCACATATGACCTAAACCCAAAGTCAAAATCGGTTCCACCGATTCTTTCTATCCGGCGCCACTGAGTTCAAATGTCATAGCCACTTCCACAAACCCTAGGCAAATCGGTCTTACCGATAGGGATCTCGGTCTCACCGAGATGGGGTTGTCATCTCTCTGTTTCCCTTCGTAACGTTTCAGTCTAACCGAAGTGAGCGATCGGTCCCACCTAGATTGCAATGTAAACTCCCTATTTCCCTTTCGTAACATTTCGGTCTCACCGAAATGAGCGAATCGGTCCCACCGAGTTTACCTGATCAACTCTCTGGAAAGCTTATTACCAAAATCGGTCTCACCGAGTTTGTGTAATCGGTCTCACCGAGATTACGTTATGCCCTAACCCTAACCATATCGGTCCTACCGAGTTGCATGTCGGTCCCACCGAAAATCCTAACGGTCACTAGGTTTACTAAATCGGTCTGACCGAGTCTGTTGAATCGATCCCACCGAGTTTGGTAAATTGTGTGTAACGGTTAGATTTTGTGTGGAGGCTATATATACCCCTCCACCTCCTCTTCATTTGTTGAGAGAGCCATCAGAACAAACCTACACTTCCAACTTACCATTTCTGAGAGAGAACCACCTACTCATGTGTTGAGGCCAAGATATTCCATTCCTACCATATGAATCTTGATCTCTAGCCTTCCCCAAGTTGCTTTCCACTCAAATCTTCTTTCCACCAAATCCAAATCCCATGAGAGAGAGTTGAGTGTTGGGGAGACTATCATTTGAAGCACAAGAGCAAGGAGTTCATCATCAACGCACCATTTGTTACTTCTTGCAGAGTGGTGTCTCCTAGATTGGCTAGGGGTCACTTGGGAGCCTCCGACAAGATTGTGGAGTTGAACCAAGGAGTTTGTAAGGGCAAGGAGATTGCCTACTTCGTGAAGATCTACCGCTAGTGAGGCAAGTCCTTCGTGGGCGACAGCCATGGTGGGATAGACATGGTTGCTTCTTCGTGGACCCTTCGTGGGTGAAGCCCTCTGTGGACTCGCGCAACCATTACCCTTCGTGGGTTGAAGTCTCCATCAACGTGGATGTACGATAGCACCACCTATCGGAACCACGACAAAAACATCTGTGTCTCGAATTGCGTTTGAATCCTCCAAACCCTTCCCTTTACTTTCTTGCAAGTTGCATGCTTTAATTTCCGCTGCTCATATACTCTTTGCATGCTTGCTTGAATTGCGTGATGATTGCTTGACTTGTCCAAAGATAGCTAAAATCTGTCAAACTCTAAAATCGGGAAAAGGTTAAGTTTTTAATTGGTCAAGTAGTCTAATCACCGCCCCCCCTCTAGACATACTTCAAGGTCCTACACTATCCCTACAAAATCATATAGTCTGGCTATGCTCTATCTTCATCACACAAATTATTTAATCATGCACAACCCCGATGACAAGCCAAGAATTGTTTCATACTTTACTATTCTCAAACTTTTTCAACTTTCACACAATACATGAGCGTGAGCCATGGACATAGCACTATATGTGGAATAGAATGGTGGTTGTGGGGAAGACAAAAAAGGAGAAGATAGTCTCACATCAACTAGGCTTATCAATGGGCTATGGAGATGCCCATTAATAGATATCAATGTGAGCGAGTAGGGATTGCCATGCAATGGATGCACTAGAGCTATAAGTGTATGAAAGCTCAACAAAAGAAACTAGGTGGGTGTGCATCCAACTTGCTTGCTCACGAAGACCTAGGGCATTTTGAGGAAGCCCATCATTGGAATATACAAGCCAAGTTCTATAATGAAATATTCCCACTAGTATATGAAAGTGACAACATAGGAGACTCTTTATCATGAAGATCATGGTGCTACTTTGAAGCACAAGTTTTGAAAAGGATAGTAACATTGTCCCTTCTCTCTTTTTCTCTCATTTTTTATTTTGGTGGGCTCCTTTGGCCTCCCCCCCATTTTTTTAAGGTCCGGAGTCTCATCCCGACTTGTGGGGGAATCATAGTCTCCATCATCCTTTCCTCACTTGGGACAATGCTCTAATAATGAAGATCATCACACTTTTATTTACTTACAACTCAAGAATTACAACTCAATACATAGAACAAAATATGACTCTATGTGTATGCCTCTGGCGGTGTACCAAGATATGCAATGAATCAAGAGTGACATGTATGAAAGAATTATCAAGGTGGCTTTGCCACAAATACGATGTCAACTCCATGATCATGCAAAAGCAATAAGACAATGATGGAGCGTGTCATAATAAACGGAACGGTGGAAAGTTGGATGGCAATATATCTCGGAATGGCTATGAAAATTCCATAATAGGTAGGTATGGTGGCTGTTTTGAGGAAGGTATATGGTGGGTGTATGGTAGCGGCGAAAGTTGTGTGGCACAAGAGAGGCTAGCAATGTTGGAAGGGTGAGAGTGCGTATAATCCATGGAATCAACATTAGTCATAAAGAACTCATATACTTATTGCAAAAATCTACAAGTTATCGAAACGAAGTACTACACACATGCTCCTAGGGGGATAAATTGGTAGGAAAATACCATCGCTCGTCCCCGACCGCCACTCATAAGGAAGACAATCAATAAATAAATCATGCTCCAACTTCATCACATAACGGTTCACCATACATGCATGCTATGGGAATCACAAACTTCAACACAAGTATTCCTCAAATTCACAACTAATCAACTAGCATGACTCTAATATCACTATCCTCATATCTCAAAACAATTATCAAGCATCAAATTGATCATAGCATTCAATTCACTTTCTATGATAGTTTTTATTATACCCAACTTGGATGCCCATCATTCTAGGACCAATTTTATCAAAGCAAATACCATGCTGTTCCAAGAGAATCTCAAAATAATAGAAGTGAATCATGCGAGATTAATAATTTCTACAAAATAAAACCACCGCCGTGCTCTAAAAAGATATAAGTGAAGCACTAGAGAAAAATTGTCTAGCTCAAAAGATATAAGTGAAGCACATAGAGTATTCTAATAAATTTCGAATCATGTTGTGTCTCTCCCAAAAGGTGTGTACAGAAAGGATGATTGTGGTAACTAAAAAGCAAAGACTCATATCATACAAGACGCTCCAAGCAAAACACATATCATGTGGTGAATAAAAATATAGCTCCAAGTAAACTTACCGATAGACGAAGACTAAAGAGGGGATGCCCTCCAGGGCATCCCCAAGCTTAGGCTTTTGGTTGTCCTTGAATTATCTTGGGGTGCCATGGGCATCCCCAATCTTAGGCTCTTGCCACTCCTTATTCCGTAGTCCATCAAATCTTTACCCAAAACTTGAAAACTTCACAACACAAAACTCAACAGAAAATCTCATAAGCTCCGCCAGTGCAAGAATGAAAAACCACCACTTAAGGTACTATAATGAACTAATTCTTTATTTATATTGGTGTTAAACCTAATGTATTCCAACTTATATATGGTTCATACCCCCCGATACTAGCCATAGATTCATCAATAATCAAACAACACATGAAAAAGAGAATATGTCAAAAACAGAACAATCTGTAGCAATCTGTAACTTCTGAATACTTATGGAACTCTAAAAACCCTAACAAAATAGGAAGTCCTAGGAAATTTGTCTATTGATCTACTGCAAAAAAGAATCAACTAAAAAGCACCTTTCTGTGATTTATTAAAATTATTCTCGTGCGCACAATAGTTTCTGTTTTTCGGCAAGATCAAATTAACTATCACCATAGGTTATCCTATAGGTTCTACTCGGCACAAACACTAATTAAAACATAAAACCACATCAAAACAGAGGCTAGATGAATTATTTATTACTAAACAGGAACGAAAAGCAAAGAACGAAAAATAAAATTGGGTTGCCTCCCAACAAGCGCTAACGTTTAACGCCCCTAGCTAGGCATGATGATTTCAATGATGCTCACACAAAAGATAAGAATTGAAACATAAAGAGAGCATCATGAAGAATATGACTTTCACATTTAAGTCTAACCCACTTCCTATGCATAGGGATTTTGTGATCAAACAACTTATGGGAACAATAATCAACTAGCATAGGAAGGCAAAACAAGCATAACTTCAAGATTTTAAGCACATCGAGAGGAAACATGATATTATTGCAATTCCTACAAGCATATGTTCCTCCCTCATAATAATTTTCAGTAGCATCATGAATGAATTCAACAATATAACCATCACATAAAGCATTCTTTTCATGATCTACAAGCATAGAATTTTTATTACTCTCCACATAAGCAAAATTCTTCTCATTCGGAATAGTGGGAGTATCATAAGAGACTCAAATACTATAAATTGTTTCCATATTAAAAGAGTAATGTTCAGAAAAAGGGTAATCATAATCATGGAAAGTTTTATAAATATAATCATCACTACTTTTTATAGCATAAGTTTCATCAGAATAATCATCATAAGTAGCAACTTTGTTCTCATCATAATCAATTGAAACCTCTTCCAAAATAGTGGATTCATCACTAAATAAAGTCATGACCTCTCCAAATACACTTTCATAAATATTATAAGATTCAACACCCTCCAAAATAGTGGGATCATTGCTTCCTAAAGATGACACTCTTCCAAACCCACTTTCATCAATATAACCATCATAAATAGGAGGCATGCTATCATCATAATAAATTTGCACATCAAAACTTGGGAGGCTAAAAATATCATCTTCATTAAACATAGCATACCCAAGCTTGGGAAAAGCATTAATTGCAGCAATATATTCTCAAACATGTCATTCTCATCAAACATAGCATCCCCAAGCTTGGGCCTTTTCCTATCATAAGCATAATCACTCTCATCATTAATAGTATGGATAGCACCAATAGTATACCAATTACCATCATCACAATGAGTAATAGGAGCAACATCATTTGGGAGGGATACCTTTCTACCTTTGCTTCTCTGTCTTTTCTTTTTATTCTTCACATCATGTGTGCGTTCAACCCTCTTTTTGAGCTCCTTATTAATGAGATTGGTTGAATAGAAAGGTCCTCCTCGTTACCTGATTCATCATAAGAAATACTAGGAGGATATTGGCAAGTCTCTTCCATTTAATTAGTATTCTCTTCATCTTCCATTTGCTTTCTTTCCTTTATATAATTGGCAACATAAGGGTTTTCAATGCAATTCACCGCACAATACATAAAAATTTCTTCTAGATCAAAATCAAGAGCTTTATCAAGGACAAATTCAGGCATATCTTTAGTTATACGTTTTATTTCTTCATAACCCAAAAGCAAACTAAGTTCATTATGATGTGCAAGGGAAATCAAGTCATCACATTTTTTGGACACGATACGATCATGAAACAATTTGCATTGGGGACACGATACGATCACGTTCATTGCAAAGTTCACAAGGATGGCAAAGAAATTTTAAATTTTCTGTACAAGCATCTAGCCTTTATTGCAACCATTTAGTTTCTAAATACTTATTCCTCTTGCAAAATCTATCTTCCCTATTTGGTGTGTACTTGCAAACTCTATGCACTCCACAAAAATTGACATGCTTATAAGAGACATTTTCATCATGACTAGTGCAATAATCATTAGTACCATGGATATTCAAAGATTTCATACTAACAACATTGCAATCATGCTCCTCATTCAAAGATTTAGTGACAAACATTTTATAGACTTCTTCTTCTCGCACTTGAGCACAATTTTCCTTTCCATCATTCTCACGAAAGATATTAAAAAGATGAAGCGTATGAGGCAAACTCAATTCCATTTTTTTGTAGTTTTATTTTATAGACTAAACTAGTGATAAAACAAGAAACTAAAAGATTCGATTGCAAGATCTAAAGATATACCTTCAAGCACTCACCTCCCCAGCAACAGCGCCAGAAAAGAGCTTGATGTCTACTACACAACCTTCTTCTTATAGACGTTGTTGGGCCTCCAAGTGCAGAGGTTTGTAGGACAGTAGCAAATTTCCCTCAAGTGGATGACCTAAGGTTTATCAATCCGTGGGAGGCGTAGGATGAAGATGGTCTCTCTCAAATAACCCTGCAACCAAATAACAAAGAGTCTCTTGTGTCCCCAACACACCCAATACAATGGTAAATTGTATATGTGCAGTAGTTCGGCGAAGAGATGGTGATACAAGTGCAATATGGATGGTAGATATGAGTATTTGTAATCTGAAAATATAAAAACAGCAAGGTAACAAGTGGTAAAAGTGAGTGTAAACGGTATTGGAATGCTAGGAAACAAGGCCTTGGGTTCATACTTTCACTAGTGCAAGTTCTCTCAACAATAATAACTTAATTGTATCATATAACTATCCCTCAACATGCAAAAAAGAGTCACTCCAATGTCACTAATAGCGGAGAACAAACGAAGAGATTATTGTAGGGTACGAAACCACCTCAAAGTTATCCTTTCTAATCGATCTATTCAAGAGTCCATAGTAAAATAACACGAAGCTATTCTTTCCATTCGATCTATCATAGAGTTCATACTAGAATAACACCTTAAGACACAAATCAACCAAAACCCTAATTACCTAGATACTCCAATGTCACCTCAAGTATCTGCGGGCATGATTATATGATATGCATCACACAATCTTAGATTCATCTATTCAACCAACACAAAGAACTTCAAAGAGTCCCCCAAAGTTCCTACCGGAGAGTCATGACGAAAACATGTGCCAACCCCTATGCATAAGTTCACAAGGTGAACCCACAAGTTGATCACAAAAACATATATCAAGTAGATCACGTGAATATCCCATTGTCACCACAGATAAGCACATGAAAGACATACATCAAGTGTTCTCAAATCCTTAAGGACTCGATCCGATAAGATAACTTCAAAGGGAAAACTCAATCCATTACAAGAGAGTAGAGGGGGAGAAACATCATAAGATCCAACTATAATAGCAAAGCTCGCGGTACATCAAGATTGTGCCGAATCAAGAACATGAGAGAGTGAGATCAAACACATAGCTACTGGGACATACCCTCAGCCCCGAGGGTGAACTACTCCCTCCTCGTCATGGAGAGCGCCGGGATGATGAAGATGGCCACCGGTGATGGTTCCCCCCTCCGGCAGGGTGCCGGAATAGCATCCCGGTTGGTTTTTGGTGGATACAGAGGCTTGCGGCGGTGGAACTCTTTATCAATTGTGCTCAGGGAAGTTTTCGGGGCATATGGATATATATAGGCGAAAGAAGTCGGCCAGGGGAGCCACGAGGGGCCCACAAGGGTGGGGGGCGCGCCCAGGGGGTAGGGCGCGTCCTGCACCCTCGTGTCTTCCTCGAAGCTTCCCTGACGTCTACTCCAAGTCTCCTGGATTGCGTTTGTTCCAAAAATAACTCTCCCGAAGGTTTCATTCCGTTTGGACTCCGTTTGATATTCCTTTTCTTCGAAACACTGAAATAGGCAAGAAAACAACAATTTGGGTTGGGCCTCCGGTTAATAGGTTAGTACCAAAAATAAGATAAAAGTATATAGTAAAGCCCATTAAACATCCAAAACAGGTAATATAATAGCATGGAACAATAAAAAGTTATAGATACATTCGAGACGTATCAGGGTATTATCCATCTGGAGAGCCCAGAACCTGGGTATGTCTTGCGTCTCTCGCTTGCTCATGCCGACCTCGCCTATGGAGCCCACCGGTGCCCTCGAGCCTCCTCCTTTCTTTAGCCATCCTTTAGCATCTGCCATGCGCCCACCACGACACAGTTAGCGAGGAATGCAGACATTGGATTTTAACATAAAGTGGTTTCAAATATTTGAAAATCCAAATTAAGATGGATCCAGCCTTATGAATCGGATATCATGCCATTTGTAAACCATATTTATGTATGAACGGTGTTGTGCTTTTGAAAGTATATATATAAAATGATGTATATAGATTTGTATTCGAATACAAAATGGATCCTGCCCGAAAAAGAATACAAATAGGATTCGAATTGAGTTGGCACGGTAAACCTGCACTCTTTCTCTGCAAAAAATTGAACGAAGCAGGGAAACTCCCAGTAACCGCCCGAAACCAAAATCTACGAGATGGAAATTACTACCTATCCCTGACACGCAAAGCCTATCAGCTCGATTTCTATAGGTTTCGATAGGGGTAGGCTTGTAATTTCACCCAAACGTGACTTAACTGCCTCCGCCTCTCACCTCCCCGGATTCATACATGGTGGGCGCCAAAACACAGTTTCTCCTTGGCCGAAATTGCCTCTCACCTCCCTCCCCAATTCATACACGGTGGGTGCAAAAACAAACTCTTCTTAGCCAAAATCTCCATCGAGAAATATTCGGTGTATGCGAGATTACCGTCCTATCCCCAACCGACTAATATTGTTGTGATGTAGGAAATTTTAAATGGGGGCTAAGTTTATAAATTTACTCGCATTTGAGACAAGTGAGCCCCGTAGACATGGTTCCCCCCTTCCTCTCTCCCTCCGTTCCCCATTTGTACTCCGTGGGCACCAAAACACCCTCTCCACCGCAGTCTATCGGTGTACAAAGTGTGGGTACTTCTGTAACCCTCACTTGTGCACGGACGGTTGCGGCCACGCGTACAATATGGCTTGGCAAAGCAGAGGAGGACGGCAGAAGGCAAGGCGGGAGCATAGAATATCAAAGCAGACGCTCAAGGCAACAAGCAGTAGGAGGCGAGCAGGGGCACACCCGGCAACAAGCCTTGCCGAGGCGACCTGCGAATCCCCCCGGCAAGCTCCTTGCCGGAGCGGCCTGCGAAGAGACCAGCAAGGCCACCACCCTTGGGGTTGAGAACTCTGATACCATCGACAACGTTAAGACCCAGATTTTGAGAGCACATGCCTGGTAGCATGCAGCCCCTCACAAAGATTTGCAACCCACGAATCCACGTGGGATTAGAAGGCAAAGACCCCCGACAAGACCCTTGTTGGGGACGACTCCAAGGCCCCTAGCAAGCCTTGCCGGGGACGATCGCTGAGCCGTGGCCAGACCCGCGCCCGGCAAGGTTTCACTGGTTCACCACCAATCCAGTACGACGATAGGCACGCCAGCTAAGCAGGCACCTGCATGGCGGCATGCAAATCTTCGTGGAAGCGTACCATTTCACCAACACAGCAGCTGGTTGGCCAGCGTGGCGCTGCATGCCTCGTCGGCCCAGACGCGTGGCGAGGCGAGGAGGAGCGGCGAAGGACGAGATGGCCTTTGTTGCCGTCCCCAATAAAGCGAAAGGACACGTAGGCAGTGCATTAAATGCACTTGTCCTATGTTAATCGAGCGATAAGCTCATACCACTGTAGCCTGCCACCTCCTGTGTGCCCCTGTGGCAACCCCTTTGTGTATAAAAGGAGGCCCGAGGCACACAGATAGAGGATTCAGACTTTTGGACAAAGCACGCACCATAGCTAGTTCAAAAGGTCAAGAACACACATATAACCATAAAAAAGCAGGACTAGGGTATTACGCATCTTTGCGGCCCGAACCTAGATAAAAGTCATCTGCGTGCTAAAGGCTCAACCTGCTCTTCGTGCAACTAATCTCCCGCCGAACGTAGAAAGGATCCTTGTGACCCCATAGGTGATCTGTTTTGCCAACATCTTTGGCGCGCCAGGTAGGGGGAGTTCGTTGTGAGAATCTGGTCTGTAGTTAGTACAGTAGCTCTTTCATCGCCATGGCTCCAAAGAAGAAGACGACTGTGGCGATCGGCCCATCCGAGGCCGCTCCGCCCGCACCGCGCGAACGGGCGACGGGGCGGGCGCCGGTGGTGGAGGAGATCGAAATCGCCCGCACCATCTGAATACAAGAAGTCAGGCAGTCGGCGTCCTCCGCACCGACGATGGAGGTCGGCGCGCCACCGTGCCCAAGGATGGAGCTGTGCCACCTGCAGGTGGTGCGGGGACCTCCAAGGGCAGAAGATTGACTTCGCCAATGCGTGTGCCGCGGTCTCCTCAGCTCATGCACGATGAACCATGCTGCATTGTTCAGGATCCCGGGCATCGCCACGGCAAGAGCCCTCAGCGTCACTCTCAAGACACGCAAGGCCGACATGCACGCCATGATGCAGGCAAAAAGAGCGCGTGCTATCGAATCGTGATGGGACTCCTTCTAACATCGTTAGAAGTCCGAGTTCCTCCCATTCCTCTCTCCTGTCGCTGCCACCCACGCGAGCGGAAGCACTGTCGTGAGTGCAGCTCCTCCTTGACTTTCCTCCTGCCCAGAGAAGCAAGAAGAGTGGAGGCCTGCTATCCATAGCCTTATTGGCCATGCCAACAGGGATGGCCACCAGGGAGCAAGCCCCTCACGGCGCCGAAATGATGAACCGACGCGTGCAGGCAGTGGAAGGGTCGAGGGAGCTGCAACCACGATGCACCCCCCTCCGCCCTGGTCGGCCCATCGGGGCGATGCCCGGGACAACGTGTCCACGGCGTCGTCAGACCCGTGGACGTGCCCTGACCAACGGTGAGTTCTTCGAGAGCGCCTCAAGGAGGACGCCTGGACTACTATCGAGCGGCAACGGGAAGCATGCCACTAGTCTGATAGGCATGCTGGGCCCACTGAGTACAGGCCTGCGCTAGGGGATGCTAGCGACCTGACATAAGCAATCACTTTTCCAGAATTCACCCGCGAGCTGCTGCAGTTCCAGTGGCCCAACACCCGCACGTTCAAACCAGAGGTCCCAGAGAAGTACGACGGCAAGACTCACCCGTTTGAGTTCCTGAGTGTTTACACTATTGCGATGCAAGCTGCCGGGGCACGAAACGACAAGATACTCGCCAACAATTTCACGTTGGCACTTAAGCCCAACGTAAAGTCATGGTTGATGCATGTGCCGATAGATTCCATCGCTTCTTGGTCCGACCTGTGCCACAAGTTCATTGGTGCCTTCACGGGCAGCCACATGGCTCCTGGACAGGCAAGCGACTTGCACGTGATCCCTCAGAGATACGACGAATCTTTGTGCAAGTACGTATAGAGGTTTAGCCATGTGCAGTACAACATCCTCGATGTTCATCCCGCCGCCGCGATCAGCGTGTTCCACCAGAACGTGAGCAATTGAAAGATTCCTGGTGTTGGGTAACGTAGTAATTTCCAAAAATTTCCTACGCACACGCAAGATCATGGTGATGCATAGCAATGAGAGGGGAGAGTGTGTCCACGTACCCTCGTAGACCGAAAGCGGAAGCGTTAGCACAACGCGGTTGATGTAGTCGTACGTCTTCACGGCCCGACCGGTCAAGCACCGAAACTACGGCACCTCCGAGTTCTTGCACACGTTTAGCTCGATGATGTTCCCCGTACTCTGATCCAGCAGAATATCGGGGAAGAGTTCCGTCAGCACGACAGCGTGGTGACGGTCTTGATATTCTACCGTCGCAGGGCTTCGCCTAAGCACCGCTACAATATTATCGAGGAGAACTATGGCGGAGGGGGGCACCGCACATGGCTAAGAGATCAAGAGATCAATTGTTGTATCTATGGGGTGCCCCCTCCCCCGTATATGAAGGAGTGGAGGAGGGGGCCGGCCAAGGGGGGTGGCGCACCCTAGGGGGGAGTCCAACTCGGTGGGAGTTGGACTCCCCCCTTTCCTATTAGGAAAGGGAGAGGGAAGGAAGAGGAAGGAGGGAGGAAGGAAAGGGGGGCCATCCCCCCTCCCAATTCGGATTGGGCTTGGGGGGCGCCCCTCCCTTGCTCCTTTCCCCTCCTTTCCACTAAGGCCCAATAAGGCCCATATACCTCCCGGGGGGTTCCGATAACCTCCCGGAGCACCGGTATTTCCCAATCTAACCCGAAACCTTTCCGGTGTCCAAATATAGTCGTCCAATATATCAATCTTTATGTCTTGACCATTTCGAGACTCCTCGTAAAGTCCGTGATCACATCCGGGACTTCGAGCAACCTTCGGTACATCAAAACTCGTAAACTCATAATAAAACTGTCAACGAAACCTTAAGCGTGCGGACCCTACGGGTTCGAGAACTATGTAGACATGACCGAGACATATTTTTGATCAATAACCAATAGCGGAACCTAGATGCTCATATTGGCTCCTACATATTAAATGAAGATCTTTATCGGTCAAACCGCATAACAACATTCGTTGTTCCCTTTGTCATCGGTATGTTACTTGCCCGAGATTTGATCGTCGATATCCAATACCTAGTTCAATCTCGTTACCAGCAAGTCTCTTTACTCGTTACGTAATGCATCATCTCGTAACTAACTCATTAGCTACATTGCTTGCAAGGCTTATAGTGATGTGCAATACCGACAGGGCCCAGAGATACCTCTCCGACAATCGGAGTGACAAATCCTAATCTTGAAATATGTCAACTCAACAGCTACCTTTGCAGACACCTGTAGAGCACCTTTATAATCACCCAGTTACGTTGTGATGTTTGGTAGCACACAAAGTGTTCCTCCGGTAAGCGGGAGTTACATAATCTCATAGTCATAGGAACATGTATAAGTCATGAAGAAAGCAATAGCAACATACTAAACGATCAAGTGCTAAGCTAATGGAATGGGTCAAGTCAATCACATCATTCTCCTAATGATGTGATCCCGTTAATCAAATGAAAACTCATGTCTATGGTTAGGGAACTTAACCATCTTTGATTTACGAGCTAGTCATGTAGAGGCATACTAGTGACACTATGTTTGTCTATGTATTCACACATGTATTATGTTTCTGGGTAATACAATTCTAGCATGAATAATAAACGTTTATCATGAGATGAGGAAATAAATAATAACTTTATTATTGCCTCGAGGGCATATTTCCTTCACCTAGACAGTTGGCCATGAACAAGGGCGCGATGTTGCCAAGCTGTACATTCTGGCTGACAGATGTGCCCGAGCAGAAGAAGGAAGGAAGTACCCCAGCGAAGACGCCGATGTGGGAAGTGAATCTGAAGACGAAGACATCGTCGCCCCAGCAAAGAAAGGCCGACGGCGTAATAGGAAGCGCAAGGGCAAGACCGTGTGCTTGCCCTCGAGGAATCTGGCGACCCCAATAGCACCAAGAAGGCCAAGGTTGACGACCCTGGCAAGGAGATTGCCGGGTGCAACACCTGCCGGCCCTTGGCGGCTGCCAACAAGTCAAAGGGCTCCGACAAGCAGTACTGCAAGATCCACTGCACCAAGGGCCACGACCTCCAGAACTTCCGCCAAGTGGAGCTACTGATAGAGAAGCAAAGGGCTGAGTACGAGAGACGAGACAAGGATTAGGGCCAAGGAGGCGCTGAAGGGTCCGGCAAGAAGCGTGGCGGCCAAGGGGGACGTGGCAACAAGGAAAAGCAACAAGAGAGGCCTGCCCGAGGCCGTGACAAGAAGGAGGAGGATGATGATCATGATGATGATGACGAATCCACCAAACATGAGTTCCAGAAGGCAACAGAAGTCATTTGTGTCGACGGAGCTGCTTTGCTGCATTCTTCCCACCGCCAACTGAAATAGTGGGCGCGTGAGATTAATGCAACGGAACCAGTAGTTGATGCCCAGAAGCTGTTGATGTGGTCCCACACGCCTATCATTTTCGACGCTGAGGATCACCCCGATCGCACCACTTCGGTCGGGTGTTTGCAGTTGTTGGTATCCCCAACAATACACAACCTCCAGGTGACGAAGATGTTAGTTGACGGTGGGGCCAGCCTTAACTTGATATCGCCCAACATGGTCAAGAGGCTGCAGATCCCCGATGAGGATCTCGAGGAGACGGGCACGTTCCAAGGGATCAATCCGGGGAGGAGTTAGCCCAAGGGAAAGGTCATGCTATCAGTTTCATTTGGTGGCGACGTCACCTATAGGATGGAGAGGATCGTTTTCGGTGTCGCTGAGATCCCATTACCATACAACGGGATCCTTGGTCGCCTTGTGCTGGCCAAGTTTATGGCGGCGTTGCACTATGCATACAAAAAATTGAATATGCCTGGCCCAATTTGCATCATCACCGTCAGTTGCGACAGGAAGGATGCGCTCGTTTGCGCCGATCAGCTCTATCGAGGGGCGGTTGCAGCATCTTCCACCAAGGCACCTGCTCCTGCTACCGAGAAGAGGATCAATAAGGCCTCGACCGCCGGTAGGACACCTGGCTCCGGCAAGGGCTTCTGTACCCTCTCTAGCAAACGCGCCTCCTCGGAGTGCTGTGTTTCCGCTGGAGATGTACAAGAGAGCTCTACCGGCAAGAACAAAAAGTCCAAGGCGGTCCCCCTGGAAACTAAGAAGGTGTCTGTCAAGGAGGATGTCACGGGTGGAGCTTTCTTCATAAGCTCCAACCTCGATAGTAAATAGGAAAGCGTGCTCGTCGCCTTCCTGCGGGCGAATGTCGACGTGTTTGCATGGCAAGCATCCGACATCCCCGACATTCCCAGGGAGGTGATTGAGCACTATCTTGCTGTCTGCCCCCATGCGAGGCCCTTCAAACAAAAGGTCAGAAAGCAAGCTTTGGAGTGACAAGAGTTTACCGTCGAGGAGATCAGGAAGTTGGAGGTGGCAGGTTTGGTCAAGGGAGTTCTCCACCCGACATGGTTGGCCAATCCGGTTGTAGTACGTAAGGCAATGGGAAGTGGAGGCTATGTATCGACTATACTGATATTAATAAAGCCTGTCCATAGGATCCTTTCCCATTGCCACGTATCGATCAGATAGTGGACTCCACTACTGGGTGCGACCTGCTGTCATTCCTTGATGCTTACTCAGGGTATCATCAGATTTTCATGACAAAGGAAGATGAAGAGAAGACCGCGTTCATCACCCCATGTGGTACGTACTGTTTTGTACGGATGCCTTTCGGGTTGAAGAGCACTGGTTCAACATTCGCTCGAGCAGTCCAAATTGGTTTTGAGACCCAACTCCGTAGAAGTATGGAAGCTTACATGAATGACATAGTGGTCAAAACCAAGGACATGGCTACGCTCGTGCAGGACTTGGAAGAAACTTTTGCAAACTTGCACAGGATCAACCTCAAGCTCAACCCAGAGAAGTGCGTGTTCGGCGTTCCGTCCGGCAAGCTTCTTGGTTTCTTTGTGTCTCAACGCGAGATCGAAGCAAATACCGATAAGATCAAAGCAATCGAGCAAACTGAGGCGCCAAAGACGGGTCAAAGATGTCCGAAGGCTTGCCGGCTGCGTCGCCGCCCTGAGCAGGTTCATCTTTAAGTCTGGTGAGTGTGCCCACCCCTCTTTCCAGATTTTGAAAAAGGCGGGTGCAATGAAATGGACCCCGGAGGCAGAGGCAGCACTATAGGACTTGAAGAGATACCTCTCCTCTACAACAATTCTGGTCGCGCCCAAGCCACAAGAGTCATTGCTGCTATACCTGGCGGCAACAAATCATGTGGTTAGTGTTGCGCTAGTGGTGCAGAGAGAAGTTGAGGAAGAGGCGACAACAGCGGCAAGGCCCTTAGGAGAAGAACTGGACCCAGCAGGATCTGACCCTGGCAAGGGAGAGTCCCCCGACAGGATCGAATCCCGGCAAGGTAGTGCCTGCGCAAGTAAGCGAGGTAAAGTAGAAGAAGAAGGTGATGCAGGACCCAGTCTACTTTGTCAGCTCCCTCTTGCAGAGGGCTAGGTGAAGGTATTTTGGGATGCAAAAATTGCATTTCGGCCTCCTTATGGCCTCGAGAAAGCTGCATCATTACTTCCAAGCACATGAAGTCACCGTCGTCACACGCCTCCCTTTGCAATAGATCTTGCATAACCCAGATGCAACCGAGAGGATCGTGGAGTGGGCTATGGAGCTGTCAAGGTTTGACCTTAAGTTCGAGAGCAGCTCAACGATGAAGAGCAGAGCCTTGGCGGAATTCATAGCAGAATGGACATCTACGCCCGACGAAGAAGTTCAACAAACCACCCTCCCGGCAAAGAGGCAAGTAGTTATTGGATTATGTACTTCGATGAGGCTTTCTCGTTACAAGGTGCTGGTGCCAGCGTGCTGCTCGTCACCCCCACCGGAGAACGCCTCAAGTACCTGATCCAAATGCACTTCCCCCGGGAGAGATCGACAAACAACACCGCAAAATACGAGGGGCTGTTAGCTGGTCTCAGGATCACGACAGACCTTGGGATCAGAAAGTGATGCGGAGCATCCTTCGGCCATCCCCATGGACCTATAATCGTCTCACCAAGCACCAAGAGGACCCATCACTAGAGCACGAGCTAGAGCTCTCGAGACCGAGGTGACTTCTCTCAGTGATATCTCATATGATCCTCTCGAGACATGGTTACTACCTAAATCAGGAATGTTGTGCATGATTAGGTACCAAGAGGACCGTCCCGAGCATGTACATGAAGATGGTCAAGACCCCAAGTCCACGGAAGAAGAGAACCAACAAAATAAGGCGAGAACAGCCTCCACGCACCGGACATCCGGCCATGGCCCCGGACATCCGGCCCCTGGAGATCTACATGGCCAGGACTCTGCCGAAGAAGCTACAGGAACTGGACATCCGGCGTCCAGCCCGGACATCCGGCCCGCCTCACCGGCCGGTCTCTGCCCCGGACATCCGGACACGCCGTCCAGGAAGCACAGAAGCATGCCCCGACAGCCCGGACATCCGGCCGCCACCCCGGACATCCGGCCTCTCCTGAAGCACCGAACATCCGGCCCCCCGCCCGGATATCCGCCCCGTCCATCCAGAGAGCAACAGGGCCAACTCCACCAGCCCGAACAACCGGCCGGTCAGCCTGGACATCTGGCCCGTCGCGAACGCCCGGACATCCGGCCCGATGCTCGGACATCTGGCCTCCTCCTTCCTGCATGCAGCACCTCTGGGCCGAGGCCCATGTACCCCTTCACCCCTTAGACTATATATGCTCCCCTTCCACCTACGTTTTAGGGTTAGGATTGTGATAGCTCATTTGAGATAGAGAATTGCTCATCCGTACCGGATCTACTCCTCGTGAGGAACCGCACCTCTTCGGAGGAGATCCATCCGGAGAATACAATCAAGACCTCCTCACGGAGAATAACGGTTACTCTTGTATCGGAGAAAAACGGTCATAGCCGAGGAGCGGCGCCAGCTCGATCGGATCGTCGCGCTGGCCAACAAGACATCCACCATGCCAGCTTCGGCTAAGAAGCCTGCTGACGAAGCCTCGTTCCAGCCCTCCAACGAGACCAAGAAAGTCAAGCTGAACATGGAAGACCCCAGCGGCAGCAAGTACATCGTCGTGGGCACTCGGCACGACAGCAAATAGGAAGGCGAGCTTGTCGACTTCCTCTATGAGAATTGGGATATCTTCGCATGGGCCCCAACGGACATGCCGGATATTCCGAGGAAGTACGCCGAGCACAAACTCCACGTCCACAAGGACGCCAAGCCTATCCGTCAACCCTTACGTCGCTTTTCCGAAGAGAAGAGACAAACCATCGGTGAGGAGGTTGCCAAGCTCTTGGCGGCCGGCTTCATGATGGAAGTGTTCCACCCCTAGTGGCTGGCCAACCCAGTCCTCATCCTGAAGAAGAACAAGACCTGGCGCATGTGTATAGACTACACAAGCATAAACAAGGCATGCCCCAAGGATCCATTCGCCCTCCCGCGGATCGATCAAGTTATAGACTCTACTGCCAGCTGTGATCTCTTGTCCTTCCTGGATGCTTACTCCAGCTATCACTAGATAAAGCTGGACCCGGCCGATGCCCTGAAGACGTCCTTCATCACACCCTTTGGGGCGTATTACTACATCACCATGTCATTTGGTTTGAAGAATGCCGGAGCTACCTTCCAACGCTGCATGTAGAAATGTCTGCTGCCGCCACTCGGCCGCAATATCCAGGTCTACATGGACGACATCATGGTGAAGACCAAGCAGCACCTGACGCCGGCAATCAGTGTGAGTACCAGATCAAACTCAACCTGGAGAAGTGCAATTTCGGCGTGCTGGCTGGAAAGCTAATCGGCTTCCTCGTCTCGGAGCGCGGCATTGAGGCAAATCCGGAGAAGATCAAGGCCATTGAGAGCATGCACAAGCCAGCCCGGTTGCGGAGTGTCTAGAAATTCACCGGCTGCTTGGCCTCGGTCAGCCAGTTTCTCAGCCAGCTGGGTGAGAGGGCCTTGCCCCTGTATCAGCTGATGAAGAAGACGATGTCGTTCGACTGGAACGACCAGTCGGACGAAGCCTTCCAGGATCTCAAGAGCATGCTCTCCATTGCACCCGTCCTGGCTGCGCCGACCAAGAAGGAGCTGATGTTGCTCTACATAACCGCCACCTCGCGGTCGGTCAGCACGGTGATGGTGGTCGAGTGACTAGAGAAGGGCAAGATCCAGTCCGTCCAGCACCCGTTCTATTACCTGAGCGAGGTGCTTTCCGCCTCCAAGCTGAACTACCCGCACCAACAGAAGATGTGTTCGGCGTGTATTTTACCACCAAGAAGTTGAAGCAGGATTTCCAAGAGCATGTTGTCACTGTTGTTAGCACGGCCCCCATCGGCGAGATCATGGTTGTCGGGATGCCTCTGGCCAGGTCGCCAAGTGGGCGATCGAGCTAGCCGGCCACACCATCCTCTATGAGCCCCGCACCATGATAAAGTCCCAAGCTCTAGCCGACTTCCTCGTCGACTGGATCGAGAGCCAGTACCTACCACCACCACCGGATTCGACGTACTGGCACATGCACTTTGATGGCTCCAAGATGCGCTCCGGCTTAGGGGTCGGCATCGTGTTGTCTTCCCCGAAGGGCGACCGGCTTCGATACACACTCCAGATCCACTTCGCTGCCTCCAACAATGGTACCGAGTACGAAGCCCTTGTGCATGGCCTCCAGCTTGCCAAGGAACACGGCATTCGGCGCATCCTATGCTATGGCGACTAGGATCTTGTTGTGCAGTAGTGTTCTGGCGAATGGGACGCTCGCGACGCCAACATGGCCAGCTACCGCTTCCTCGTCCAGCAGATGTCCAGCTTCTTTAACGGCTGCGAATTCCTCCATCTCCCGCGCACAGAAAACGAAGTCGCCGATGCGCTAGCTAAGATCAGGTCATCCCGGCAGGCCATCCCATCCGGCGTCTCCCACGAGCATCTGAACAAGCCATCCGTCAAGCCGTCTCCGGACTCAAAGTCCATCTTTGTCCCCGACGACCTGGCTGCACCTCCTCCCAGCCTGGGGACTGCCAAACCCGTCCCGGGGACTGCTGCCCAGTGACTGCCTATCCGGCCCAGGGGTTGCCGAGCCCGAGCCAGGGACTGCCACGACAAACTCAGCCGACGGCAACTCTGACCCGATCCCAGGGGCTGCCGAGCCTGGCCCGGGGCCTGCCCTACTCAACCCGGTCACCGTTGTCCCCAACCCAGGGGCTACCGCCCCCGGCTCAGGGGCCACCGCCCCGGAACCCGCCATCGTGGCAGTCTTCACCGTAGTGATGGCTCCATCATGGGCCCTGCCCATCTCAAAGTTCCTGGAGAACGGGGTTCTCCCCATGGAGGCGACCGAGGCTCGGCAAGTCCAATGTCGGGCGTCCGCCTACAGCATCATCAACAACGAGCTCATCAAGCTCAGCTCAACAGGCATTTTCTAGCGCCGCATTGAGCAGGACAAGGGAATAGAAATCCTCCTCGGCATACATCAGGGCGAGTGAGGGCACCATGCTGCCTCAAGGTCCCTGGTGGCCAAGGCTTTCCGCCATGGTTTCTACTGGCCTACGGCCCTCCAAGACGCCGAGTCGCTTGTCCTCAAATGTGAGGGATGCCAGTGCTTCAGCAAGCGCAGCCACCAGCCGGCTTCAGCCCTGCAAACCATACCGATCGCCTGGCCCTTCGCGGTCTCGGGGCTCGACATGGTGGGAACTTTCAAGACCACTCGAGGCGGCATGATGCACTTGCTGGTGGCGGTGGACAAGTTCCCCAAGTGGATCGAAGCACAGCCAATAAGGAAGTTGGAGCACGGCCAACCAAGAAGCTGGACGGGCCGACGGCCGTCCGTTTCATCAAGGATATCGCAGTGACCTGCAACGTCCCAAACAACATCATCACGAATAATGGCACCAACTTCGCCAAGGGCATGCTCGCGCAGTATTGCTCCGTCTCTCGCATTTGCCTCGACTTGGCTTCTGTGGCATACCCGCAGTCCAATGGCCAGATCAAGTGGCCAACAACCTCATTCTATCTGGCATCAAGCCACGGCTCATGGAGCCGCTTGTCCATTCACCCGGCAGCTGGTTCGATGAGTTGTCGGCCGTCCTCTGGAGTCTCCGCACAACGCCAAACCGGTCGACCGGGTTCACCATGTTCTTCCTCATCTATGGAGCCGAAGCCGTCATCCTGACCGACATAGAGTTCGACTCGCCGCGAGTCGTGATGTACCGCAAAGCCAAAGCCAAGGAAGCCTGCGAAGATGGTGTCGACCTACTCGAAGAAGTGCGCCTCTTGGTGCTCAGCCGGTCAGCCATCTATCAGCAAGGCCTGAGGCACTACCACAGCAAGAAGATCAAGCCCCTCGCATTCTGCGAGGGAGACCTTGTCCTCCGACTCGTCCAGCAGCAAGCCGGCCAGCACAAGTTGTCCTCCCCATGGAAAGGCCCCTTCATCGTCAGCAAAGCCATGTCTGACCGCAATGTGTACTACCTCATCGATGCCCGCAAGTCGAACAAAGCACAAGAGAGACACTACAAGTGAAAAGACAACCCAAGAATGGAATGCAGAACTCCTCCGCCCACTTTATAGTTAGTTGTCTGCACGTATGTATCACTACCTTTTGTAACCATATGAAAACTATGGGGTCCCCAAACGACACTCGGGGGCTTCCCTTTCCAACCAAATTATTGTGTCTCACACACTTGTGCTTTTTTTCTTAAAACCCGCCACCGATGGGTTGACTCTCTCAAACACAGGGGCTCGGGGGCTAGCCGGTTTGGCCACCACCCGCCACCTTCCTTAGCAAAACTTGGCGTGTTCAGGTCGCCGCAGCCCTCCACTTTGCCCTACGCAACAGAACCAGCTTCGGCTGTTGGCCGGCCAAAAACATGGGCCAAAGCACCAGCACACTATGAATACTAAGTTAGGTCCGCCGGGTTGGCCAACCCGGTCCCGACACCTTAACTTACCGCACGACCGGCTAATCGCCAACCGGCTTTGCAGGGTTGCCACCAGCCAGCCCAGTGGGTGTTTCACTCATGCTCAATGTTTGAAGAGCCTAAGTACTGCACACACCTTTCAAGGGTCGAACTCCTTGTCACGGACCAGAGCCCGGCCGTTCGACTCGTGGGGGGAGGCCCAAGAAGGGAAGCAAGCAAGAAAACGGCTCAAAAAACAGAAGCAAAAGTGCAAACACTCACGAAATATTTACATCACAAGTTAAAATAGGCCCAAGGCCAGAGTTCATTACATTACACCCAAAACCCTCCAGTGGGAGGGTCGACATACTACCTAATGGAAATTATTGCAAAGACAAAAGGGGGCGTCCACAGCTTCAGGCATCTCTAGCACCGGGTTGCGCAGCTGCCGACTCTCCCACAGTGGCCTCCGGGTCACTAAGGTGCCAGTATCCCCCACTTCGGCGTCCTCGTCCCTTTAGACGCATGTTTCCTCGGAGCTACCCTCCGGATCGTCAAGAAGCAGGCCGAAGTCCTCAACTAGAATGACTCCGCCATTATCCATTCGCTCCGGCTGGAACTCGTCGTGAATCGTGAACCCAGCGGTGTAGCTGTCCTGATCGGCGATACATCCGGCCTCCGCCTGCAACTGGAGCTCTGCGCTGGTTCGCTGGCCCATTAGCCGATCCAACACCAGATCTGGATACCAAGACATCACAAACCGGAGCGCCATCTCAGCGCCGGCACGAGTGGGGGAGACACGCCACGCGTGAAGCCGCTCCGGGCCCGCCTCCAACCACCATGCCAGCCGCGAGAAGCTGTTCGGCACAACGGCGCCAGGCCAGAGGGCCACCGTCATCCCCACACCAGCCTCGGAGAGACGTGCCATATGCTCACCCAACACTCGCAGACGAGCTTTGGCGGCAGCCATGATCTCCGAGAATGTCCATGCGATCTGCAGGTTGGTCCCGAAACCCACGACCCCCTATGGATCCCGCTGGAAGCGGGCGACCCCCTTCGCCACCCTGTGCGTCTCCGGGAAGTGCCCTATGAAAAGAAGAGCAAGATGTCGGTTCAATATTTGTCGTATCTTGTAGTAGGGGTCCTAAGCTAGGCGTCTTGGAGCGATGGTAACATGGACATGGATTTTACCCAGGTTCGGGCCCTCTTGATGGAGGTAAAACCCTACGTCCTGCTTTTGATTGTATTCATATGGGGTATAGTACAGAGTACATGTATCTACCACGAGATGATAGTAATGAATATGAGATTGTCTATTGACTAGCCTGGCCTCGGTTTATATAAGACACCGGAGGCCTAGGGTTTAGGAGAGTCCTCGCCTTGGGCGCCAAGTCTTGTGGAGTCTTCCTTGTATGCGGCAGGAGCTGTCCGAACTGGCCCATGAGTATACGGCCGTGGAGGTCCTCGTCCCAATCTAACTGATCGGGAGACGATGTGGTGAGTACCCCCTAGTCCAGGACACTGTCAGTAGACCCCTGAACCAGTCTTCAAGTTGGGGACGCTCCTTGATTCTTCCGAACAATTCTTCATCCTTGGTCGTTGGTCTTGAAAACTGGTTCAACAAATCTTCTCATCTTCGATCTTGAGATTGCCGAAGTGCGTCCGAAGAGTGTACACGTCGGATATCCGAGGAGCCCCTTTAAGTTTTTGGCCTTTATCAATGCCTTGTTATTTTTATGCCACACCTCGGGTTTGGAGTTGTTCCAGGGAGCAGTGTCCTTTTGCAGCCGAGCACTAATGCCGGACTGCATTCGAGATATCTTTTGCAGCCGAGCACCAATGCCGAACCGCTTCCGAGCTCCAACGCCAGAATGTATCCGAGCTCCACCGCCGGAATGTATCCGAGCTCCACCATCAGACTGTATCTGAGGAGTATTGTTACAGCCGAGCTCCAACGCTGAACTGCATCCGAGCTCCAACGCCGGACTATGTCCAAGCTCCAACACCGGACTATATCTAATGTGTCATAGATCACCTTGGTTCAAAAAATTTGAAGGAGTTTAGCCGAGCATAATGCCAGAAATGCCCTCTACGGAGCCAGCCACTAGTGTCCGAGCTTTATGTCGGACTCCTTCCGGGGCGTCTATTGTAGTCGAGCACCAACGCCGGACTGTATCCGAGGTGGTGCACCACCTCGGCCATGGGCTGATTTTTATGAATTTAATTCCGAATTATGCAATGTAATGTCTGCCGAGATGTATAGCCAGTAGCCCTCAAGGTGCGTGTTGGCCTAATATCCGGAATGCACCTGAAGGAAAAAATCAAACCGCTGACCCTAGTAGCCCCTGAGACTCAGGTCGATTCATAAAAATCAGCCTGAGGATCAATTCCCAGCTCGGCAGCATACTTAGGAATAGAAACATGGTGTGCAAAGTCCTCGAGACTCAGGTTGGGTGCGGCCGACCAACCTGAGGATAATAATCTCCTCGAAAACAATATTGCGCTTTAAATTTTCTGCATTGGATTGTCAATGCAGTAGCCCCCGAGACACTGGTCGGGTGGCAACACCAGATTAGGGGATCGATGTGCCTTTTTAATATTTGCAAATAATGAGCCCGAAGCCTAGTAGCCCCCGGGTCTTAATGCGGGCACGGGAGGCCGAATGAAGGATCGATATCCATAGTAAAATCACAAATTATGTGTAATGACTCTATGTATCCAAGTACTTTACATCATTATTTTGACTCCATTGCGACCGTTTATGAGTTGAAAGTGGCCCATCGTCAGCTTCTACCCCTTGGTAGATACTATGCAAGGTGTTTCTACACGAACAAAACAACCCTTAGCCGACGTCTCGGTGCCCGGAGGCGGTTGTGTTAGTAGAAACGAGGCAATCAGATATGCGGGCTTTATATCTTTCGCTTAGTCATAGGAGCTTTAAACCGGGGAAGCTAGCTATGAGCCCCCGGTTAGTGTTCGGCGGCATCCGAGGTCAAGCCATAAACACTTCGGCCAATGTTACGGCCCGTCATTTAACATAGTCATCGGATCGCTGACCGGTTTACGCCTATTGTGACAGTCAGTTTTCGGCTTTCTCCACTGAGGTGCTTAACCATGCGAGCTGGAAGCACAATCGCAGTGGTTCTCGCTTTGCACACCTAGCCGAACAAAGCGGAATATAGGAGGCAAGCACAAGAGCCGGGCAACCCAACTATGGACCGAAGACACAATTCGAAACCGATGCATATATAGCAATATCCCAGAATGTTTTTGCCGAATTCCTAAAGGTGTCCGGCGTTGCGCTGCGAGACTAATGCTGGAAATGCACAAATAGTTTAAAAGTGCCATAGGCTTGGAAAACCAAAAAACGTCAGTAAAAACTAGACGTCCGAACTAGATCAAGTGTTGGGTGCCAAATCGAAAATTGGTCTTAGAAAAAAAAAGGTGTTTCTGTCGTGCTTTAACATGACACATCCTAACTCGAGACTTCAAGCGGGTCAGCCTACGGCTTCAACCTCCTATCCCGAAGGCGGAGTATTTCTCATTAGGCCAGTTTAGCAAACTAAACTCTAGCGGCTTTGAGAGGGAAATTAGGCTCCTTGGCTAGTGACCACACACTTGTGTCGAAAAAAGGAATGATAAATAATAATAATAATAATAAAAGCTTTGCAACGACTAAGAAGAAAAACACTTATTATAAAACGGCGCGCTTCCGTCGCATAGGGAAGCTCGCCCAGCGCCCTCCTTAGGCAGGGCTCGGGGGCTCTCCCCTGGAGGGTCGCCGACCTGGCCAAGGTCACGAGGGAGGCGCTTGGGCACCACGTGGAGGCGTGCTTCGAAGCACGTTTCCCTCAAGAAGGAGCAAGGCAAGGAGGGCCAAACCCTCAGGAGTTCGTCAGCAAGGCCATTCTGGAGTTACAGGAGTCAAGGGTCATGAGAGGCAGCCGCCGCCTACCCGCTGTGGCCCCCCACCCAGGCGAGGATGGTGGGCTGCGCGTCTGCATCAACATACCAGGGCTCAACCGAGCCGCGTCTCAAGAGCGCCTCTGGCCCTCGCGAGTGGGACGTTGCGAGGGTCCACCCCACAGCTACATGCGCATGCCTTATGGCCTGCCAAATGCGGCTGCTGTGCACCAGCGTCTCATGAGGGCCATCTTGGAGGCTCAAGAGGTCAGGCGTACCGCAGCCCTGGCGGAGATGGAGATGGCCCGCGAGGAGCCACCAGCGCCTCCGGAGCCTCCAGAGGCCCCTGGGCCTGGGGGCTCGCGAGGATCGGCTCCCGCAGCCCACCAAGTCTGCTACACCAACACCCCTTCATCCCCAACATCAGCAGGTGACATCTTTTAAGTTTCGTTTCTGGCTGGGAGCGCCTTCAGGGCCGCATTATTCCCAGGCCGCGTGGGTCTGTCCCTGCGGCATGTATCCCTTTTATTTCATGTCCTTAGCTTATCTTATTGGGGGCGCCCCTCGGGCTGCATCATCCCCAAGTCGCTCGGGCCTATCCCAGCGGCATGTATCCTTCTTGCGTTTATCTTAGGACTATGCTTTCGATCCACCATGCTTGTTATTTTGTGCCTTTTTCTCCTGGGTGTCGGAATCTTGCACGTTAAAGGGGGGTGCCTGAGCATCGCGACTCAGGGCTCCTACCGGCTCTCCGGCCCTCACCCCCTGGTCTTGTCCATGGCATCGCAACCTGACAAGCCAGCGACGGCTGAGACCAGCCCGAGAGCCGGGACCCAAGGACGTAGAGTTTCGTCATCTAACCCAGCTTGCGCGTTAAAGGGGGGGTGCCTGAGCATCACGACTTAGGGCTCCTACCGGCTATCCGGCCCTCACCCTCTGGTCTTGTCCATGGCATCGCGACCTGGCAAGCCAGCAAC
>NC_041389.1:188412831-188430149 GCF_002162155.2 Triticum dicoccoides
AGAGTTTCGTCATCTAACCCAGCTTGCGTGTTAAAGGTGGGGTGCCTGAGTGTCGCGACTCAGGGCTCCTACCGGCTCTCCGGCCCTCACCCTCTGGTCTTCTCTATGGCATCGCGACCTGGCAAGCCAGCGACTGCTGAGACCAGCCCGAGAGCCGGGACCCGAGGATGTAGAGTTTCGTCATCTAACCCAGCTTGCGCGTTAAAGGGGGGGTGCCTGAGCATCGCGACTCAGGGCTCCTACCGGCTCTCCGGCCCTCACCCTCTGGTCTTGTCCATGGCATTGCGACCTGGCAAGCCAGCGACGACTGAGACCAACCTGAAAGCCGGGACCCGAAGACGTAGAGCACCGGCATCTGGCCAAATTTGCAGGAACACACCCCAAGATAAGGCCCAGAGCCAGGCGCAACCCGCCTTGAGGTAGGGCACCGCGAGTCCCGCGCTGGCTCACGGGTGCCCAGATACACCTCGTCAAGCCCTACCGTGTCGGCCACGTGTCAGGGTGGGGCTGTATACGCCCCGGGGGCTCCTCCCGGAGGGGGCCCCCCTCCCACGTACCAGTGGAAGCACCATGCTCCACGCTGGCTGACGACACTGCCGAGGAGCGGCTATGCCCGTACGCATATGAAAGCACTATGCTCCGCGCTGGTGATAAACAACTGAGGGTGGCCTACGGGCCGCATCAACCTCAGGGAGCCCGGAGCTCAGTGTCTGGCCTTGTCGCAACGCCTCCCCTCGAAAGTGCCGCGCGAAGGGGCTGGGCACGGGGGCTGCTCCTGGGTCACACCCAGACGCACGCCACCAGGCCAGGCCCCCCGGGCCTGGTTCGTCGCACGTCCCTCCCCGAGCGGACCCAAGGTACGAAGGTTGTTTGAGCGTCAAGGGGGACTCCTGAGCATCGTGACTCAGGAGCCTAACTGGTCACGTAGCCCCTCACTCCTTAGTTCCGAAAGGCTAACGGCGGTTGAGGTATGCGCGGGGCCAGGCCCTGCAGACGTAGAACAGCAGATCCACCCACACCTCGCCTCCCTACTTGCTGTTTTAGTGCCAAGGGGGACTCCCGAGCATCGCGACTCAGGGGCCTAACTTGTCACGTAGCCCCTCACTCCTTGGTCCCGTCCTGGTTTCCGGTCGGGGCCAATGGCGGCTGAGGTATGCGCGGGGCCGGGCTCTGCCGGCGTAGAACACAAGCAAGTAGGAAGGAATAATGCAAATTTCAGGGAATTCAAAAGAAATATTACAGTCCATGTTGTTACCAGAGCATCAAACATAAGTTTTAACGCCTCTCCGAGGCATGGTACATGCGCAGGAATTCAAAACAGGACGGGAGCCACGACAGAGTCACTTGTCAGCGGGGGAGCTGCGTGGAGTAGGTTCGCCTTGTGGAGCAGCAGGGCTAGCAATGCTCCGCTTCGGCCTTGTACTGAAGGCCCGGAACTTCCCCAGCAGAGCCTCCGCGCAACCCTTCACGGCCTCAGCAGCAGCAGCGGCACGCTCACCGCTCACTGGCTCCAGCAGGCTGTCGAGGTCGATGTTGGGGTCACGAAGATAGATGTGGGTGAAGACCCGCGTCAGCGCTGCAGAAGACAAGACGCGTGCCTCGGCTTCAGCTGTAGGGACAAGGCCAAGGGTGACGTCGTGATGGGCGTGAACCAGGAAGGGAAGCAGCTTGGCGGGGCCATCCTCCTCGCCGGCCAGCGGGCTCTCAAGGCCGCTGTCATAAAGCGTCTTCAACAAAGTGCGAGCCTTCTCTTCTATATCCGCGAAGGCCACACTATCCTCGCCGAGAACCCGGGCCTTGCCGTCCAACTCAACCTTCCTCGCCTCCAGCTCTTGCTCCAGCATGCCTAGGCGGCCACGGCGCCTCTTGAGCTTGGCCTCCAGGTCCTTGACGGCCGCCTCGCGAACCTTCATGCTTTCCTCCTGCTCTTGGCAAAGGCGGGCCTCCTCGGCAAGCTGGTTCTGTAGGCCCTTCAGCTCGCTCTCCAGCGTCTCACAGCGACCTTGGACGCTAGCTGCCTCCCCCAGGGCAGCATCGCGGGCAACCTTCGCCTCGTGGACGGCCTGTTTCTCCTCGTCGCATGCCGTCGAGGCCTGGACCAGCGCCGCCCGTATCGAAGCATCGGAGCGAATCCAGCTCCAAGCGCCCGGCCACCAGACGGGGGTCGGCGCCCAGAAGATCCTGCCGCAGACGGTCCAGTCCGGCAATGGCGCGATCTAGAACAGTATTCGGAGAAGCAGCAGTCGGTGGAGTAGGAGGAGAAGACGATTGTGTGACCACAGTGCCTTGAGGCGGAACCAGCGGCGCCACGACGACAGTGGAGGAAGCGTCAAGCAAGGGCACCTCGGGAGTCGTCTGGGTCAAAGGGGCTGAGCCCGCCCAAGCGGGCTTAGCCTGGCCTCGCGAGGATGCCCGGGCAGGAGAGGCCTGCGTGTCACGATCACCTTCTTTCTCGGGCAGAGGCACTGCCACGGATGGGACCTCAGGAGCTCCCTTTGGCTTCTTTGTCGCGGGCGCCAGCCTGGCCGAAGGATATGGGCATCAGGTCTCGTCGATAGAACAATAATCAAGACGGGAAGCAGGCACTTACAGGTCATCACTGGGGGACTCGAGCAGCCTCCGGCCGTACTTAAAGCCCGAGAGCCGGCTGCAAGGGTCGGCTTCAAGGGGCTCGGGAGCAGCAGGCGCGCCTGCGGATCGCCCCGGGGCCGGGACAGACCCGCGGGGGACCAGCCCAGTCCGGTCCTTCTTCGGGATCGGAGGCAGGCTCCAGCCGCCCTGCTCACCCCCATCCTCGTCGTCACTCTGAGGGAGACGGAGAGCGCGGGACCTGCACCGAAGGGGACGAGCTCTTGACTCCGCCTCCGAGTCAACCCCCTCTTCCTGCTCCCCTTCTTCCTTCTCTTTGTGGGAGTCGTCGGAGGACACGTCCACCAGGTCCTCTGGAGCCTCCACGGGCATGGGCCCATCCCCGTTAAAGACAGGCATGGACCCCACTACCTGTTCCCAATCCTCGCGAAGGAACAGGGGCGTAGGAGCGCCCTCCAGCCTCGCCACGTTGCCCCCAACCAAGGACTGGAGGACCGCAGCCAGATCCTCGTCGGCCAAGACCACGGGGCTCGAGTGAGGCCTCCACATCAGAAGCGAGTACTGATGGAGCGGAGCCAGTTGATGCTCCAGGAACTCCCTCAGCAGCGACGCACCAGTCAGCTTCGCCGCCACCACGCTGGCCGGCCTCAGATCTGCGTCCATCTTCTCCAAAACCAGCTTCGCGCAGGGATCCAGAAGCTCCACTCGGGACCAGTCGTCGGAACTCGCGGGGTGCTCCGTGGGCAGGATCAGCCGAGGATGGATATGCCCAGCATCCACCTGGACCCACTTGCTCCTGAAGCCCTCAATCCTCTTCCCAGGGTTTGATATGGCGATGGAGCCGCCGTACGCGATGAAGCTCGCGCACGCTAAGGCGGAACCACGGGAGGTCCGGAGGGAGAAGTAGTGGCGTAGCAAGGCCACCGAGGGCTTCACCCCTACGTGAGCCTCACAATAGTAGGCAAAGATCGCCAAAAGAAGGACGGAGTTGGGATGGAGGTGCAGAGCTTGAATATTGTAGTGGCGGAGGACAGAGAAGAAGAACTCAGAAAAGGGAGGCACCAGACCGGCGACGATGGCGCTCACAAAGAGCGGATAGAAGGTGCTCCCTCGACCATCTAGGACGGCAGAGCTGGCCTTGAACGCCTTCGTCCCGTCGATGCCCTGCGCCTCCGCCATCGGGCGCACAATGGTTAGGCTCACCCCTGACACATTTGGCGGGTCCAAGGCAGGCAAGTACCAAGCTCCGGCCGGGGTTTGGCGAGGCGCCATGACTGGCTAGGGCACGCAGGCGGAGTAGATCTGAAGATTTTGGAAGCAGGGAGGAGAGGTGCAAGAAAGGGGATCTGAGCAGCAACTGGAGGAAATAAAGGAGGCAAGGGAGATGCCGCTCTTTTATCAACTCACGCGGTTGCAGAGGCACCCACGTCCAATCGACCGCCAAGCGGCGCCCAAGGCCGCAGGCTGTTAGGGCCCGCGGCGCTTCGCACTTGCCCTTTCGCCTCTCCGCCCAGCCAAGTTCGGGCGCGCCGTGGGCCCGGGGGCTACTGTCGGCGTTCTGGGAATGGGGGTCCCCAGACTTGCGTGCCTACTGCCTGCGGCGTGGCTCAAAGGAGTCCCAGCACAGCCCATCTTCATCAACACAGGCTCAAGACCCTCGCGAGGGGCCAAGCCTCGCGGGGAAGACGACAAGAAGCTTCCTCAGGCACGGCCTCGTCAGGCTGGCTCAAGGCGGGGTACCTCATGAGGTGCCCATGACGCAAGCCATGACGACCAGGAGCGCTAGTCGGGCGCCAGCCCGCGCAGTGTCCTCCTTTCCTCTTTGGTGCAAAGGGAGCAAGCGAAGGCGAGAGCATCAAGCAAAGGCATCCATTTCGGTGCAACAAGACCAAGACCAGCCCAACGGCCGGAAGGAAGTCATTGTGGAGCCCAAGCCGGCGTCATCACCAGAACCTTTGACAGGCGAGGACCAACTTTAGTCAGGATAAGTGTAACCGCTGTTCCCCTTCAAAATGGCCAATTGTTGGCGCCCTTCCTGCTCAATATTTGTGAAGAGGCCCAGGGCCTTTGCCTATAAATAGGACTAGCCACCCGCAAGGTAGGGCATCGAGAGAACGAGGATAGGAAGACACACAAAGAAAGAGAGAGAGGCGGCTGAACTCCCCCTAGCAGTTCATCGCACCAGCCAAGAACAGACCCTCGCGAGGCTATTCTCCCTTTGTATTGTTCATCATCAAGCCCAAGAGGCAATCCACCACACCACACACTGGAGTAGGGTATTACACCACAATGGTGGCCTGAACCAGTATAAATCTTGTGTCTCTTGTGCTGTTCAGTTTGGTAGTTTAGGTCCTAGCGATTCGGCGAGGAGCGAGCCGGCAGTGGGTTGAATCTCCGCGCGCACCCCAGTGTTCGAACCTCAAGGGTCTGCCAGAACCCGAAATCCGACAGACGCATAATCTCGTTCGTATCCTCTGGATTGGTACGGTATGGCGCACGGTTTGGCAGTGAAGCACCGGGAATTAAGTCAATCTGATGCTCAATCCCTCGAATAGGTGGTAATCCCGGCGGCATATCTTGTGGAAAGACGCCAGCAAACTCCTGCAAAATGTTCGTGACAGCAGGAGGCAAAAAGGAAGGCATGTACTTAAATGAAAATGATGCCTATTTGCACACAAAAGCATAGCAAACAGATTTGTTGAAATCTAACTCATCAATATCAGATTTGGTGACAAATAAACATGCACTTTTCAATTTAATTTCAGAAGCAACACTAGATGGTTTATTATTAGGCTTCATTTGTTGCTCAAATTCTTTTGCCACAATCTGATTTTCACTCTTATTATTCTCCTGTTTTGCTTTATTAGCTCTATTAATATCATCTTTCAAAATGGAATCAGGAGTCATAGGAAGCAAAGTAATATTTTTATCCTTATGAACAAGAGTATACTGATTGTTTCTACCATGGTGTACAGAATTTTTATCAAATTTCCATGGTCGACCAAGTAATAATGAACATGCTTGCATAGGTACCACATCACAATCAACATAATCAGCATATGTAGAGATACTAAAATGCACTACGTGTTACCTTAACCTTGCTGCTATTGTTGAACCATTGGATGTAGTAAGGATGTGGATGTGGTCTTGTGGTGAGAGATAGCTTCTCCACCATCTCCATGCTAGCCAAGTTGTTGCAGCTCCCTCCATCTATGACGACGCGCACAGAACTTTCCTTCACAACTCCCTTTGTATGGAACAAATTATGCCTCTGATTTTTCTCAGCTTGTGTGACCTGCACACTCAAAACACGTTGAGCAACTAAATATTCATACCTGTCAGCGTCTTTGGGAGCCATGTATTGCGTCTCATGATCAGAATCATCTCCACCGTGTTCTTCACGTGTAATAAGAACCAAAGTCTCCTCATCATAGTCACTAGCGGATTCGTATCCACCATCCTCAGTAGCAATCATCACACACTGAGATTTGCATTCTCGCGCATAATGTCCTCTTCCCTTACAACGACGACAAATAATATCACTTGTGTGCCCTGTTGATGCCATGGAAGAAGGAGAGCTCTGTGCAGGCCCGACAGGTGTGCTCTTGGCAGATAGTGGTGGTTGTGCCTGCTTTCTTGTATCACGGCTGGAGGTGGCAGCTGATGGAGGTGCTGGTGCACTGGAAGTAGAGGATGCATGTGGTGTCCATGATGAAGGTCGACCTGCAGAAAAGTTAGTTTGCGCCAATGCTTGTCGATCCTACACTTCAGGTTCAGCTTTACAAGCAAGATGGAATAAACGAGTGATATTAGTATACTCCTTATACTCTAGAATGGTCTGAATCTCTCTATTTAATCCACCCATGAAACGTGCAAGCTGTCAGGACCCCGACTCAATGTCACATCGATCTAGCCTGTAACACCTCATATCACTTTGCGGCCTCACGCACGGTATTCCCACGGGTGTCGCCTTACCTTTGCCCGGGACCGTTTGCGCCTTTCGGCTCACGTATATGATGATGTCGCTAGCATCCATATGATAAGGAGCCCGGGCTGACATGACTAGTCGTAAATCCAAAGTGGCACAGACTTACAGGGACATGCATCCATGACCCAGCATCGAACGTGTCGGTCATCAGCGAGTGAATCCAAGCTGTAGCACTGGGCTAGCAGGACTCCGGTGAACCGGGCTGTAGCGGGCTAACAGGACTCCGGAATTCATCGCGTGACATTTCCCCGAGGGGACAGACACAGGAACGAAGAAGGACACATGCCGGCCAGCCTAAGTGTTCCGGAGCAGTAGCAAGCTACCATGGCTCAGTGGAAACACTAGGAGACATTTCCCGGTAAGAGAGGCTACCAAGGATAAACAACTAGGTTGTCAGATCCCACACATACCAAGCATTTCAATAACATACACACAATATGCTCGATATGTGCAAATACAACATGGCATCACAAAATGACTCTACGACTCAAGTAGTTTATTCAATAGGCTCCGAGGAGTGAGAAATTACAAACATGGGTCTCATGACCCAACAATCAGAGCATGCGGAAGCTTATCATGTCTGGGTACAGACATCTATAAATGAAAAAGGCTGAGAAGCCTGACTATCTACCAGATCCTGCCGAAGGCACAAGATCGTAGCTGAGGTAACAAGCTAAACGTCGAAGTCCACGCGGTATTACTAGCGAGACTGAAGTCTCTCTGCAAAAACATAAATTAAGCAACATGAGTACAAATGTACCCAGCAAGACTTACATCAGATCTATCTACATATGCATCATTATCAACAAAGGGGATGGTGGGGTTTAACTGCAGCAAGCCAGCTTTGACTCGGTGGCTATCCTGAACTACGACTGCAAGTAACTCTTTTGAGGTGGCGCACACGAGTCCACATATTCACCATATCAATACACCACTATGGATTCACTCCCGTCTCCCTACGAGAACGCCATCCATAGCACTCACGCTTATCTTGCGTATTTTAGAGTATCCACTTTCACTTGTCTTTGAACTATGCAAGGGGTCCAAGTTTCCATATCCGAGGAATCCGGCTATTCGAATAGATGATGTTAACCCTGCAGGGGTGTACTTCTTCACACACGCTTTCGCCACTTATCGTGCTATACACGTCATGTACCTCGGCAACCTTCAAGCGGAAGCCGGGCGAGGGAGTCGGCCACGACCTGACTAACCGAACAAGTCTCTAGTCCAGGTTTATCGCCTATTCGGGTTCCATCCGCAAGGAGATCCGGCCGGGGTGTCGCTCACGGCCCCAAACGATGTGAGCAGGGTTCCCAAGCCCGCCTCGACGGGTGGATCTACGCTTGGTACACCGTGCCACTGTGCCTAGTCTGTCCCAAGCCCACCTGTACCGGGTGCCACTTGGTAGACTACTAACACTACCTACAAACACCAGAAACTAGTTGCAACTCCTGGACAGAGATCATGTTGATTAATAAGTCGAGAGGGGTCGAGTTACCGGAACCCAATGTGTGGTAGTAACTGGTCATGGATCACAAACACAGAACTCAGTTCCTGAGGACGGCTGCAATGAGACAACCCACCATGTACTCCTACATGGCCTATCACCGCTACCTTTACCAAATCGTGTTCACACACTTAGCTCACACACAGTAGGACATGTTCACACGCCTCTGATTCATCCCCGATGAATCAGACCTGACTCAACTCTAAGCAATAGCGGGCATGACAAACAAACATGAATGAGTAGGCACAACAGGGCTCAAACAACTCCTACTCATGCTAGTGGGTTTCATCTATTTACTGTGGAATGACAGGTTATGCAAAGGATAAAGGGGTTCAGCTACCGCAGCAAGTAACAGTTGAATCGTTGTTGTCCTAATGCAGTAATAGAGAGCAGGAGCGAGAGAGTGGGATTTTATCGGAATGAACAAGGGGGTTCTGCTTGCCTGGCACTTCTGAAGATAACATTGAGTCTTCATCAGCATCAACGATCACATCATCGGTACAACGTCTATCGAGGGGGAACAACACTGGCAAACATAGAAGAAACACGATCAATGCAATGCACAATATGATGCATGCTATGACATGGCAATATGAATGTGTTTTGGGCTAATGCACCTAGCTATGATTTAAATGAAGTTGGTTTGAATACATGATTCAAATTCCAACTCCATATATGATTATTTAAATGCCCTTTATTTGTTTGGTCCGAATCAGAGGACAAACATTGTTCAAACATGCATGAAAATGGTACAGATGGATTCCTTGAATTTTTCTGATAATTTTTCATATATAAATTATTTCATTTGGAGTTACGGTTAATTTTCTATGATTTATTAAAGTTTTAACTATTTCTGGAATTTTCCTGATTATAATAAATCCAGAAAATGATTTATGGCGTCAGCCTGACGCCAGCATGACGTCAGCGAGTCAACGGCCGGTCCAGGTCAAACCTGACGTGCGGGGTCCACACGTCAGTGACACAGGAGCTAATCCCGCGTTGACTCGGGCTTTGACCCGCTACGGGGCCCGCTGTCAGTGGCTGTAGGTGGTTTAGTTAGTTGGATTAGCTCCTAATGACGGAGCCACGTTAGCTCTCGCCGGAGTTTCGCCGGCGACGACCATGGCCAATGACGGAGATGCAATGTGTGCTCGCTACGGAGCACCATTCGACGCGTGGTTTGCTCCTACGGGTAGCTGAAGATGCACCGCATCCAACTGGGCGAGCGGCAGCGGCAGCGGTGGCCGGAGCTCGCCAGGAACGAGCTCACGGCGGCGGCCGGAGCTACGGGTAGGTGCGGGGTTGGCGCTGCGGCTTGCAAACGAGCCGGCTGTCACGCTAGTTCGGCTCTACGGAACGTTGCGAGCGCAACGGGCGCACGCACGGGACCAAAAGGTCACCGAGGCTTCGCCTGCGACGAGCGCGGGCGGCGGTGGGTTTCGGACGTTGGCAAGGCGGCAACTACGGCGTGCAAACGAGAGAACGGAAAGGGGGAGAAGGAAGAGGAGCTCACGGGGAGTTGGCCGGTGCAGACGACAGGGCCGGGGAAGCGTCGATGGTGGCGAATCGACGGTGAAGATCCTTGGCGGCCGGCGAGGGGGAAACATCGGGTGCGGTGTTCCGGGGCTCTTCTGGTCACGTGAGACGACGAGGAGGACGAGGGAGGACCGGCGGAGCTCGAGGGCGTGTCGGAGAGGCTTCGGGATGGCTGCGGCCGTGCGAGCGCTGGTCGGCGGCGACGGGCTCCGTTCGGTCGCGGGAGGGAGAGGGAGCAGAGGGGGATAGGGACGGAGGAAAAGAGCGAGGAGAGTGAGAGAGGGAGCCAGGGGCTGCGTGGCGTCGCGGGAGGCAACCAGGGGAGGAGGAGGCAGCCAGGCAGGGAGGAGGTGGCCGGGGCATCGCCAGCGCTCGCCACCGAGCTGCTTCGGTGCGAGGGGAGGAAGACGACAGGAAAAGGGTGGGCTGGGCCGCTCTGGAGGAGCTGGGCCAGGTAAGTGGGCTAAGGTGAGCGCCAGGTAGTCCTCTGCTCTGTCTATTTCTGTTTTTATTTATCTATTTTGTTCTGTGTTGTTTTAGTTTAGTAAAATACTAAACCATTTTATAAAATCCTGAAAATAGTTATGTGGCTAGAACTAAAATATACCAAACCACATAAAATGTTCCAGTAATTATTGGACATATATTATTTATATATCAAATATATATCCAATGCAAATAGTTATTGGATTAATTCAAAGGCCCAAAATAAATGTTTCAGTCACTCCAAAAATATTGGTTTGCATTTTATTCATGCCAATATTTTTCAAAGCTGAAAAGGAACATTTCCTTGGAAACATTTGAAGCAATTTTTAATGTTGATCATCATTTTTCTTAAATGGCTTTTGAGGCTCTCCAATTCCCCAATTCAAATTTAAAGAAATTTAGACGTGATGCATGACTGCAATGCCACTAGTTACAAGCAAGCTCTAGGGCTGTGACACAAGCATAGTTCATTCTCCTCAACAATACCACATCTAATCATGCTAGTTTGTAATTCCAGATAATATTCTTCTACAAAAAAATTCCTTGTCTTAAACGCCGCAATTTTTGAAGCAATCCATGTTGATAACATGGTGGAACCCAACGAGTACGCATAGTAGTTTTCAAAGCAGCCCAAGTAGCTAGAATGGGATATAATCTACAATGTTCAGACCACCATACACATGCAAAACTAGTGAAAGCACAAACAGCAGCAGCAACCCATCTCTCCTTGGGATATTGTAAACATGTAAAACGTTGTTCAGTTTCTAACTCCCTATTAAGATATATATCATGAACATATCTACCCTCAAATGGTGGAATATTTAATTTCAGTTTAGGAACATGGTCATGATCTCGTACCTGAGGTGGTGGTGCAGGCCTACCATTGCGATTATATACCTGAGGTCAACCTGCTGCTGGTGGTGCTGGTGGCTGCACGTAGTTCTGATTTTGATCAACCTCATTCTCATAATCGCCTGCATAATCATCATCCTCCTGGGTACCAGCAGCAGCAGTAGCAGGAGCCAAAGAAGCATCAACAATAGTTACAGCAGCACTAGAATTTTGACCAAGCTCAATTGGAACGCGTTGTGCTCGTCCCACGTGATTTGGGCGCCGTTGTAGTTGTTGTTGTTGTAGAGGTGCGACAGGTGCAGCCGGCGGTGGTTGTGGAAGACGCGTGAGCAATTCATTAAACTTGTTATCGAGCTTTGTTTCGAACGTCTTCTCAATGCCATCTATCTTCTCCATGGCCTCCTCAAATCTGTTTAGCACATCTTACACCTGTCCACTCATCATTTGCTAAAATTTATCATGTAGTTGTTTGTTCGTCAAGTTCTCCCAATCAGTCTCATCGGCTTGTGATCCTACCATGGTTAGCAGCAATAGAAACACAAAAGAATATGATCATACAGACTACTAGGAAGTGGTGGTGAGAGTCGTGTGTCACAAATCCTTCAAGCGAATCTCAAATTCTTACCAGTTCTTACCCAGCAGCAGGTGATGAGCAGGAACCGTTGTAGTCAAAACTCTCAAAGCTTGGATAGAGCGATTACCAGGGAGAGTCAAACACACGACGTAGATGTATGTGGAGCTAGGAAGGCTTATAATATGGTAGCAAAAAGGGTCAGCAATAATCAATTCAGAGATGCAAAGTTAAATAAACGCGCAGCGACAGTACTGTGCTGGTCCTAGGCTAGACCGTGCTAGAGACGCGAGCCTAGAACACTAACAAAATCACGGCGCGGCACATATTCAAGGGAGGAGCACACTCTGAATTTTTTTCTCTTTTTTTCACTTTTTTTCCTCTTTTTTCCTCTTTTTTTCCTCTTTTTTTCTTTTTTTTTCTCTGCAACAAATTTTTTTCAAAAAAGTCTACAAATGGTCTAAAAACTGCCTAGCCAGAATTTTCCAGACTTGGTCACGACTTGGAACTATTTTGAAACTGGAACTATTTTTCTTGTACAGGTGGCACTGATGTTGGGAAGTCCAACTTGGTCAAGACTTGGAGTATGGCGTGATCTGGAAATCTAAAACAAACCAACAAATACCGGACTCGGACTAGGACTGGTGGCGGAGATGAATCTGGTGCAAACTCGGACTTGTGGCGGATATATGTAGGGCGATGGAACACGGACTGGTGGCAAATCTCTGATGGAGGTGGACTCAGATTATCGTGATGGTGGTGAATATGTGGTATATGGCAGCGGTGATGACGATGGTGGTATATGGCAGCGGTGATGACGATGGTGGTATATGGCAGTGGTGAAGACGATGGTGGTATATGGCAGCGGTGACGATGATGGTGGTATATGGCAGCGGTGATGATGATGATGCGGCAGCGGCATGACAACTTGTGAACAGAACTCGAAACGCTAAAGGACTAGACACTAAGACCAGCAACTCAACACGACGATGCAACTGCAAATTAAACAAAGCAAAAGACTGAAAAGAATATGCAATGGCTCAGACTGGTTCAGATAGGATGAACTAACCCTAAATTCTTTTGTGGCTTTTTCGTGGACTGTAGGTATGATAACAAACACGATCTAAACTAGGAAAAACTCTAAAATCTCATCGAGCAACCTGAAAATCTGATACCACTTGATAGAGGCAAAGGTGTCCCGTCTTTCGATGAGATGGTGGCTCTCGTTTTCTATGGGAGTCGACCTTGATGATACGACTACGAACGTGCGAGACGTCGCGCCCTAGAAATCGCTAAACCAACTTTCGAGGGGTTATTGACCATGCCGGAGCATGATCAACCTTACCACGAGGGTCTGTTTTCCTACGATCAAACGAAGAACAAGCAAGAAACTGAGATTGTAATCTGGATATTTCGAATATAAGAGGAAAGCTTTATTAATGAAGGTGGGGTTCTGAGACGCCTTTGTCTGGTCATTGAACACAAACGAAGTATGCCAAGTTGCAGCTATGGCGAACTTTTAATCTAAACAAAACCCAAAGTGTAAACAGTGCCCTAAGGGCTGTATATATGGAGGAAGGGGGGGATTCGTGGCCCTTGGGGGAGGGGTCCAAAACCAACCCTATCTCTTGTTTCCTCACACATACGGACTCTAAAAATAGCCTATACTTATGTATTTTGAAATTACATGGGCCTGACCCAATAATAAGGTGATGCAACACCTAGAATAGCCTCTAGATGAAATTTATGAAGTGGCATCTTGTATATTTCGTCCAAGACTTCATGCACTCATCATGGTGGCTTCAAGGTCCTGAAATCATCACTTGTGACTCCGTTCTTGTTCCCCTTGCGGATGCCATCTTCTCCATGCTTGGTATTGCTCCAGTGTTCATCCCTCTTCTCCATGCCGGGCCCTTCATTTGTAAGCAAAACAAATCTATCCAATTTAGGCAGCATCATATTCTCATGAACATTAGAATCATTACCAAGAAACGAAAGTACCTGATAATTTAATTGGCATGCGCGAGCTCTAGTAATTGGTCCAACATATGTAGCAGTAGGGGCTGTGGGTGTAACAATGGTAATGATGTCCTCATCACCAGATCATGATGATAACCATCCAATTGTTGAGAACATGAAGGATACAAAGGAAGCAGGTCAGAGACTGTGGAGACAGTCTGATCCCTATGCTGTGAGGAGAAGGACTGTTGTTGACTATCGATTCCACACCAAGGAACATCACGATTTCTATGAAACTGTTTTGCTGGATAAGAAGCCCATTGTCTGTGATATGAAGTGGGTTGAATGGAAGTACATAGATGTCAGGACCTCGACTCAATGCCACATCGATCTAGCATGTAACACCTCATATTACTTTGCGGCCTCACGCACGGTATTCCCACGGGTGTCGCCTTACCTTTGCCCGGGACCGTTTGCGCCTTTTGACACACGTATATGACAGTGTCGCTAGCATCCATATGATAAGGAGCCCGGGCTGACATGGCTAGTCATAAACGCAAAGTGGCATGAACATACAGGGACAGGCATCCATGACCCAGCATCGAACGTGTCAGTCATCAGCGAGTGAATCCAGGCTGTAGCACTGGGCTAGCAGGACTCCGGTGAACCGGGCTGTAGCGGGCTAACAGGACTCCAGTATTCATCGCGTGACATTTCCCCGAAGGGACAGACACAGGAACGAAGAAGGACACATGCCGGCCAGCCTAAGTGTTCCGAAGCAGTAGCAAGCTACCATGGCTCAGTGGAAACACCAGGAGACATTTCCCAGTAAGAGAGGCTACTAAGGATAAAAAACTAGATAGTCAGATCCCACACATACCAAGCATTTCAATCATACACACAATATGCTCGATATGTGCAAATACAACAAGGCATCACAACATGACTCTACGACACAGGTATTTATTCAATAGGCTCTGAGGAGCGAGATATTACAAACATGGGTCTCATGACCCAACAATCAGAGCATACAAGTCAAGCACATGCGGAAGCTTAACATGTCTGAGTACAGACATCTAGAAATGAAAAAGGCTGAGAAGCCTGACTATCTACCAGATCCTGCCGAGGGCACAAGATCGTAGCTGAGGTAACAAGCTAAACGTCGAAGCCCACATGGAACTACTAGTGAGACTGAAGTCTCTGTGCAAAACATAAAATAGGCAAACGTGAGTACAAATGTACCCAGCAAGACTTACATCAGAACTAACTACATATGCATCATCATCAACAAAGGGGATGGTGGGGTTTAACTGCAGCAAGCCAGCTTTGACTCGGTGGCTATCCTGAACTACGACTGCAAGTAACTCTTTGAGGTGGCGCACACGAGTCCACATATTCACCATATCAATACACCACTATGGATCCGCTCCCGTCTCCCTACGAGAACGCCATCCATGGCACTCACGCTTATCTTGCGTATTTTAGCGTATCCACTTTCACTTGTCTATGAACTGATATAAGCAACCCAGAAGTCCTTTTCCGCGGACACGGCTATTCGAATAGATGATGTTAACCCTGCAGGGGTGTACTTCTTCACACACGCTCTCACCACTTACCGCCGTTTACACGACATGTACTCGGCAACCTTCAAGCGGAAGCCCAACATGGGTGTCGGCCACGGCCTGCCTAAACACTCGAGTCTCTAGTCCAGGTTTATCGCCTATTCGGGTTCCATCCATGAGGAGATCCGGCCGGAGTTTCGCTCACAGCCCCAAACGATGTGAACAGGGTTCCCGAGACACCAAACGGGCGCCCGGTACACCGTGCCACGTGCCTACCGCATCACAGCCCACCCCTACAGTCAGCGCTACCCACGGCCTCCAGCATACTACAAACACCAGAAACTACTTGCAACTCCTGGACAGAGGACAAGGGTGATCAAGAAGCCGAGAGGGTCCATTGGTTTCGGGCCCAATGCGTGGTAGTAGCTGAATCATGGATTACAAACACAGAACTCAGTTCCTGAGGACGGCTGCAATGAGACAACCCACCATGTACTCCTACATGGCCTCTCACCGCTACCTTTACCAAATCGTATTCACACACTTAGCTCACACACAGTAGGACATGTTCACACACCTCTGATTCATTCCCGATGAATCAGACCTGACACAACTCTAAGCAGTAGCAGGCATGACAAACAAGCAAGAATGAGTAGGCACAACAGGGCTCAAACAACTCCTACTCATGCTAGTGGGTTTCATCTATTTACTGTGGAATGACAGGTCATGCAGAGGATAAAGGGGTTCAGCTACCGCAGCAAGTAACAGATGAATCGTTGTTGTCCTAATGCAGTAAAAGAGAGCAGGAGCAAGAGAGTAGGATTGTATCGGAATGAACAAGGGGGTTTTGCTTGCCTGGCACTTCTGAAGATAACATTGAGTCTTCATCAGTGTCAACGATCACAACGTCGGAACATCGTCTACCGGGAGGGAACAGATACCGGCAACAAAGAAGAAATACAATCAATGCAATGCACAATATGATGCATGCTCATGACATGGCAATATGAATGTGTTTTGAGCTAATGCAACTAGCAACAGATTAAATGAAGTTGGTTCGAATACAAGATTCAAATTCAAACTCCATATGTGATTATTCAAATGCCATTTAATTGATTTGTGCTAATGGCATTTATAAGTTGTTCTAACATGCATGAAAATGGTACAGATGGATTGCTTGAATTTTTCTGATAATTTTTCATATATAAATTATTTAATTTGGAGTTACGGTTCATTTTCTATGATTTATTGAAATTTTAGCTATTTTCTGAAATTATTAAATCATTTAAGATTTATTTAAATTCCAGAAAGGAACTATTGCGTCAGCATGACATCACCCTGACGTCATCAAGTCAACAGGGCGGGTCCGGGTCAAACCTGACGTGTGGGGGCCACACGTTAGTGTCACAGGGCTGCTTAGCTCACTGACAGGTGGGACCAAGTCAAAGGCCACGTCAGCGTAGTCAACACTGACGCGTGGGCCCACCGGGGTTAGTTAAATTAAACAGAAGATGTAATTTGTGTTAATTAGGGCGTGGGGCCCACTAGTCAGTGGCCTAGGGGGTTGGTTAGTGCGTCATTAGCGTTTAATGACATCGCCACGTCACCAGCCACCGGAGTTTCGCCGGCGACGACCATGGCCGACGACGGAGATGCAACGTGTGCTCGCTACGGAGCACCATTCGACGCGTGGTTTGCTCCTACGGGTAGCTGAAGATGCGCCGCATCCAACTGGGCGAGCGGCAGCGGCTGTGGTGGCCGGAGCTCGCCGGAAACGAGCTTGCGGCGGCGCCAGAGTTCCGGACCTCAACGAGAATGGAGCTCTGGCGCACGGGGAAACTAGTGGAGGGTCTCAGCAGACTCCTGACGACGCGAGGAGCACAAATATGTGCTCGGCCGTGACAGATGCTAGCTCAAACGACGATGAGCTACGCGGCGGCGGCATGGAGCTCTCGGCCACGACGGGGCTATGGCCTGGAGGTCAAAAGCGACCAGGGAAGAAGGGGGAAACGACTCAGGGACTCACCGCGAGTCCGTTGGGAGGGTTAGTGGGCTCGAAGATGTCTTGTCGGGGGCGAATCGACGACGGCGATCGACGGGGCCGAAGGTTGAAGAAGGCGGCGGTGTGGGCGTTCAGGGGCGTCCGGCGGCGCGTGTGCCCTTGAGGAGGCGTAGACGACGGAGGTGGAGCTCCTGGACAGATGGGAAGGCTAGGCGGTGGCTGTGGCCGCGGCGAACGGCGTCGGTGGCGATGGTGGCGTTCGTCCA
>NC_041389.1:188430345-188446667 GCF_002162155.2 Triticum dicoccoides
GGGGGGGGAGAACAGAGGGGGTCGAGGCGTCTCCAGGCGCGGGGACTGGGAGGAGGTTGAGCCTCCAGCGCGAAGCAGGAGGTGGAGCCTGCGTGCGCGGGCGCTTTCTCACGGCGACAGCAGCAGCTTTGGGGCGAGGGGAGGAAGACGACAGGGGGGGAAGGCGGCGGTGGTGGGCTGGACCGGAACAGAAGCTGGGCCGGCTCCGCTGCAGGTGAGCGCTAGGTAAGTGGCTGGGCTTCTCTCTTTTTTTTATATTTCTGTTCTGTTTGTTTTATTAATTTATTTTGCCACTGTTTTGAATTTAAAATAATTCAAACAATGCCAAAAACTCCTCTAAATATTTTTATTTTGCTAGATGGACTTTTCCAAAAGCTTATAAAATGTTTCAGGGGTATTTGAAATTATATTCTAATTATATGAATATAATTCAAATTCAAATAGCTACTGATTTAAATTCAAAGTCCCAAAAATAAATCCTTAAAAATGTTCAATATTTTGGTTGGGACCAGAACCCTTGCCAAAAATTATCAAACATTTAAGAAGAGCATTTTGGAACAATGAATGAGATTTTAGGGGTTTTGCCCTTCTATTATTTAAATTTTGAGGCTTCCAAATTTCCTCAGTTCAAGTTTCAAAAGTTTAAACATGATGCAACACCAGGCAGCACCAGAAGCTAGGGATGTGACAACTCACCCCCACTAAACAAGAATCTCGTCTCGAGATTCAAGCGTAGGGTAAGATGAAGGGGAAACGCAAACTAGTATAATCTTCACGATCCAGGTTGCACTTCAAATGAACATTGATTCAATCACCATCTTTGTCTTGTCATCTAGCTCTGAGAACTCCAACTAGCATGACAACAAGAGGAAAAGGACAACCCCGGAAGAATCGATCTTCTCGAAGATCAATCAACTTAGGATCAGCTCACAAGGTGAGTCATAGCAACATCTCTTGAGCTGAGACACGAAGCATACATCTGAAAAAATGGAGTGAGACAGATGACGAGGGATCACTAAGTAGACAACAATTCCAGACTTAAGAATGTGGTGATCGGTTGTCAATGTAGCGAGGAGTTGAGTTGCCATGATGCCACAACAACGCACCTTAGGGAAGGTGACTCGTGGAGATATCCCCTTAAGTGGCAAAAAGAATTACCTTTGATTCAGGGATCATTGGAACTCTTTAAACCAGCCTAAGGCAATTCTCGAGCGATTGTTTGGAGGGGGTCGGTAGAATGGCATACTCGGACTTGGATGATGTGGATTACCTTGTTGAAGACAACGTAATGGATGAATTTGCTTATCACCGGAAATGGAAGAGACCCATGGTAGAATGGCCCATTGGCGGTGCAAGCTGGGAACAAAATGCAAATGTTGGGAATGATTCTGGTAACTGGGGAAGAACCCAACAATAGAGAGTGAATTCACTGTTTGAAAAGGTCATAGCATTGCCGAGGAAACTGAGAGCACTATACGGTTAATGCCGACGATCAAACCTAGCACTTGCGCGTGCTCTCAAGAACTTGAGCAATTCCATAATCATCAAGGTTTTACCAACATCCGTGTCAAGGGTCCGGTAACACCACTTACTACCATGATGAATGGTGATGGACGATGCAGATGCAAAGGAGGATAACACTTTCTCAGATTTCAGCTTAGCGAGGCCAAGGGAACGAAATCTGGATGATCGAGCGAGAGACATTTAGCACTCCGCTTCTAATGTTCTCCTTGATGTGCTAGTGTAACCCATGCATAGATATGGTTTGATATCTAGAACATCAAGTACAAAGGTTGGACTTCGGAACACAGAAATCCATAGGGGCAACTAGGGAGTAAATCCTACGAAATCCCTATGGGGAGGTGGCCAACTTCCTCAATCAAGATATTATAATAACAGGTCTTCCGGCTGGGTGTGTTGGCCACGACATCCACTTTACCGGTTATCGCGAGACCAATATTATAATTCTTTGGGAAATGTTCCAACCATCATATCTGCCTGAGATTCAGATCTGGTTGGTGTCAGGATATTCCAGACCATCGAGTCTAGGAAGAAAAATGAAAGTTTGCAACACAAATCGACTAGATGATGTTGCGAGATTCTCGGGGAATGAACTACGATAGTAAGCTCCAAAACATGAGCTGGTTCTACTACAAACATGTGAACACGTTGTCCAAGACAAGCATGACCACAACGTAGTCTTATAATATAACACTACAGAGTTCAGGAGGGGGAACCATCATCGAGGATACCGAAGTCCTTACATAAGTCCGGATTAGCTCTTATGAAGGAACTCCTTCTCCTTGAACAAATCAATCAGTGGCTTGGTGTGCTAGGGATACATATAGATTGAAGGTTGCAAGTCTTCAAACCACAGAATTCTTCGCACATGTGCATGACTGATTTGGAATGATTCCAAAGAAAGCAACATTGACTTTCTCGAATCCACGGCGGCAACTTGCATCAGATGCACATGAATTAAAGGAAGTCACTACCTTCATCCAAACATATGCTTCATGAACGAAACACGAAGAAATGCTTACACAAGTTTCCAACACTAGGTTGATGTTCAACATGATTCATGGGGAAGACAAAAAGCTACTGATGGGCTCAACAGCAACTCATCGGAATTTCCATATCACTGGACTTCCACCATCATGTGCTCACGGTGATAGCATTGGTCAGACCAAAGATGTAATGGTGTATGCTCGAGGGATCAACCACGAGTAAGACAACATTACGAGCATCATTGGTACTGATTTGACTTGACGATAGCCCACACTCAAATCAAAGGATTGATAAGACAATAGGTCCAGCAACTGATCACAGGGACCAATCGATGAAGATATCATCTTTCTTCAACACACACTACACAAGGATATCCCTTTGGAACGAACTAAGCCAGGCAAGCTTTTATCTTCCAACTCTCCAAGTTGTTGTCTAGCTTAACCAACTAGCTCAGGGATATCTAACACCGATTCTTGGAGAGAAGGTGGTTAATAAGAAACCAACTTGATCATGAGCTCAACATAACGGTCAGGTGACGACCTGGTGATACTTCCGAGAAGACATTCAGAAAATCACGAACCACCGGTATGTTACTAAGCTCGAGAACAATCTCGCTTTTGAGGGCAAGATGATATGATCAAATGAGTGAGGACTTGAAATAATTCCTATCTCATTGGTCGAGAAGTGCACCAGAAATAGGGACTAGGCAGCACAATCAGTCTTAGAAGAATGATTCAAAAACCAACACGCTAAGAATGAAATTATTATGCTTTAACTACCAAGCAACGAGGTTGCTGGGAGTATTGATTTCACACATCACAATTCATTTGTCGGTATTCCGGTTGCATCAACACGAGGACCGAGGAATGACTAATGATGGTGAGAAGTATCACTACCAAGAGTTCATCGGATGGTGTGCAATTCCTATGACATTCTTGATATAAAGATGGTAATACTCCAAGGTAGAACATAACAAAAACTAGATTAGTGTTTTGATCTGCGGAGTACAACTGATAGGACCCAATCCTGGGAATGGACAAGGTACAGGAGTTTGTTTCTCCTAGTCATTCCGCGATAGAATGGCTTGACGGACCACAAGGGTAATAGGCATCAATAAACGAATGCACGCATACTCTTGACTATCAAATGATAGACAGGGGTCAGAATACAACTAAGAGGGACAACTCAAAGGAACATACGATTTTCTGAGTTGTGGATGCATGGTTTAGCATGTCGAACGAAGTTCAACATATTTCTTCCGGATAACCCATGCAGAAAGGTAGAACTGGCAGAGTCACAATATAGCATGGAGAACTCATCGAGAGCACTCTTGTTGTCATCTTTTGGTTCAGAAGAACTCCTGCCAAGAATGGTTCATGGTAATTGGAAGAAGGATGTACCACGAACCTCGAGCACTATCGCAAAGGTTACTAATATCCTAAAGGAACTAGCAACACTATCAACATGATGTAAGTAGAGTGAATCTCGGGTTCAAAACCCAGGAGTAGAATACCTACTACTAAGTAGCATCACGGAATGCTTTCGAGAATAAAGGCCAGAATCATCACACTAGGACACAAATCATGGCTAGACCACTAGATGATCCCCTGGGACACCTAGGGTCATAATAATAACTCCAACATAAATGTCGAGGCAATAAGGTACCTCAACTCACTAATTTGTGTGATTAATCTGACCAAAAGGACATCGGGAATGGGAAGAAGGGATTTGCAAATGCATCAGACTGTTTAGAAACCTGGGATGACTCGGACAGCATAACGGCTGTAAATGCTCAGAAAAGATTTGAGACATTCACAAAAATGGTGGCATAACCACTCAGAAGCACAATATCAAGGTTTCGAGATCAACAGTTAACATACGGAAGTTATAGGAACTGAAACGAGGCTTAAGTCCAACAATCTTACAAGTCTACAAATTAGAAACACGTGATCCTGATGGAAAGAAGAGATAGCCTAGTTCTTAATCCCCGTAGAAGAGAAGATGATGACTCAGATCAGAAGGCCATGAGGTATAAGGAGTAAAAAGAGCCTTACGTTCCATCGCACAATCAATTCCCTTATATAACTAAAGAATTTCTAGACTCAACTTCGACCAGTTTGGCTTGGTAATCCTACAGGCAGTCAAGCTCTGATACCAACGCTGTCAGGGCCCAGACTCAATGCCACATCGATCTAGCATGTAACACCTCATATCACTTTGCGGCCTCACGCACGGTATTCCCACGGGTGTCGCCTTACCTTTGCCCGGGACCGTTTGCGCCTTTTGACACACGTATATGACAGTGTCGCTAGCATCCATATGATAAGGAGCCCGGGCTGACATGGCTAGTCGTAAACCCAAAGTGGCACGAACTTACAGGGACAGGCATCCATGACCCAGCATCGAACGTGTCGGTCATCAGTGAGTGAATCCAGGCTGTAGCACTGGGCTAGCAGGACTCCGGTGAACCGGGCTATAGCGGGCTAACAGGACTCCGGTATTCATCGCGTGACATTTCCCCGAAGGGACAGACACAGGAACGAAGAAGGACACATTCCGGCCAGCCTAAGTGTTCCGAAGCAGTAGCAAGCTACCATGTCTCAGTGGAAACACCAGGAGACATTTCCCGGTAAGAGAGGCTACTAAGGATAAACAACTAGATAGTCAGATCCCACACATACCAAGCATTTCAATCATACACACAATATGCTCGATATGTGCAAATACAACAAGGCATCACAACATGACTCTACGACACAGGTATTTATTCAATAGGCTCTGAGGAGCGAGATATTACAAACATGGGTCTCATGACCCAACAATCAGAGCATACAAGTCAAGCACATGCGGAAGCTTAACATGTCTAAGTACAGACATCTAGAAATGAAAAAGGCTGAGAAGCCTGACTATCTACCAGATCCTGCCGAGGGCACAAGATCGTAGCTGAGGTAACAAGCTAAACGTCGAAGCCCACGTGGAACTACTAGTGAGACTGAAGTCTCTCTGCAAAACATAAAATAGGCAAACGTGAGTACAAATGTACCCAGCAAGACTTACATCAGAACTAACTACATATGCATCATTATCAACAAAGGGGATGGTGGGGTTTAACTGCAGCAAGCCAGCTTTGACTCGGTGGCTATCCTGAACTACGACTGCAAGTAACTCTTTGAGGTGGCGCACACGAGTCCACATATTCACCATATCAATACACCACTATGGATCCGCTCCCGTCTCCCTACGAGAACGCCATCCATGGCACTCACGCTTATCTTGCGTATTTTAGAGTATCCACTTTCACTTGTCTATGAACTGATATAAGCAACCCAGAAGTCCTTTTCCGCGGACACGGCTATTCGAATAGATGATGTTAACCCTGCAGGGGTGTACTTCTTCACACACGCTCTCACCACTTACCGCTGTTTACACGACATGTACTCGGCAACCTTCAAGCGGAAGCCCAACATGGGTGTCGGCCACGGCCTGCCTAAACACTCGAGTCTCTAGTCCAGGTTTATCGCCTATTCGGGTTCCATCCATGAGGAGATCTGGCCGGAGTTTCGCTCACAGCCCCAAACGATGTGAACAGGGTTCCCGAGACACCAAACGGGCGCCCGGTACACCGTGCCACGTGCCTACCGCATCACAGCCCACCCCTACGGTTAGCGCTGCCCACGGCCTCCAGCATACTACAAACACCAGAAACTACTTGCAACTCCTGGACAGAGGACAAGGGTGATCAAGAAGCCGAGAGGGTCCATTGGTTTCGGGCCCAATGCGTGGTAGTAGCTGAATCATGGATTACAAACACAGAACTCAGTTCCTGAGGACGGCTGCAATGAGACAACCCACCATGTACTCCTACATGGCCTCTCACCGCTACCTTTACCAAATCGTATTCACACACTTAGCTCACACACAATAGGACATGTTCCCACACCTCTGATTCATTCCCGATGAATCAGACCTGACACAACTCTAAGCAGTAGCAGGCATGACAAACAAGGAAGAATGAGTAGGCACAACAGGGCTCAAACAACTCCTACTCATGCTAGTGGGTTTCATCTATTTACTGTGGAATGACAGGTCATGCAGAGGATAAAGGGGTTCAGCTACCACAGCAAGTAACAGATGAATCGTTGTTGTCCTAATGCAGTAAAAGAGAGCAGGAGCGAGAGAGTAGGATTGTATCGGAATGAACAAGGGGGTTTTGCTTGCCTGGCACTTCTGAAGATAACATTGAGTCTTCATCAGTGTCAACGATCACAACGTCGGAACATCGTCTACCGGGAGGGAACAGATACCGGCAACAAAGAAGAAATACAATCAATGCAATGCACAATATGATGCATGCTCATGACATGGCAATATGAATGTGTTTTGAGCTAATGCAACTAGCAACAGATTAAATGAAGTTGGTTTGAATACAAGATTCAAATTCAAACTCCATATGTGATTATTCAAATGCCATTTAATTGATTTGTGCTATACAGCAGCTATAAGTTGTTATGACATCATGAAAATGGTACAGATGGATTCCTTGAATTTTTCTGATAATTTTTCATATATAAATTATTTAATTTGGAGTTACGGTTAATTTTCTATGATTTATTGAAGTTTTAGCTATTTTCTGAAATTATTAAATCATTTAAGATTTATTTAAATTCCAGAAAGGAAATATTGCGTCAGCATGACATCACCCTGACGTCATCAGGTCAACAGGGCGGGTCCGTGTCAAACCTGACGTGTGGGGGCCACACGTTAGTGTCACAGGGCTGCTTAGCTCACTGACAGGTGGGACCAAGTCAACGGCCACGTCAGCGTAGTCAACACTGACGCGTGGGCCCACCGGGGTTAGTTAAATTAAACAGAAGATGTAATTTGTGTTAATTAGGGCGTGGGGCCCACTAGTCAGTGGCCTAGGGGGTTGGTTAGTGCGTCATTAGCGTTTAATGACATCGCCACGTCACCAGCCACCGGAGTTTCGCCGGCGACGACCATGGCCGATGACGGAGATGCAACGTGTGCTCGCTACGGAGCACCATTCGACGCGTGGTTTGCTCCTACAGGTAGCTGAAGATGCGCCGCATCCAACTGGGCGAGCGGCAGCGGCTGTGGTGGCCGGAGCTCGCCGGAAACGAGCTCGCGGCGGCGCCGGAGTTCCGGACCTCAACGAGAATGGAGCTCCGGTGCACGGGGAAACTAGTGGAGGGTCTCAGCAGACTCCTGACGACGCGAGGAGCACAAATATGTGCTCGGCCGTGACAGATGCTAGCTCAAACGACGACGAGCTACGCGGCGGCGGCACGGAGCTCTCGGCCACGACGGGGCTATGGCCTAGAGGTCAAAAGCGACCAGGGAAGAAGGGGGAAACGACTCAGGCGCTCACCGCGAGTCCGTTGGGAGGGTTAGTGGGCTCGAAGATGTCTTGTCGGGAGCGAATCGACGACGGCGATCGACGGGGCCGAAGGTTGAAGAAGGCGGCGGTGTGGGCGTTCGGGGGCGTCCGGCGGCGCGTGTGCCCTTGAGGAGGCGTAGACGATGGAGGTGGAGCTCCTGGACAGATGGGAAGGCTAGGCGGTGGCTGTGGCCGCGGCGAACGGCGTCAGTGGCGATGGTGGCGTTCGGCCATGGCAGCGGGCAAGTGAGGGGGAGAGCCAGGAAAGAGGGGGGGGAGAACAGAGGGGGTCGAGGCGTCTCCAGGCGCGGGGACAGGGAGGAGGTTGAGCCTCCAGCGCGAAGCAGGAGGTGGAGCCTGCGTGCGCGGGCGCTTTCTCACGGCGACAGCAGCAGCTTTGGGGCAAGGGGAGGAAGACGACAGGGGGGAAGGCGGCGGTGGTGGGCTGGGCCGGAACAGAAGCTGGGTCGGCTCCGCTGCAGGTGAGCGCCAGGTAAGTGGCTGGGCGTCTCTCTTTTTTTTATATTTCTGTTCTGTTTGTTTTATTAATTTATTTTGCCACTGTTTTGAATTTAAAATAATTCAAACAATGCCAAAAACTCCTCTGAATATTTTTATTTTGCTAGATGGACTTTTCCAAAAGCTTATAAAATGTTTCAGGGGTATTTGAAATTATATTCTAATTATATGAATATAATTCAAATTCAAATAGCTACTGATTTAAATTCAAAGTCCCAAAAATAAATCCTTAAAAATGTTAAATATTTTGGTTGGGACCAGAACCCTTGCCAAAAATTATCAAACATTTAAGAAGAGCATTTTGGAACAATGAATGAGATTTTAGGGTTTTTGCCCTTCTATTATTTAAATTTTGAGGCTTCCAAATTTCCTCAGTTCAAGTTTCAAAAGTTTAAACATGATGCAACACCAGGCAGCACCAGAAGCTAGGGATGTGACAACTCACCCCCACTAAACAAGAATGTCGTCTCGAGATTCAAGCGTAGGGTAAGATGAAGGGGAAATGCAAACTAGTATAATCTTCACGATCCAGGTTGCACTTAAAATGAACGTTGATTCAATCACCATCTTTGTCTTGTCGTCTAGCTCTGAGAACTCCAACTAGCATGACAGCAAGAGGAAAAGGACAACTCCGGAAGAATCGATCTTCTCGAAGATCAATCAACTTAGGATCAGCTCACAAGGTGAGTCATAGCAACATCTCTTGAGCTGAGACACGAAGCATACATCTGAAAAAATGGAGTGAGACAGATGACGAGGGCTCACTAAGTAGACAACAATTCCAGACTTAAGAATGTGGTGATCGGTTGTCAACGTAGCGAGGAGTTGAGTTGCCATGATGCCACAACGATGCACCTTAGGGAAGGTGACTCGTGGAGATATCCCCTTAAGTGGCAAAAAGAATTACCTTTGATTCAGGGATCATTGGAACTCTTTAAACCAGCCTAAGGCAATTCTCGAGCGATCGTTTGGAGGGGGTCGGTAGAATGGCATACTCGGACTTGGATGATGTGGATTACCTTGTTGAAGACAACGTAATGGATGAATTTGCTTATCACCGGAAATGGAAGAGACCCATGGTAGAATGGCCCATTGGCGGTGCAAGCTGGGAACAAAATGCAAATGTTGGGAATGATTCTGGTAACTGGGGAAGAACCCAACAATAGAGAGTGAATTCACTGTTTGAAAAGGTCATAGCATTGCCGAGGAAACTGAGAGCACTATACGGTTAATGCCGACGATCAAACCTAGCACTTGCGCGTGCTCTCAAGAACTTGAGCAATTCCATAATGATCAAGGTTTTACCAACATCCGTGTCAAGGGTCCAGTAACACCACTTACTACCATGATGAATGGTGATGGACGATGCAGATGCAAAGGAGGATAACACTTTCTCAGATTTCACCTTAGCGAGGCCAAGGGAACGAAATCTGGATGATCGACCGAGAGATATTTAGCACTCCGCTTCTAATGTTCTCCTTGATGTGCTAGTGTAACCCATGCATAGATATGGTTTGATATCTAGAACATCAAGTACAAAGGTCGGACTTCGGAACACAAAAATCCATAGGGGCAACTAGGGAGTAAATCCTACGAAATCCCTATGGGGAGGTGGCCAACTTCCTCAATCAAGATATTATAATAACAGGTCTTCCGGCTGGGTGTGTTGGCCACGACATCCACTTTACCGGTTATCGCGAGACCAATATTATAATTCTTTGGGAAATGTTCCAACCATCATATCTGCCTGAGATTCAGATCTGGTTGGTGTCAGGATATTCCAGACTCATCGAGTCTAGGAAGAAAAATGAAAGTTTGCAACACAAATCGACTAGATGATGTTGCGAGATTCTCGGGGAATGAACTACGATAGTAAGCTCCAAAACATGAGCTGGTTCTGCTACAAACATGTGAACACGTTGTCCAAGACAAGCATGACCACAACGTAGTCTTATAATATAACACTACCGAGTTCAGGAGGGGGAACCATCATCGAGGATATCGAAGTCCTTACATAAGTCCGGATTAGCTCTTATGAAGGAACTCCTTCTCCTTGAACAAATCAATCAGTGGCTTGGTGTGCTAGGGATACATATAGATTGAAGGTTGCAAGTCTTCAAACCACAGAATTCTTCGCACGTGTGCATGACTGATTTGGAATGATTCCAAAGAAAGCAACATTGACTTTCTCGAATCCACGGCGGCAACTTGCATCAGATGCACATGAATTAAAGGAAGTCACTACCTTCATCCAAACATATGCTTCATGAACGAAACACGAAGAAATGCTTACACAAGTTTCCAACACTAGGTTGATGTTCAACATGATTCATGGGGAAGACAAAAAGCTACTGATGGGCTCAACAGCAACTCATCGGAATTTCCATATCACTGGACTTCCACCATCATGTGCTCACGGTGATAGCATTGGTCAGACCAAAGATGTAATGGTGTATGCTCGAGGGATCAACCACGAGTAAGACAACATTACAAGCATCGTTGGTACTGATTTGACTTGACGATAGCCCACACTCAAATCAAAGGATTGATAAGACAATAGGTCCAGCAACTGATCACAGGGACCAATCGATGAAGATATCATCTTTCTTCAACACACACTACACAAGGATATCCCTTTGGAACGAACTAAGCCAGGCAAGCTTTTATCTTCCAACTCTCCAAGTTGTTGTCTAGCTTAACCAACTAGCTCAGGGATATCTAACACCGATTCTTGGAGAGAAGGTGGTTCATAAGAAACCAACTTGATCACGAGCTCAACATAACGGTCAGGTGACGACCTGGTGATACTTCCGAGAAGACATTCAGAAAATCACGAACCACCGGTATGTTACTAAGCTCGAGAACAATCTCGCTTTTGAGGGCAAGATGATATGATCAAATGAGTGAGGACTTGAAATAATTCCTATCTCATTGGTCGAGGAGTGCACCAGAAATAGGGACTAGGCAGCACAATCAGTCTTAGAAGGATGATTCAAAAACCAACACGCTAAGAATGAAATTATTATGCTTTAACTACCAAGCAACGAGGTTGCTGGGAGTATTGATTTCACACATTACAATTCATTTGTCGGTATTCCGGTTGCATCAACACGAGGACCGAGGAATGACTAATGATGGTGAGAAGTATCACTACCAAGAGTTCATAGGATGGTGTGCAATTCCTATGACATTCTTGATATAAAGATGGTAATACTCCAAGGTAGAACAGAACAAAAACTGGATTAGTGTTTTGATCTGCGGAGTACAACTGATAGGACCCAATCCTGGGAATGGACAAGGTACTGGAGTTTGTTTGTCCTAGTCATTCCGTGATAGAATGGCTTGACGGACCACAAGGGTAATAGGCATCGATAAACGAATGCACGCATACTCTTGACTATCAAATGATAGACAGGGGTCAGAATACAACTAAGAGGGACAACTCAAAGGAACATACGATTTTCTGAGTTGTGGATGCATGGTTTAGCATGTCGAACGAAGTTCTACATATTTCTTCCAGATAACCCATGCAGAAAGGTAGAACTGGCAGAGTCACAATATAGCATGGAGAACTCATCGAGAGCACTCTTGTTGTCATCTTTTGGTTCAGAAGAACTCCTGCCAAGAATGGTTCATGGTAATTGGAAGAAGGATGTACCACGAACCTCGAGGACTATCGCAAAGGTTACTAATATCCTAAAGGAACTAGCAACACTATCAACATGATGTAAGTAGAGTGAATCTCGGGTTCAAAACCCAGGAGTAGAATACCTACTACTAAGTAGCATCATGGAATGCTTTCGAGAATAAAGGCCAGAATCATCACACTAGGACACAAATCATGGCTAGACCACTAGATGATCCCCTGAGACACCTAGGGTCATAATAATAACTCCAACATAAATGTCGAGGCAATAAGGTACCTCAACTCACTAATTTGTGTGATTAATCTGACCAAAAGGACATCGGGAACGGGAAGAAGGGATTTGCAAATGCATCAGACTGTTTAGAAACCTGGGATGACTTGGACAGCATAACGGCTGTAAATGCTCAGAAAATATTTGAGACATTCACAAAAATGGTGGCATAACCACTCAGAAGCACAATATCAAGGATTCGAGATCAACAGTTAACATACGGAAGTAATAGGAACTGAAACGAGGCTTAAGTCCAACAATCTTACAAGTCTACAGATTAGAAACACGTGATCCTGATGGAAAGAAGAGATAGCCCAGTTCTTAATCCCCGTAGAAGAGAAGATGATGACTCAGATCAGAAGGCCATGAGGTATAAGGAGTAAAAAGAGCCTTACGTTCCATCCCACAATCAATTCCCTTATATAACTAAAGAATTTCTAGACTCAACTTCGACCAGTTTGGCTTGGTAATCCTACAGGCAGTCAAGCTCTGATACCAACGCTGTCAGGGCCCCGACTCAATGCCACATCGATCTAGCATGTAACACCTCGTATCACTTTGCGGCCTCACGCACGGTATTCCCACGGGTGTCGCCTTACCTTTGCCCGGGACCGTTTGCGCCTTTTGACGCACGTATATGATAGTGTCCCTAGCATCCATATGATAAGGAGCCCGGGCTGACATGGCTAGTCGTAAACCCAAAGTGGCACGAACTTACAGGGACAGGCATCCATGACCTAGCATCGAACGTGTCGGTCATCAGCGAGTGAATCCAGGCTGTAGCACTGGGCTAGCAGGACTCCGGTGAACCGGGCTGTAGCGGGCTAACAGGACTCCGGTATTCATCGCGTGACATTTCCCCGAAGGGACAGACACAGGAACGAAGAAGGACACATGCCGGCCAGCCTAAGTGTTCCGAAGCAGTAGCAAGCTACCATGGCTCAGTGGAAACACCAGGAGACATTTCCCGGTAAGAGAGGCTACTAAGGATAAACAACTAGATAGTCAGATCCCACACATACCAAGCATTTCAATCATACACACAATATGCTCGATATGTGCAAATACAACAAGGCATCACAACATGACTCTACGACACAGGTATTTATTCAATAGGCTCTGAGGAGCGAGATATTACAAACATGGGTCTCATGACCCAACAATCAGAGCATACAAGTCAAGCACATGCGGAAGCTTAACATGTCTAAGTACAGACATCTAGAAATGAAAAAGGCTGAGAAGCCTGACTATCTACCAGATCCTGCCGAGGGCACAAGATCGTAGCTGAGGTCACAAGCTAAACGTCGAACCCCACGTGGAACTACTAGTGAGACTGAAGTCTCTCTGCAAAACATAAAATAGGCAAACGTGAGTACAAATGTACCCAGCAAGACTTACATCAGAACTAACTACATATGCATCATTATCAACAAAGGGGATGGTGGGGTTTAACTGCAGCAAGCCAGCTTTGACTCGGTGGCTATCCTGAACTACGACTGCAAGTAACTCTTTGAGGTGGCGCACACGAGTCCACATATTCACCATATCAATACACCACTATGGATCCGCTCCCGTCTCCCTACGAGAACGCCATCCATGGCACTCACGCTTATCTTGCGTATTTTAGAGTATCCACTTTCACTTGTCTATGAACTGATATAAGCAACCCAGAAGTCCTTTTCCACGGACACGGCTATTCGAATAGATGATGTTAACCCTGCAGGGGTGTACTTCTTCACACACGCTCTCACCACTTACCGCTGTTTACACGACATGTACTCGGAAACCTTCAAGCGGAAGCCCAACGTGGGTGTCGGCCACGGCCTGCCTAAACACTCGAGTCTCTAGTCCAGGTTTATCGCCTATTCGGGTTCCATCCATGAGGAGATCCGGCCGGAGTTTCGCTCACAGCCCCAAACGATGTGAACAGGGTTCCCGAGACACCAAACGGGCGCCCGGTACACCGTGCCACGTGCCTACCGCATCACAGCCCACCCCTACGGTCAGCGCTGCCCACGGCTTCCAGCATACAACAAACACCAGAAACTACTTGCAACTCCTGGACAGAGGACAAGGGTGATCAAGAAGCCGAGAGGGTCCATTGGTTTCGGGCCCAATGCGTGGTAGTAGCTGAATCATGGATTACAAACACAGAACTCAGTTCCTGAGGACGGCTACAATGAGACAACCCACCATGTACTCCTACATGGCCTCTCACCGCTACCTTTACCAAATCGTATTCACACACTTAGCTCACACACAGTAGGACATGTTCACACACCTCTGATTCATTCCCGATGAATCAGACCTGACACAACTCTAAGCAGTAGCAGGCATGACAAGCAAGCAAGAATGAGTAGGCACAACAGGGCTCAAACAACTCCTACTCATGCTAGTGGGTTTCATCTATTTACTGTGGAATGACAGGTCATGCAGAGGATAAAGGGGTTCAGCTACCGCAGCAAGTAACAGATGAATCGTTGTTGTCCTAATGCAGTAAAAGAGAGCAGGAGCGAGAGAGTAGGATTGTATCGGAATGAACAAGGGGGTTTTGCTTGCCTGGCACTTCTGAAGATAACATTGAGTCTTCATCAGTGTCAACGATCACAACGTCGGAACAGCGTCTACCGGGAGGGAACAGATACCGGCAACAAAGAAGAAATACAATCAATGCAATGCACAATATGATGCATGCTCATGACATGGCAATATGAATGTGTTTTGAGCTAATGCAACTAGCAACAGATTAAATGAAGTTGGTTTGAATACAAGATTCAAATTCAAACTCCATATGTGATTATTCAAATGCCATTTAATTGATTTGTGCTATACAGCAGCTATAAGTTGTTCTAACATGCAAGAAAATGGTACAGATGGATTCCTTGAATTTTTCTAATAATTTTTCATATATAAATTATTTAATTGGAGTTACGGTTAATTTTCTATGATTTATTGAAGTTTTAGCTATTTTCTGAAATTATTAAATCATTTAAGATTTATTTAAATTCCAGAAAGGAATTATTGCGTCAGCATGACATCACCCTGACATCATCAGGTCAACAGGGCGGGTCCGTGTCAAACCTGATGTGTGGGGGCCACATGTCAGTGTCACAGGGCTGCTTAGCTCACTGACAGGTGGGACCAAGTCAACGGCCACGTCAGCGTAGTCAACACTGACGCGTGGGCCCACCGGGGTTAGTTAAATTAAACAGAAGATGTAATTTGTGTTAACTAGGGCGTGGGGCCCACTAGTCAGTGGCCTAGGGGGTTGGTTAGTGCGTCATTAGCGTCTAATGACATCGCCACGTCACCAGCCACCGGAGTTTCGCCGGCGACGACCATGGCCGACGACGGAGATGCAACGTGTGCTCGCTACGGAGCACCATTCGACGCGTGGTTTGCTCCTACGGGTAGCTGAAGATGCGCCGCATCCAACTGGGCGAGCGGCAGCGGCTGTGGTGGCCGGAGCTCGCCGGAAACGAGCTTGCGGCGGCGCCGGAGTTCCGGACCTCAACGAGAATGGAGCTCCGGTGCACGGGGAAACTAGTGGAGGGTCTCAGCAGACTCCTGACGACGCGAGGAGCACAAATATGTGCTCGGCCGTGACAGATGCTAGCTCAAACGACGACGAGCTACGCGGCGGCGGCATGGAGCTCTCGGCCACGACGGGGCTATGGCCTAGAGGTCAAAAGCGACCAGGGAAGAAGGGGGAAACGACTCAGGGGCTCACCGCGAGTCCGTTGGCAGGGTTAGTGGGCTCGAAGATGTCTTGTCAGGGGCGAATCGACGACGGCGATCGACGGGGCCGAAGGTTGAAGAAGGCGGCGGTGTGGGCGTTCGGGGGCGTCTGGCGGCGCGTGTGCCCTTGAGGAGGCGTAGACGATGGAGGTGGAGCTCCTGGGGAAGGCTAGGCAGTGGCTGTGGCTGCGGCGAACGGCGTCGGTGGCGATGGTGGCGTTCGGCCATGGCTGCGGGCAAGC
>NC_041389.1:188447039-188507037 GCF_002162155.2 Triticum dicoccoides
GGCGTCTCCAGGCGCGGGGACAGGGAGGAGGTTGAGCCTCCAGCGCGAAGTAGGAGGTGGAGCCTGCGTGCGCGGGCGCTTTCTCACGGCGACAGCAGCAGCTTTGGGGCGAGGGGAGGAAGACGACAGGGGGGGAAGGCGGCGGTGGTGGGCTGGGCCGGAACAGAAGCTGGGCCGGCTCCGCTGCAGGTGAGCGCCAGGTAAGTGGCTGGGCTTCTCTCTTTTTTTATATATTTCTGTTCTGTTTGTTTTATTAATTTATTTTGCCACTGTTTTGAACTTAAAATAATTCAAACAATGCCAAAAACTCCTCTGAATATTTTTATTTTGCTAGATGGACTTTTCCAAAAGCTTATAAAATGTTTCAGGGGTATTTGAAATTATATTCTAATTATATGAATATAATTCAAATTCAAATAGCTACTGATTTAAATTCAAAGTCCCAAAAATAAATCCTTAAAAATGTTCAATATTTTGGTTGGGACCAGAACCCTTGCCAAAAATTATCAAACATTTAAGAAGAGCATTTTGGAACAATGAATGAGATTTTAGGGTTTTTGCCCTTCTATTATTCAAATTTTGAGGCTTCCAAATTTCCTCAGTTCAAGTTTCAAAAGTTTAAACATGATGCAACACCAGGCAGCACCAGAAGCTAGGGATGTGACAATAGATAACAATGGTGATTACTTCCCTGGAGTGCATGAGAGCTTCAGGTTGAATGATGTGGACAAATTTGTTGGTCAAAAGCTGACAAAATGGAATGATGAGATGATTATGCAATTCTACTCCACTTCACACTTCTATATGGATGGCAAGATAGTCTGGATGACTGAAGGCACAAGATATCAGTCTATTGCTGAATGGGCCAAGTTGATCAATGCCCCTGCTGAAGAAGAGAATGACATTGATGTGTATGCAAAGCCCAGGAAGGACCACAATTCCATGGCACATATGTACTAGGAAATTCTTGATAAGGCTTTGGAGACTCATAAATTTGGATCCATCCACTATCTTCTCTCTGGCTTACCCACCATCAACACCATTCTGAGGCACACTTTGTTGCCCAAGTCAGGAGATCATAGGATGATCCATGGCCATTCTATCAACTTGCTGCATTTGTTTGATGTGCCGCAGAAGTTCACGAGTCTCATTGTTGAAACAATAAAGAGGACTGCAACTGACCAAAAGAGATATTGTGGATATGCCCCTCACATTCAGATGCTCATCAACTTCAAGATGGGGAAAGGGACATATCTACTTGACAAAGAGCATCTTCCCCTGAGGCCATACTTTGAGGACAATGAACTTATCATGGATGCCTCCCATCCAACATGTGCAGAAGCCCATGAGAAGAGAGAGAAAGGAAAGGCAGAGAAAGCAGCAAAGCTAGCTAGTGCTCCAGATGCTTCACAGGTGATCCTCAAGACCAAACATAATCAACTCAGCTATCTGATTGAGGCTACTTTGACGATTGAGAAGGGAGTGGCCACCCTAACTCGGAATCAAGAGAGTCTTGAAAGGATCCTTGAGACAAAGATTCATGATCTAGATGTGAAGGTCACTAAGATCCAATCAACTGTGGAGAAGATCCAGGAAGAGCTTGAAGAAAGGGAAGAAGGACCAACCACAGATGCATTTCAGCAAGTGCCTAGGGCACCAAGATCCTTCGTTGTGCCAGTTGCCAGTGATACCAGGGCAACAATTTCAGCACCTGCAACAACGGCCTCAGTGATTCATCCATTTTCAACTCCTCCAGCTCCACAAACATCAGCTGAAGTTTTTGCAGACGGAATCCTCTCAACGCCATCTACGCACACCGGAGCAACCAGCTAGAAGAATCCCTCGAGAGCTCCTGGAGATCGTGCCTAGAGTGCCGCTTAGCACTGTGCATTTCAAAGCTTTTTGGTAACTTGTTGCCAAAGGGGGAGAAAGTTTATAGATCATTAGGCTTCGAGAGACAGAGCGTTTTGTCTTTTGTTGCCTCTCTTGCTACTTTGGTCTGTTTGGTTTGATCGTTTTCATGCTATAATATTTGTGCTTGTGTGTGAGATACTTATATGATCATATGTTTGATCATACTATGCTTTACTGTGTGCTTGCTTGATGATATGTGTATGATCAATCATGTTTTCCCTTGGTGATGAGTGCATGTTTCTTATAGCTTATCATTTTGAGCGCTCCACCAAGATGTATGTGACCTGGAAGAGCAACCCATGATCCTAATTGATTGTGCATTTGCATTCAAAAACAAATCTTAAATAATGCATAAATTTAGGGGTAGCTCTTGCTTATCACATACTTCTCAAAGCGACGACGTATTTCATTAATATTATCATTTGTCAAAGCTTTGATCTATATGTTGTCACCAATTACCAAAAAGGGGGAGATTGGAAGTGCAACTAATCCCCGGGTGGTTTTGGTAATTCATAACAACATATAGCTCATTGAACTAATATTCTTTCAAGTTAAATGTTTTAGAAAGTTCAATATTTGGCATGGCATGGACTAGAGATGTGCACCCCTCAAAATTCTAAGGACAAAGATTGGCAAATGCTCAAGTGTAGCATCCCAAAATTCTATATTTTGGAATGTTATATTAAATAGATAGTTTTGATTGTTTGCTTGATTGTGGTGTGGTTGCTTGTGTGAAATTGAGTGAAATTTAAAACTTTTGGAAACTTAAATGAGAGGGAATAAAAGGACTTTCCCAAACTTTCATCTTGCATTTCTGATCTCCATGAATTCAATTTCTTTTCAAATACAAAACCCTAGAGAGAAGATGACATGACTTCTTCCATTTAAAAATGAAAAGGGTTTTGAAAAGATTTGAATTCCATTTGGAAATATTTCAAATACAGAAACTTTATGCAACTCAATGATTTTCATGAGGGAATATAAAATGACTTCTTCAAATCGTATGAAATATGAGTTGGAAGTATAAAAGAACCAAATTTAAATTCCCTTCGAAATTATCTTCAATTTGGAGTTTTTGGAGTTTTATTCAACTTACTTTTATCCAAAAATAAAATAAAATAAAATTAGGGTAAAATGATACCCTATAGTAGAAAAATGGAGCGAAATAAATTTGAAATTATCTTGGTATCTTAAAATAATTTTATTTGGTTTTTAAATAAACCAGTAGCACTGTTTGCTTCATTTTCATTTTCATGAAATTTATTAGCCGATAAAAAATGTTGATGTTTTAGGAAATCTTTTCCTGAAATTTTTCATATGTAATATGCCTATATAAAATTTTATTTTATTTTCGTCATTCAGTTTTCTTTTTCTGTTTTCATTTAAAAAGAGTGCGCGAAGGCCTTAACTATATGTCACCTACATGCGCGGCATAGTGGCAGCAGTGCCCCATTTTTTGTTTCTTTCCTACATGGGCCAGGCCCAGCCAGCAATTTCCTTCTCAGTTTTTTTCTTTTATTTTTGCTTTGGCCAAAAAAATGCAGCGTGCGCACGGCCGGCCCGTGGTGCTTTTTAGCCCATGTGATTTCATTCGTTTTATTTGTTCATCTACCTCTCGTTCCACATTGCCTAGTTTTTGACCCCTAAACCTCTTTTCCACCTATAAATATAGACCCCATAGAGCCTCCAAAAATCACCCGATTCGAGTTAAATCAATATTTTGCTTTCACTAGATTCACTAAAGAAAAATATATTTCTCCTCTCCGTGGGATTTTCGAAGTCGTTTCCTCTCTCTGAAGTCGTGTTTTCTCTACCTTATAAAGGTATCTTTCTTCGTATTTTTTTATATACTCCCATAGATTATTATGTAGATATTTTTCTTCCGTAAAAGAGCTTGGCCCTGATTTTTCAAATACCCATGACTTTTTACTCGTTCGTTCAAATTAGATGAAACCAACTCTTAGATTTTCGTCTTGATCCCACCTATCCAGTGAACCTATCAAATCAATTTTTTGCAACTTTCAAATTTCTAAATTTGCTCATATTCATATTCAAACCTCTTTTGTTCATAACTTGAGTTTTATAACTCCGATTTAATTGATTCTTTTTGCTAATTGAAGCTCTTGACCTAAACTTTTTGATAAGACCAAATCCACCCAATTTTGGTACTATTAGATTTTTTTGTTGCAAGAGTTAATTGTTTGTGTTCGAAGTTTTCCGAGATCTTTTCTTTGATTCTTTTACATGAGTGCTTATGTATGCAATTGCTTGCTTACGATAGATTGATCAGAGTGTGAGGAGTAGAAATATCAGGAGTTATGAGTGCGATGAATCTACATCAACAGTACAAGGCAAGTTCACACTTCGATCATATTTTTCAATACCCAGTTTTTTACTATGCATTAGTTTCACCCTCAAATATTGCATGAGTAGGATTGGGAATTGGGCATTGCTATGTAGTTCATGAGGTAGGAAACTATGATCCTTGAGACACCCCAGGGTTTATTCGTTATGTCATATATTTCTTAGCCATGCTCGTAGACGGGGATTGGTATGTGTGATTCATGCAAGTTATGAGAGTTATTAATCTTGGATAACATTAAGGTGGCAACTTTAATACACATCTGGGTGGATTAGTTGGGGAACCTGGGGAAACCAGTGTTGTCCATTAAGGGAAATCCTGGGGTACCCATGTGATTTTTCCTCGGTTCGCCACCCAGGCTCAAAGGGATCATATGATATTTCATGCCTAGAAACTTCCGTGTGCAGCCACAAGCCATTATGGGCTCTGGCATAGTTGAGTAATTTGTATGAGCTCTTGAAGAGGTGGACTAGCAAATGTAGGGGGGATTGTAGGTGTACCGGTCCACCCGGAGTAGAGAGTAAATGCTTTAGAAAGACTGTGTCTCGGTCATCCCGTTCTCAAACACCATGCAATGCAAGGACTTCAAGGGAGGCGATCGAGTCTTGTGGGGAAAAGTGCGCAACCTCTGCAGAGTGTACGAACTAATCATGTTTAGTCGTGTCCCCGGTTATGGATATCTTGAGTATCTGGTCCTTGAATTATTGATTTGATCTCATCACTCTATTTAATGAAATTGTTGGGTTACTAATGATTTGGTGATATTTCGGGATTTAGTTGGGGTTACCTTCTCAATATGGATAATTTAACATATTAGTAAAATAAATTTATTCCTTTGATGAAGGGAAAAATTGGCTTTATGCAAAAATAAACTTAGAGCCTCCGCTAGCCAAATATGCCTGTAGTGATAGATATTGTTCATCATTATTCTATGGTGTGAATTTGCCAGTACATTAAATGTACTGACCTACATAGCTGCAACATCTCATGTTGCAGGAATCTTATGATGAGTAAGTGATATGCTAGGGTTACGATCTCTACACTCAACTTTGTCGTTGGTGTTGTTGGGAACTCCACAACTTTATTGTTACTTCCGCTATGTGGATTGAGGTAATAGTATTTACGTTACTTTATACATGTGATTTACCTTTGTTATAAATCCTCGAGTACTTTGTGTGTCTGCATACCGATCCAGGGATGACACTTAAGCACAGAGGCTTGATCGTTTGAGGTCAGGTTGCTACAAGATGGTATAAGAGCACATGTTGACTGTAGGACGTGACCCCTAAAAACTGGAAATCCCTTAGGAAAGGATTTCTCTAAAACTTTATTTTCAAAAGGATTCTTTAACTCTCATTGAGGGAGTCTTGGATTAAGGGGTCCTCGGACAGCCAGACTATATACTTTGGCCGGACTGTTGGACTATGAAGATACAAGATTGAAGACTCCGTCCCGTGTCTGGATGGGACTCTCCTTTGCGTGGAAGGCAAGCTTGGATATTCGGATGTGTAGATTTCCTTCTCTGTAACCGACTCTGTGTAACCCTAGCCCCCTCCGGTGTCTATATAAACCAGAGGGTTTAGTTCGTAGGAAAACAACAATCATAATCATAGGCTAGCTCTAGGGTTTAGCCTCTACGATCTCGTGGTAGATCAACTCTTGTAATACTCATATCATCAAGATCAATCAAGTAGGAAGTAGGGTATTACCTCCATCGAGAGGACCCGAACCTGGGTAAAACATCGTGTTCCCTGCCTCCTGTTACCATTAGCCTTAGACGCACAGTTCGGGACCCCCTACCCGAGATCCGCCAGTTTTGACACCGACATTGGTGCTTTCATTGAGAGTTCCACTGTGCCGTCATGATAAGGCTTGATGGCTCCCTCGATCATCTTCAACAATGCGGTCAAGGGGGAGGTTTTCCTTCCCGGCCAGATCTTCGTATTCGGCGGCTTCGTACTGCGGGCCAACTCGCTTGGCCATCTGGAGCAGATCGATAGCTACACCCCTAGCCATCAGGTCAGGTTTGGAAGCTTAAACTATACTGCCGACATCCGCGGAGACTTGATCTTCGATGGATTAGAGCCCATGACAGGTGTGCTGAACAGCCACGACAGACATGACCTTGATCTGTCGTCGGACAGTATTCGGGAGATCGCACCCGCGTTGGCACCGGGAATCAATCCGGAGCAGATCGTGCCTTCCGAGGACGGGTGGATGGACCCCGCCATGGAGGCCGCACACTCATCGGCGTCGAAGCCGAATGCTGATCCCACCTCCTATGAGAGTGGCATCATCGGACCCCAGGACTCTTCCCCGGTTGCTGGATCCGAACCGCGTGCGTCCGTGCCTATCGAATCAGATTGGCCACCCGTCATGGAATTCACCACCGCAGATATTTTCCACCACTCACCCTTGGGTGATGTGCTGAACTCATTAAGGTCTCTGTCCTTGTCAGGAGATTCTTGGCCGAACTATGTCCGGCTCGAGTGGGGAGCGGACGACGAAGAAATTCATCCCCCACCCACCACCCACATTATAGCCACTGTCGATGACTTAACCGACGTGCTTGACTTCGACTCCGAAGACATCGACGGTATGGAGAACGATGCAGGAGAAGAACAGGAACCACCGCCTATAGGACGCTGGACCGCCACCACATCATATGATATTTATATGGTGGACACCCCTAAAGAAAACAATGGCGATGAGACAATGGAAGATAATCCCCCAGAGAAGCAATCTAAACACCGGCGTGATCGGCGCCGCTCCAAGCCCCGCCATAGCAAAAATAGTGATACTGGCACAAGAGATAACAATCCGGATGGTGCCGAAGATGAATACAATCCTGCCCAGCCAGGCTTCGAGCAGGCCGAGCAAGAGGATGGGCAAGCTAGCCCTAAAGAACAGGCAACTGATGGAGAATCCGAGGATGATAATTACATGCCTCTCTCCGAAGATGAAGTGAGCCTTGGCGACGAAGAATTCATCGTGCCGGAGGACCCCGTCGAGCAGGAGCGCTTCAAACGCCGGCTTATAGCCACTGCAAAAATCCTGACGAAAAAGCAGCAACAACTTCAAGCTGATCAAGATCTGCTAACTGACAGTTGGACCGAGGTCCTGGCTGCCGAGGAATACGAACTCGAACGCCCTAGCAAAAGCTACCCAAAGCACAGGCTGCTACCTCAACTTGAGGAGGAGGCTTTAAAACCCACGCAACCAGCACATGATGCGGCTGACCGGCCACCCCGTGGAAGCAAAAAAATGACGTATGAGCCAGAAGCCCAGACCGCACCCTGTGGCAATCAAATAATGACACTAAAACCCGGGGCTACACGAAGGACCTGCGATATGTAATGGAAAACAAAGCAGGACAATCAAGATCGATTTACGGATCATGGGGATGCGCCCCAACACGTGACAAGGATCGTCACGCCGGATACACTAACAAATCCGGCCGAGCCGAACACAATGAAGCCCGACACAGAGGCGCCGCACATCCCCTATGAAGTAACTGATGAAGTAATGGATCATGAATTCCCGGAGGGGTTTTAACCCATGAACATTGAATCATACGACGGTACCACAGACCCTGCGGGATGGATAGAAGATTTTTTCCTCCACATTCACATGGCCCGCGGAGATGATCTACATGCCATCAAGTACCTCCCACTAAAACTAAAGGGACCGGCTCAACATTTGCTGAATAGCTTGCCGGCAAACTCCATCGGGAGTTGGGATAACCTAGCAGACGCATTCCTTGACAACTTCTAGGGCACTTACGTGTGACCACCAGACGCTGATGATCTAAGTCACATAACCCAATAGCCCGGAGAGTCAGCCAGGAAATTTTGGACCCGGTTCCTAACCAAAAAGAACCAAATTGTTGACTGTCCGGATGCCGAAGCCCTAGTCGCCTTTAAGCATAACATCCGTGATGAATGGTTTGCCTGACATCTCGGTCAGGAAAAGCCAAAGTCCATGGCAGCTCTCCCAACACTCATGACCCGCTTTTGCGCGGGCGAGGATAGCTGGTTGGCCTGTAGCAACAATACATCAAGAAATCCGGGCACGTCGAAAGCTAAGGATATCAATGACAAATCACGGCGCAACAAACACAAGCGCCGCAAAAACGGTGATAATGCTGAAGACACGCCAGTTAATGCCGGATTTAGCGGCTCGAAGTCCGGTCAGCGGAAGAAACCATTCAACAAAAACAATTCAGGCCCGTCTAGTTTTGAACGCATACTCGACCGTCCATGCAAAATTCATGGCACCCCTGGAAAACCAGCCAACCACACCAATAGAGAATGATGGGTCTTCAGACAAGCCGGCAGGTCAGACGCTGAAAACAAGGGGAAGGGGTCTCAAAGCGACGACGACGACGAAGAGCCCCGATCACCGAATATAGGAGGAAAGATGAAATTCCCTCCCCAGGTGAAAACGGTGAATATGATACGCGCAAGCCACATTCCCAAGTGGAAACGTGCACTAAGGGAGGTCTATACAATTGACCCAAAGTTCAACCCATGGTCCTCTTGCCCGATCACCTTCGATCATAGGGACCACCCTACCAGTATCCGCCATAGAGGTTTGGCCCCATTGGTCCTCGACCCCATCATTGACGGATTCCACCTCACACAAGTCCTTATGGACGGAGGCAGCAGCCTGAACCTGCTTTACCAGGATACAGTGCGCAAAATGGGCATCAACCCCTCAGGGATCAAGCCCACAAAAAACACCTTTAAAGGTATAATACCAGGTGTAGAGGCCTATTGCACGGGCTCAATCACACTGGAAGTGGTCTTCGGATCTCCGTACAATCACCGTACCGAAGACTTAGTCTTCGACATTGTCCCCTTTTGCAGCGACCATTAGGCACTGCTCGGACGAACTGCATTCGCTCAACGCGGTGCCACATTATGCCTACAGTAAATTAAAGATGCCTGGTCCACGCGACATCATCACGGTTAATGGCAGGTCCAATTTCCCCCTCACGGTCGAAGAGTCTACCACCACTTTAACAGCAAGAACAATGGACGACACCTTACAGTCGAACCTCCAGTCGAAGGCCAAGCTCCCGGACACCACCAAAGGAGTCCGAACTACTACGCGGCAGGATAGCCCGGCCCACCCGGAGATTAATTAAAAACACTCCAAAAAAGAATAATACAAGCCACATACTGCGGCTCAACCGCCAGGTGGCGCAAAACCATTTCTTACGTTTTCTTTACAGGTTCACCTCTACGTAGGCCATGATGGAGGGTGTGGGAACAGTTCGAGCACATTAGGGAACCTCTAGATATTCCCCTATAATCATCCGACTACACCCCGGATCCGAATATAGATTCCGCACGCCCGGTATCAGCAGGTTCTGCAGTCATATTTATTTTTATCACATCATCTGTACTCATACGCATTGACGTATTACTCAAATACAACATGTGGATTTATGTGATGCTCACCTACTGCCATCTCTTATTCAAAACTCTTTTTAAAAGGCGGCTGCTTATCGCGATATGCCTTAATATGCCAGGGGCTTCGTCACGCCCATACTACGACAAAAAAGTCCGAACACCTTCACGGTAGTCCGGCACCCCGAACTTATAGCATTATATGCATCAACTCCGAATCATGTCTTGGGTCAATAGTTGGGTTTGCCCGGCTCCTATGTTTTGGTACCTTACGTTCCTCTATATCGGCCAAGGTAGCACTGGGAGAAATACTACGATTGTGTCCCGGTTCTTCCGGACGAGTACCTCAGTAGAGAAAGCCGAAAACTGACTATCATGATGCAGCGAGAGCTGGTCAGCTATTCGAGAGGTTCTAAAATCTTTAAGGATTCTTTCCGCACAATGCTATAACCAATGCAGCGTGTGACAGATCAGACTTTTCCGATCAGGCGCTGATAGAGCCCCTAGTGCGGTCTTCCGAACACCAGGGGCTGCGCCTACCTTCCTCGTAACAACTCCTATGGCTAAGTGAGAGCGATAAAGCTCTATAGTATGATTTCCTAGTTCGCTGTGCTGACCACCTCCTTGAGGGACCCAAAACTGGGATAAAGAGTGCTCAGGTTTATCCTGAACACCCCCGTACTCACTACGTGGGGGCGGAAGCTGACGGCTGGCCGACTCTCAAGAAAAATATATAAAATGGCCTCACAGGATGAAAAACTTTCAAACAACAAGCAATAGATGATAAGAATGCTCTTGTTCAAATATTACAAAGGACGAATATGACCGTATTCATGGAAATATAATGTCCTTCGTGCATTGCTCCGCCGCAAGATGGTCTCCTTTCAAGACACCTTCATACTATAGTTTGGGCTTGCGGTGCTCCTTCCCCTCCGGCGGTTCCTCGGTCATGAGCTTTTCTGCATCCATGTTCCCCCAATGCACCTTGGAACGGGCGAAGGCCATTCGCGCACCCTCTATGCAGACTGACCGCTTGATGACTTTGAGTCGAGGGCAGGCACCTACAAGCCGCTTCATGAGCCCGAAGTAGCTGCTTGGAATCAGCTCAGCAGGCCACAACCGGATAATGAAATCCTTCATGGCTAATTCGGCCGCTTTGTGCAGCTCAACCAGCTGCTTCAGCTAATCGGCGAAAGGCACTGGATAATTTGGCACCAGATACTGCATCCAGAAGAGCTTATCCGCAGTATTCCCCCCTTCGGCTCGGTACAATTGGGCGGCATCAGATATGCTGCGCGGCAGCTCCGCAAATACCCCTGTATACATCAAAACTCAAGATTGTTAAATTTGATTTTCTCATCTCCTATACTTGCTTTTTACAGAAAAAGCCTTACCAGCTGCAATCTTCGTCGCCTCCTGGATTTCCTTTAGGGCACCTTGGACTTGCCCCCGGGCATCACTTGCGGCTTGGCGAGCTTGGGAGAGTTCCGATTCTCTCCCTGCTAAACTCTGCTCCAAGGTCTCACATTTCTGCACGGCCTCTTGAAGCTCTCGCTCAGCCTCAATAACTCTGTCCCCGTGCTTCTCATGAAGCACCTACTCCATGTCTGCTTTCCTCTCGGCTTCGGCCACAACCTTCTTCAAGGCCTCAATTTCGGCCGACGCACCTAGAGCACATTATCAAAAGGTTGTTATCATGCACACTCATCCTTTCGTGCTACATAAACAAGGTTTCTACATACCTTGATTATCCTCCAGCTGTCTCTTCACTTGGCCAAGTTCTCCTTCGGCCCGCTTCAAACTACGCCTCAGTCCAGATACTTCCGCAGCTTGAGAGGCCGCGGTCACTACAGATGCCTGCTGGTTAAACAGAGTGATAAATATCATCAAGTGAGTCTCGTGCGAAGATGAATTTGATCCCCTATCCGGTTCTCTCTTTCACCGAACAGTGTATCAGGGGCTACTATCTATACCATGACATTCTCCCATAAACTCATAAAACATGCCTCAAAGCCTCTTATGAGGCTGACACAGGATTCGTTCAGTCCACTCTCAGTGGACTTAATCTTCTCAATCATCGCACCCATGAGGACACGGTATTCATCAACGATGGAGGCACCCTTCAGCGCCACCAATAAAGTATCCGGCACCCCTGGTTGAATAGAGGCAACATGTGGATGGGACTCGGGGACCTTATGGGTCTCTAGAATCATGTCCGGCTTGGGTCCGGATTCAGGATGGCTCCCGCCGTCGACACCCACGGGAGTTTTCTCTCCCGTGTAACCGGCCCCAGAAGTATGGCCTCCTAGCGCCGCCATCGCGACCTTCTCCCCTCCTCCATGGCATGGGTCCTTCTGGGACGAAACCTCGGTTTCATTCCTACGTTTGGAGGAGGAGGCCTTCAGGGGTGTCCCGCTCCCCATAGCGTCCGAACCCAGCAGATCTTCTGACGAGGATTGATTGACACGGGGCTTCGCTGGACTGAAAAAAAGAAAAGCACGGCTCAGATTAGAATGTGATTCCATGACAAGTCCAGGCGTATGAGGGTGTTCGGATTTTATACTTACGAGTTCACCAGGGGCTCGGCCCTGGGATCCCACTCCAGGTTGCTATCAATGGCACCGGTGGACTCCTCTTGTAGAGGAGTTTTTCCCCTCTTAGGCGAATCAGCCTCCAAGGAGCTGGAGGTCGTTCTTTTCTTCTTTCCCCCTGCGGGGGATTCGTCCTCCTCCTCCCCGTCCTCTTCGGAGGAAGAATGGGCATTGGAGTCTTCGCATTTTGCGTCTATGGTACCACAGCAACGGAGGCCGCCCTGGTCTTCTTGGCCTCCTTCTCAGTCTTCTTATTCGGCGCTTTATATGGCGCTGGGAGCAGCATCTTCATCAGAAGTGGGTCGGCCGGTTCTTCTGACAGGACAGTAGAACCGCCCCGCCTTCTTCGTACAGCCCTAGGAAAATGATGGGAAATACATTAAGTGTTTTTCTGAGGATGTACGGACAGAATGCATGAATTGTCAAACATTCAGTTGCTTACCGAACTTGCGGGGCGGGACAGTTGGTACCCGCGGTCCTTGGTGGAGTCCGACCATGGTTTGCCAAACTTGAAAAGCACCTTCCAGATGTCCTTGTGTGTAGAGCCAAAGAGCTCTAGAAGAGTCTGGTGCTTGGCCGGGTCGAACTCCCATAGATTGCAAGCTTGGTGTTGACATGGTAGGATCTGGTGAACCAACATCACCTGGACTACATTGAGGAGCTTGACACTCTTGTCTTCCATGTCTTGGGCGCGCGTCTGGAGCTCTGATAGCTCGTCAGACGAAGCCCAGCTCAGGCCCTTCTCATGCCAGGACGTAAGTCGCAGGGGGGCACCGGATCTGAACTCCGGAATGGCGGTCCACTCCTTGCCACACAGCTCGGTGATGTAGAACCATTGCTGCTGCCACTCCTTGACGGAATCATTTAAATTCCCTGTCAGCCATGTGACATTGGGCATCTTGCTCACCATGGCGCCTCCGCATTCGGCGTGCTCGCCGCTCACTACCTTGGGCTTTACATTAAAAACCTTTAGCCATAAGCCAAAGTGCGGCGAAACACGGAGAAAGGCCTCGCACACGACTATGAATCTCAAGATGTTGAGGAAAGAGTTTGGGGATAGATCATGAAAATTAATCCCATAGTAATACATGACGCCGCGAACAAATGGGTGGAGGGGAAACCCTAGCCCGCAGACAAAGTGAGGAAGAAATACCACCCTCTCGTGGGGTTCTGGGGTGGGGACGAGTTGTCCCGTCGTCAGAAGACGGTGGCTAATTCTCTTGGCCACATACCCGGCCCCCCGAAGCTTTTTGATATCCTTCTCCCGGACGGTACAGGCCATCCACTTGCCTCCTGCTCCGGATCCGGACATCTTCGGGAAGTCTTTTTGGGTGGAGAAGAGGAGCGCTTGGGCACTAGGGCTCGAGTGGAAAGGAAATGGACGAGTAGAGAAGGGCGTGGGTGAAAGGGAAGGTTCTTATCCCCTTATAAAGGCAGCAAAGATCCTGCGCCTCCCCACTTGCCCGCTAAAAATGCTTATTCGCCCAAGCGCCATGACTGATGGCACGGTTGGGTTACCCACACCCGTATTGATGAGAATCCCGCAATGGGGGGACATGATCTCTGCTTCGACAAGACGTGCCGATAAAACCACTTCACGATATGTGTGGTGGCTGGCTGTGAAAAACGGTTCGAATAATGACTGGACCATGGCGTCATGTCGTAAAAAGTTATCGGTGGATTAGATTTGTGAAATATTATACTCTCTACGGTGGTATGTGGAATTTGTTTTGCAGAGCCGGACACGATCCTTGTGTCTTAAATCTTTTATGGAATATTCGGAGAAGGAACCCACCTTGCAATGCCGAAGAGAATCTGCGCGCCGAACTCATCGTCATTGAAGCCTGGTTCAGGGGCTACTGAGGGAGTCCTGGATTAAGGGGTCCTCAGACAGCCGGACTATATACTTTGGCCGGACTGTTGGACTATGAAGATACAAGATTGAAGACTACGTCCCGTGTCCGGATGGGACTCTCCTTTGCGTGGAAAGCAAGCTTGGATATTCGGATGTGTAGATTTCCTTCTCTGTAACCGACTCTGTGTAACCCTAGCCCCTCCGTGTCTATATAAACCAGAGGGTTTAGTCCGTAGGACAACAACAATCGTAATCATAGGCTAGCTTCTAGGGTTTAGCCTCTACGATCTCGTGGTAGATCAACTCTTGTAATACTCATATCATCAAGATCAATCAAGCAGGAAGTATGGTATTACCTCCATCGAGAGGGCCCAAACCTGGGTAAAACATCGTGTTCCCTGCCTCCTGTTACCATTAGCCTTAGACGCACAATTCGGGACCCCCTACCCGAGATCTGCCGGTTTTGACACCAACACTCATCTTTTCTTAGATTTACCAAGTACTTTCCTCTCACCTCAAATAGTTAGACTATACCCCTTTCCCCTTTTGACCACACGAAGATTCGCCTGATGGGACCACTCCAAGAAGTACAAGACATCGAACAACTTAGACCACTTAAGAATAAAGAGGATTTTGTCGTGCATTAGAATAATTGAAACTACAATGGTTGAAGACTCCGATGACTCGGAGAATTGGAAGGCTCTGAAGAATTCCGAGAGTGTAGTGACTTGGAAGGCTCTGATAGGATCGACTTAATTTATTCTTGTACCCTTCTGAATTTCTTTACTCAAGAACCCCTGGCTTCCATATTTTAGAGGAAGCGCTTCACCCTGAACCAAAGACAACGCTACAAAGATTTTCCATGTGGTTCAACCCTTATGGAGTTTGTCAGACTATTTGCCGATACCTGTGATGAAGGTGTGTCAGAGAAAGACCGGAAGATGGAGTGGCGAGACTCAAGTTTTTGGTCAACAAGAAAACCCCAGGACAAGGGATATCAACTATGGAATGATAGCTCATGGCAGAGACATGGGCATAAATCACAGCTATCCATGATGCTATCGACCGCTTCTGCTGTCGTCACCATGCTAAGTTAAGCAATACATTTGCTCGGAAGGATTGGATGGCAGAAGGAAAACGGAGCACCTATCGCCTTACTAGGTGAGCAAAAGATGAAGTTTTCACCTCAGCTGGTGTATCACCAGGATCTGGAGTTTTACCTCAAGAATTTTCGGATGGAACTTATGGAAGCCTTATCCGACAAGGAAGCATTTCGTAAAGAGCTCAGGACCCGGAAGCTGAAAGTAGCGAAGCAGGAAGAGCAAAACCTCAAGATACTCTGATGGTTTAAAGAGTTAGACGACTTTGAAGATTTATTGACCTCTAGAAGACCAAACCCTTTTATATACTTACGTTAGATGCGACGATTGTGAGCTGTCATTTGTTTGATGTTTTTCCGATGGCCATAAAATAAAACCCGTCTCTTCAAAACTATTGTTTGTATTGTGTGTATCCCTCTCTCTCCAACCTTATCTCGTCCTTACCCAAAACCCTTGGAACCAATGGAGGATGAATGGAGATGAACTCATATTTTCTGAACTGATAAGTCAATTGGAGATGGATCGATGTATTCAGAACATGGAAGATCACATGAAGAATAACACTATAGCCAAAAAGGATATTGCCCAGCATGCTCTTCAGTGCTTTGAAAGAGGTGCTGCTACTTGGTGGAGGATGTACCAAACCATCAATGGATGGCAAATAGTAACCACTTGGGAAGAATTTAAGTTGACTCTGCTAAAGTCCCGGCTTGTGTCCCAGAAATCGAAGCCTTATGGAAATGATATGAAGAAACCTTGTGCATGCAAGCTCTATGGAGAAATAGGACCAACCATAAAGAACACAAGGATGAATGCCCTCATTGTGAAGAAAGTCACCCAGCTGAAGAATGCCCAACTAGGCAGATTACTAGTTTCTTGTTTGAAGGGACCACCCACTACCCTGCTCAGTGTCACATTTACCCCATGATACAAAGAACCATCCAGCAGAAGATAGAAGCAATGAAAGGAGCCCTCATGGAAATTTTAGAAGAACCTGTGATGAAGGAAGGGGTGGAGGACACACCTGAAGAAAACCCAATTAAACCCTGCACCAAGTCTTGTTATTCAAGTGGAGAAGGACACATCTCCCAGAATTGTCTGAAGGGGGATCTAGTAGTATTCCCGGCAGTGGAAGTAGGGTATGACCCACAGGAAATAGAAGCCCTGATTGGCACAGAAAAGTCTAGGAAGAGAAATATATTGGATTCCAGAAACGACCCAATTTCTACAAAGAAGGACCTGACTCATATCACATATTTCAGGTGCAAAGACTCAAGGCACTACTTCAGCGGTTGCCCAAAAAGGAAGCCGAGGACCCAAGGAGGCTATGTAATCACAAGGAAAACATGAGACTTGATAGAAGTAATATGTTTCTGCTATAATGAAGCAGGGCACTTTGCCAGATATTGTCCCAAAGAGAAGGAGGCTTGTGCTAAATAGTTGAGTTTGCAACAAAAGAAATATAGTAGCAGTAGTGGGAACAATTCTTTTATATTGAGGTGTTGAGTTGAGCCATGTAATGGAAATGCAGGAGATTGTAATAATTTGAGAATCAATAAAGTTAGCATCATTGGTACTGAAAGGATCGAGAAGAAGTGTCTATAGGGGGGGTGTTTAGACACTAAGTACCAAAAGTTGCAGTTTTTAACTTCTTTAAGTTCAAATAGAGTTTAGGCACAAGTTTAACAATCACAACACATGTCAAGCAAGCATGCAAAGAGTATATGAGAAGCGGAAAGTAAAGCATGCAACTTGCAAGAATGTAAAGGGAAGGGATTGGAGGATTCAAACGCAATTTGGAGACACGGTGATTTTTGAGCCATGGTTCCGATAGGTGGTGCTATCGTACATCCACGTTGATGGAGACTTCAACCCATGAAGGGTAATGGTTGCGCGAGTCTACGGAGGGCTCCACCCACGAAGGGTCCACGAAGAAGCAACCTTGTCTATCCCACCATGGCCGTCGCCCACGAAGGACTTGCCTCACTAGCGGTAGATCTTCACGAAGTAGGCGATCTCCTTGCCCTTACAAACTCCTTGGTTCAACTCCACAATCTTGTCGGAGGCTCCCAAGTGAAACCTAGCCAATCTAGGAAACACCACTCTCCAAGAAGTAACAAATGGTGTGTTGATGATGAACTCCTTGCTCTTGTGCTTCAAATGATAGTCCCCCCAACACTCAACTCTCTCTCACAGGATTTGGATTTGGTGGAAAGAAGATTTGAGTGGAAAGCAACTTGGGGAATGCTAGAGATCAAGATTCATATGGTAGGAATGGAATATCTTGGCCTCAACACATGAGTAGGTGGTTCTCTCTCAGAAAAAGGATGCTGGGAGTGTAGGCACGTTCTGATGGCTCTCTCCACGAATGAATAGGAGGTGGAGGGGTATATATAGCCTCCACACAAAATGTAACCATTACACACAACTTGCCAAACTCGGTGGGACCAAATTGATAAACTCGATCGGACTGATTCAGCAAATCTAGTGACCATTAGGATTTTCGGTGGGACCGACATGCAACTCGGCAGGACCGACATGGTTAGGGTTAGGGCATAACCTAATCTTGGTGAGACCGATTACACAAACTCGGTGAGACCGATTTTGGTAATAAGCTAACTAGAGAGTTGGTCAGGCAAACTCGGTGAGACCGATTACACAAACTCGGCGGGACCGATTTTGTTAACAGGCTAACCAAAGAGTTTGCATTGTAATCTCGGTAGTACCGATTAATCAAACTCGGTGAGACCGATTTTGGCAATGTACATACACAGAGAGATTACAATCCCATCTCAGTGAGACCGAGATCCCAATCGGTGAGACCGATTTGCCTAGGGTTTGTGGCAGTGGATAAGACATTTGAACTCGGTGGCGCCGGATAGAAAGAATCAGTGGGGCCGAGTTTAGACTTTTTGGTTTAGGACATATGTGGATGTGGGAAAGTAGTTGAGGGCTTTGGAGCATATCACTAAGCACTTTGAGCAAGCAAGCCATTAAGCAACACCTCATCCCCTCTTGATAGTATTGGCTTTTCCTATAGACTCAATGTGATCTTGGATCACTAAAATAGAAAATGTAGAGTCTTGATCTTGGAGCTTGAGCCAATCCTTTGTCCTTAGCATCTTGAAGGGGTTCCACATCCTTTTAGTCCATGCCACTCCATTGTTGAACTTGTCTGAAACATACTAGGTAAAAGTGTTAGTCCAACAAGAGATATGTTGACATTAATTACCAAAACCACCCAGGGAGCACTTGTGCTTTCAATATCCCCCTTTTTGGTAATTGAAGACAACATACATCAAACCTTTAAATAAAGATATAAAGAATAACGAGTAAAGCTTTGTAAAGACATGTAACATGCATAGGCTCCCCCTACATGTGTGCAATCATGTGAATATGGAATATAGGAGCATGTGAATGCATAAGCATGACAGAGAAGGCAATGTGTTACATGTATCTTGGCTATATGCATCAGAGCAAATGATGTGAATATGGGAAATGTACCTTCATGCTCATGAGTCCTTCTTGCAAACAGTATGTACATCAGCAAGAATTTCTCATGCACATGACTGTGATGCATATACTTACCTTGTGGTCTTGAGTTGGCTTAGGATGGAATGAACCTTTGAAAATAAGGTTAGATAACACAGATGCACTTACTAACCAGAGCAAACAGAAGAAACCACAAGAGTACCAAGACTGGGATGACATGTAGAGAGTGAGTACTAAGTACCACATTGAATATAGACATGTCCCCAAAAGGTAAAGATGTGCAATGAATTCAAAGAATTTCTTTCCCTTAGATGTCTTGCTCCCCCTGAATCTAGCATGGGATACTGAGAGAAGATAGGGAACAGAAAATCACAGCAAGATGCAAAATTATGCAAACTCAGAGCTCATATGAAATAAGCACATATGAACATGTCTTTCCCCTCAAGAAGACATGTGGCATCTCTCCTCTTCAACACCAAGCATCTGGGATCCTTGAGGATTACTCTCTTCTTGAGTATTCTCTCCCCCTGGAGATATCTCTCCCCCTGTTGAAGTATGTCTCTCTCCCCCTATTGAAGTGATTAAGCTTTGATGTGATCTCTCTCTCCCCCTTTGACATCAATTTCCAAGAAGGACTTTCTGGAATTTGTCGTGAATGGGTTTGGTCCTTGAGTCACAGCACAAAGCAATGATAAAAATGTGATGCTTGTAGAGGACAAGATTCATTGAGTGGAGCTGGATCAAAAGAGTGCAGAAAAAAATGGCAAAATGTTTTTCCTGTTGTGAAATCGGTGGCACTGAGTGGTATGCTTCGGTTTCACCGAAAGGATTCAGTAAGACTGAAAACAAGAAACCGGTGTGACCGAGTTCATCACAGAGAAAACACTAGTCATCTCAGCTCACTAGGCAAGTAAGATCTCACAAGGATTTGCAAGGAATTAACTGAAGGATTTGGGAATGCAGAACAAATAGAAAAGAGAAGAAATCTAGATGAAGTTTTTTTTGAAAGGAGAAATAAATATGGATGAAACAAATGCAAGAGCACAGAAAAAGAACATGCGAGAACTTCATCTAGAAATGGTCGGCGACAAAGTCACCTATGTTAGAGTATATTGACTTAGGAGTCAAGTGAGATCACTTGATCATAGGTCATACTCATCGTTTAAGCTCAAAATGGGGTTACCATTTTTAATTTAAGCATATTGATGTATTCACATCTTGTCGAGTTGCTTTGACTCATGACTTGGAGTAAAGCTTCTCTAAGATGGAATAACATACCTTGGGTGGTGGTGTTGATCATGATCATGTAGTTGAACTTGTGTGGGTTGCTCAAGGTTGATGTAGCTCATCAAGAGTTGGGAGCACCATTTGGAATTTGAGTTCATCTACCTACATGGGTTAGTTTTTGCAAGGAAGAGCACTTGTGTATCCAAAATGACAATCATGAAACTCAACATAGAATTTGTCAAAGGATATGTTTGAATGGTTTTGTGCTTCCTTGTCTTCAACCACCATTGTGTAGAGACTTGGTGATGTAGAGATTGCTCAAGATGTGAGTGAGTTGCATTCTCATAGAATTAGATTCATCCAAGTACCTACAAGGGTTAGATAACATGCAAGATGCAAATATATCCAAGACATAAGAGTTTCATAATAAGAGAAATATCAAGGATTAGTCATAAGCTCATGTCTTGCATGTATCCAATGGAGTTGCTACTCCAATTTTGAAGCATCAATGATGTTCAATTGACCTCTTAACCTGCAAAACACTCTCTCATCAAGTGGTTTAGTGAATATATCCGCTAGTTGCTTTTCGGTGCGAACATGCTTAAGATTAATGTCACCCTTAGCAACATGATCTCGAATGACATGATGACGAACTTCAATATGCTTAGTTCGAGAGTGTTGCACGGGATTGTGAGCAATCTTGATAGCACTTTCATTGTCACAAAGTAATGAAACATGTTTCACATATATCCCATAATCTTCAAGAGTTTGGGTCATCCAAAGTAATTGAGCACAACATGAACCAGCGGCAATGTATTCTGCTTCGGCGGTGGATAAGGATACCGAGTTTTGTTTCTTGGAAGATCAAGACACAAGAGATATACCAAGAAATTGACAAGTACCCGAAGTGGACTTTCTATCAACCTTGTCACTGGCATAGTCCGAGTCGGAGTAGCCAGCAAGATCGAAAGAGGCCCTCTTAGGATACCAAATGCCAAAATTTGGTGTATGGATTAAGTATCTCACTATCCTTTTCACGGCCTTAAGATGACATTCTTTAGGAGCAGCTTGATATCGTGCACACATGCACACACCTAGCATGATATCGGGACATGAAGCGCATAGATATAACAATGAACCAATCATAGAGCGATAAACTTTTTGATCGACCGGTTCACCATCTTTGGTCAAATCAAGATGTCCACTAGTAGGCATGGGTGTAGTCATACCTTTGCATTCTTGCATATTGAACTTCTTGAATAAGTCCTTGTTGTACTTTGTTTGAGAGACGAAGGTACCTTCCTTAGTTTGCTTGATTTGCAAACCAAGAAAGAATTTGAGTTCACTCATCATAGACATCTCAGACTTTTCCGACATTAGCTTCCCAAACTTTTCACTAAAATGAGGGTTAGTAGAACCAAATATAATATCATCAACATAGATTTGGCACACAAATAGTTCTCCATTGACCCTTTTAGTAAAAAGAGTAGAATCTATTTTTCCAATTTCAAAGCCTTTTTCAATAAGAAACTTGGTCAAGCATTTATACCACGATCTAGGAGCTTGTTTAAGACCATAAAGAGCTTTTTGAAGTTTGTAAACATGATTAGGTTTCTTAGGATTAACAAAGCCGGGAGGTTGTTTAACATAAACTTCCTCCTCTATTTCACCATTTAGAAAAGCACTTTTAATGTCCATTTGGTACAAGGTGATATCATGATGATTTGCATAGGCAAGTAAGATGCGAATGGACTTGAGTCTAGCAACGGGAGCATAAGTCTCACCATAGTCCATACCTTCGACTTGTGAGTAGACTTGGGCGACGAGACGTGCTTTGTTGCGAACTACTGGTCCATCTTCATCTTGCTTGTTGCGAAGCACCCATTTGGTACCGATGATGTTGTGGTTGTTGTCGGGCTTCTCAACCAATGTCCAAACTTGATTTCTCTCAAAGTTGTGTAGATCTTCATGCATGGCATTTATCCAATCCGGATCTTCCAATGATTCTTCAATCTTCATAGGTTCAATGCTAGAGATGAATTAATAGTGTTCACAAAAGTTAGCCAAGTGAGTTTTAGAGCGAGTGATTCTCTCGGTTTGGATATCGTTGTAGATTTGCTCAACGGGATGGTCTTTAGAAATTCTTGCTCGGACTCGTGAAAGCTTTTGCTTGGGTCTTCGTTGAACATCTTCTTCTTGTTGTTCTTCTTCTTGGCCTTCTTCATTGTTGGCGTTGTCGTTCTCTTGTCATGGTGGAGAAGGAGGTTGTTGACGTTCGTCTTGGCGCACTTCCTCGTTTTCTTCATCTTGGTGTGTCCCACTTGTGGATGCTTCCATATCAACTCTTGGTTCACCTTGTCGTGAGGTAGAAGCTTCCACTTGGACAGACGAGGTACTCTCCTTCACCTCCGTTGGACGAATCTTGCCAATAGACAAGTCTTGGATTGCTTTCGAAGGATCTTTGTCTCCTACATCAATTGGCAATTGCTCTACTTGCGAGCCGTTAGATTCATCAAACTTCACATCTACCATTTCTTCAACCTTTCGGGTGAAATTATTGTAGACATGGTAAGTGTGAGAGTTTGAGCCATAACCAAGTAGGAAACCTTCATGAGATTTAGGAGCAAATTTAGAACGACGATGCTTATCAAGAATATAGCACTTTGAGCTGAATACTCGAAAGTATCCAACTTGGGGTTTGTTACCGGTGAGGAGCTCATATGCCATCTTGCCGAGTTGCTTGTGAAGATAGAAGCGATGTGTTGCATGACAAGCTGTCTCAACCGCTTCCTCCCAAAAGTGCTTCAGCATCTTGTACTCATCAAGCATCGTTCTCGCCATTTCAATGAGCGTCCGGTTCTTCCTCTCAATGACTCCATTTTGTTGCGGTGTGTACGTAGCCGAGAACTCGTGTGAAATCCCTTCTTCGTCAAGAAAGGTGTCCACATTTGCGTTCTTGAACTCCGTTCCATTGTCGCTGCAAACCTTCTTGATCTTCACTTCAAATTGATTTTGGGCCTTCCTAACGAAGTTATTGAAGATCTTTTGAACCTGTGATTTATCATCGAGAAAGAACACCCACGTAAATCTTGAAAAATCATCAACTATAACTAGACCAAAAGAATTTCCACCGAGACTTTTGTAGGCGTTGGGACCAAAGAGATCCATATGGAGCAGCGCGAGTGGCCTCCTTGTGGTCATGATGTTCTTCACGAGATGCCTTCCTACAACCTGTTTACCTGCCTAACAAGCACTACAAAGTCTATCCTTATAAAATATGACATCGTTAACACCAAGGATATGATTTCCTTTAATAAGCTTGTCAAGGTTTCGCATACCAACATGACCTAATCGTCTATGCCATAACCAACCTTTAGAGGATTTAGCAATAAAGCAAGTTCTAGGTTGAGCCTTCTTTGTGAAATCAACAATGTATAGATCACCTCTACGCACACCGGTAAAGACCATTTTATGATTATCTCTACGAAACACTTGGCAATCTACTTCAGTAAATAGGACATTGAAACCGAAATCAGCAAGTCTAGATACTGAAAGTAAGTTGTAGCCAAGAGATTCAACGAGCATGACATTTTGTATGGAGCTATCATGTGATATGGCCACCTTACCGCGGCCAACCACCTTACCCTTAGAGTTTTAACCGAAAGTGACATACTTTCGAGGACCATCGTTTTCAGCAAGCTCACGAAACATGTCTTTATCTCCGATCATGTGATCGGTACATCCACTATCAAGAACCCATTCCTTTCCTCCTGCCATATATCCCCGAAGATTTGCCATAATACCAAAGTGTCTCATTGCATCATCAAGATCGAAGTCACTATCATCATCCTCATCATAGTATCCATGTTAACATCGTCATGTGGTGGATCATATCCTAGAGAGGGTAATTCGTTAGAGTGATTTTGACAATGATCTTGCTTATGAATTTTTATAGCTTCGGAAATAATATCACTAATAATTCCAACATCTCCTTTGGCACGCATAAGGTTTGTAAGCTCAAACAAACAATCACCAAACATAGGATCACTAGAATTCATCTTACGCAAGGCAATAGACTTATGAAGAATTTCATCAAGATTTTTCAGGAAATAATTTGGAAAGAGTTCCTCAAGAAATTTCCATAAGGTGTAGGCACACTTAAGAGTAGGCAAACATCCAATCAAGTTTCTAGGCAAGCCTCTAATGATAAGTTTGGCAGTTCTAAGATTGCAAATCATGTCAATTGACTCAACAAGGGTAGGATGCATAGGATCAACATGGGGTGCACGAGGGCTAGCAATGTACTTGTTCAAATGATATTGATTGAAAATCACAAGCATCTCATTCTTCCACTCATGAAAGTATTCTCCATCAAGAATAGGCACTCTATGCCTAAGACTCCCAATAGTAGACTCATTCATCATCCTCCACTGGTGTTTAAACCAAAGCAATGGAGAACAAAGCTCTGATACCAACTGAAAGGATCGAGAAGAGGTGTCTAGAGGGGGGTGATTAGACACTAAGTACCAAAAGTTGCAGTTTTTAACTTCTTTAAGTTCAAATAGAGTTTAGGCACAAGTTTAACAATCACAACACATGTCAAGCAAGCATGCAAAGAGTATATGAGAAGCGGAAAGTAAAGCATGCAACTTGCAAGAATGTAAAGGGAAGGGATTGGAGGATTCAAACGCAATTTGGAGACACGGTGATTTTTGAGCCGTGGTTCCGATAGGTGGTGCTATCGTACATCCACGTTGATGGAGACTTCAACCCACGAAGTGTAACGGTTGCGCGAGTCCACGGAGGGCTCCACCCATGAAGGGTCCACGAAGAAGCAACCTTGTCTATCCCACCATGGCCCTCGCCCACGAAGGACTTGCCTCACTAGCAGTAGATCTTCACGAAGTAGGCGATCTCCTTGCCCTTACAAACTCCTTGGTTCAACTCCACAATCTTGTCGGAGGCTCCCAAGTGACACCTAGCCAATCTACAAGATACCACTCTCCAAGAAGTAACAAATGGTGTGTTGATCATGAACTCCTTGCTCTTTTGCTTCAAATGATAGTCCCCCCAACACTCAACTCTCTCTCACGGGATTTGGATTTGGTGGAAAGAAGATTTGAGTGGAAAGCAACTTGGGGAAGTCTAGAGATAAAGATTCATATGGTAGGAATGGAATATCTTGGCCTCAACACATGAGTAGGTGGTTCTCTCTTAGAAAATGGATGCTGGAAGTGTAGGCACGTTCTGATGGCTCTCTCCACGAATGAAGAGGAGGTGGAGGGGTATATATAACCTCCACAGAAAATCTAACCGTTACACACAACTTGCCAAACTCGGTGGGACCGAATTGATAAACTCGGTCGGACCGATTCAGCAAATCTAGTGACCGTTAGGATTTTCGGTGGGACCAACATGCAACTCGGTAGGACCGATATGGTTAGGATTAGGGCATAACGTAATCTCGGTGAGACCGATTACACAAACTCGGTGAGACCTATTTTGGTAATAAGCTAACCAGAGAGTTGGTGAGGCAAACTCGGTGAGACCAATTACACCATCTCGGCGGGACCGATTTTGGTAACAGGCTAACCAGAGAGTTTGCATTGTAATCTCGGTAGTACCGATTACTCAAACTCGGTGAGACCGATTTTGGTAATGGACATACATAGAGAGATTATAATCCCATCTCGGTGAGACCAATTTGCCTAGGGTTTGTGGTAGTGGCTAAGACATCTGAACTTGGTGGCGCCGGATAGAAAGAATCGGTGGGGCCGAGTTTAGACTTTTTGGTTTAGGACATATGTGGATGTGGGAAAGTAGTTGAGGGCTTTGGAGCATATCACTAAGCACTTTGAGCAAGCAATCCATTAAGCAACACCTCATCCCCTCTTGATAGTATTGGATTTTCCTATAGACTCAATGTGATCTTGGATCACTAAAATAGAAAATGTAGAGTCTTGATCTTGGAGCTTGAGCCAATCCTTTGTCCTTAGCATCTTGAAGGGGTTCCACATCCTTTTAGTCCATGCCACTCCATTGTTGAACTTGTCTGAAACATACTAGGTAAAAGTGTTAGTCCAACAAGAGATATGTTGACATTAATTACCAAAACCACCCAGGGAGCACTTGTGCTTTCAGGTACTGAATTGGATTGTATGAGTTGTTACTCTATGAAAAAAGATTTTGACCATTTTCGAGGATATGAGAAGTATGGTCTATAGATGAGCTTGTGCATTTCAAGGGTGGTAGTAACTGTGAGGACCCTTGAACCCTGGAAAAGAAAATGATATTTCACAGAGTGCACTTCGGACAAAATAAGTATGAGTTTTATCTCGATATGTGGGATACCCCAAGAATATGAAGAGATGAAGTACTATTGGCTATAAAGGAGGTACAATGTTGGTAATATGGAGCCATTGTAACCCCAGGATGAGTTGAAGTTATAAAAGTGATGAGATGGGCCATAACCCACAGGCTCCAGGATCTGCTAAGAAGCAAGCACACTCTTGCTGAAGGAAAAACCCTGGAAGAAGTTACGACTTTATCAACAGACGATCTTATAGGAGTTTACGCAAAACCTGAGAGTTGTCAAGAAACGATAGATGTTTGTTTGGCTTGCAGAATCAATGGATTTATCCGAACTTGGTTCGTCGGCAAGAGAAATTCTGCAATGCTTGTGCGGATGACCGAGTGTTAGAATGCGAGATTCGCTAAACCATATACAAGGTAATTATTTGGGTGTGGAATGGATTGATCACCATGCCTACTTACTCTTATTATCCACCTTGCTGTATGGGATGGTAAATTTGAGTGACTAACCCATAGTCGAGAGACGACGATCAAAACCTTGTTTAAACCTTAGAATGGTATGAAAATTTTCCCTTGTACAAGGCAGCTATTGCCAATCGTAGGTCATACAATGAGAATGAAGCCTAGACCCATTTCCTGCAGGAGAAACCATAAATCTTTGACCACCATGCGATATCTATAGTTGTTTAGTGTTGGCGCTAGATACGTTAGCTAAGAAGATGCAGTCACAAGAAGACTGTACCAAGATGAAAAGGACACAGGAATTGAGGAAAAAAGTTATGCCACTACCGGAAGTGCCCAGAGAAGAAATTATCCTGAAGATCTAAGAACATCGACACTGCCAAAAATAAGGATGTACGACCTGAGTTTTGATGGAACCGTAACCATGCTTCTAAGGGTGGTAGCACCCGAGACCCCTGTGACGATTGATGGATTCTGAGAAGACCCCCGAACCTAACCCATTTCTTTCTAGCCTCTCCGAATCTCGAGGGCGAGATTCATCTTAAGGGTGGTAGCTTTGTAATGTCCCAAAATTCTAAATTTTGGAATGTTATATTAAATAGATAGTTTTGATTGTTTGCTTGATTGTGGTGTGGTTGCTTGTGTGAAATTGAGTGAAGTTTGAAACTTTTTGAAAGTTAAATGAGAGGCAATAAAAGGACTTTCCCAAACTTTCATCTTGCATTTCTGATCTCCATGAATTCAACTTCTTTTCAAATACAAAACCCTAGAGAGAAGATGACATGACTTCTTCCATTTAAAAATGAAAAGGGTTTTGAAAAGATTCGAATTCCATTTGGAAATATTTCAAATTCAGAAACTTTATGCAACTCAATGATTTTCATGAGAGAAGATAAAATGACTTCTTAAAATCGTAAGAAATATGAGTTGGAAGTGTAAAAGAATCAAATCTAAATTACCTTTGAAATTATCTTCAATTTGAAGTTTTTTGGGGTTTTATTCAAATTATTCTTATCCAATTATAAAATAAATTAAAATTAGGGTAAAATGATACCCTACAGTAGAAAAATGGAGAGAAATAAATTTGAAATTATTTTGGTATTTTAAAATAATTTTATTTGGTTTTTAAATAAACCAGTAGCACTGTTGCTTCATTGTAATTTTTGTCAAATTTATTAACCGCTAAAAAATGTTCATGTTTTAGGAAATCTTTTTCTGAAAATTAAGATATATAATATGCCTGTATAAAATTTTAGTTTATTTTCTTCATTCAGTTTTCTTTTTCTGTTTTTATTTAATAAAAGTGCACGTACACCATAACTATATGTCACGTACATGCACGGCATACTGGCATCCGCGCCCCATTTTTTTCTTTCCTACATGGGCCAGGCCGAGCCAGCAATTTCCTTCTCAGTTTTTTCTTTTCTTTTTCCTTTGGCCAAAAAAAGTGCAGCGTGCGCACGGCCGGCCCATGGTGCTTTTTAGCCCACGCAATTTCCTTCATTTTATTTGTTCGTCTACGTTTAGTCCCATGTTGCCTAGTCTTTAACCCCTAAACCTCTTTTCCACCTATAAATATAGACCCATAGAGCCTCCAAAAATCATCCGATTCAAGTTAAATCAATATTTTGGTTTCACTGGATTCACTAAAGAAAAATATATTTCTCCTCTCCGACGGAAATTCTGGAAGTCGTCTCCTCTCTCTGAAGTCGTCTTTTCTCTACCTTATAAAGGTATCTTTCTTCGTATTTTTTATATACTCCCGTACCTTATTATGTAGATATTTTTCTTCCGTAAAATAGCTTGGCCCTGATTTTTCAAATAGCCACAACTTTTTACTCGTACGTTCAAATTAGATGAAACCAACGCTTAAATTTTCGCCTTCATCCCGCCTATCCAGTGAACCTATCAAATCAATTTTTTTTTGCAACTTTCACATTTCGAAATTTGCTCATATTCATATTCAAACTTCTTTTGTTCATAACTTGAGTTTTATAACTCCGATTTAATTGATTCTTTTTGCTAATTGAAGCTCTTGACCTAAACTTTCTGATAAGGCCAAATCCATTCTGTTGCAAGAGTTAATTACTTGTTTTCGAAGTTTTCTAAAATCTTTTCTTTGATTCTTTTACATGAGTGCTTATGTATGCAATTGCTTGCTTACGATAGATTAATCGGAGTGTGACGAGTAGAACTATCAGGAGTTATGAGTGCGACGAATCTTCATCAACAGTACAAGACAAGTTCACACTTTGATCATATTTTTCAATACCCAGTTTTTTACTATGCATTAGTTTCACCATCAAAGATTGCATGAGTGGGATTGGGAATTGGCCATTGCTATGTAGTTCATGAGGTAGGAACCTATGATCCTTGAGACACCCCAGGGTTTATTCGTTATGTCATATATTGCTTAGCCATGCTCGTAGACGGGGATTGGTATGTGTGATTCATGCAAGTTATGAGAGTTATTAATCTTGGATAACATTAAGGTGGCAACTTTAATACACATCTGGGTGGGTTGGTTGGGGCACCTGGGGAAACCAGTGTTGTCCATTAAGGGAAATCCCGGGGTACCCGTGTGATTTTTCCTCGGTTCGCCACCCAGGCTCAAAGGGATCATATTATATTTCATGCCTAGAAACTTCCATGTGTAGCCACAACCCATTATGGGCTCTAGCATAGTTGAGTAAGTTGTATGAGCTCTCGAAGAGGTGGACTAGCAGATGTAGGGGGGATTGTAGGTGTACCGGTCTACCCGGAGTAGAGAGTAAATGCTTCAGAAAGACTGTGTCTCGGTCATCCCGTTCTCAAACACCATGCAGTGTGAGGACTTCAAGGGAGGCGATCGAGTCTTGTGGGGAAAAGTGCGCAACCTCTACAGAGTGTACAAACTAATCATGATTAGCCGTGTCCCCGGTTATGGACATCTTGGGTATCTGGTACTTGAATTATTGATTTGATCTCATCACTCTATTTAATGAAATTGTTGGGTTACTAATGATTTGGTGATATTTTGGGATTGAGTTGGGGTTACCTTCTCAATATGGATAATTTAACTTAGTAGTAAAATAAAATGTATTCCTTTGTTGTAGGGAAAAATTGGCTTTATGCAAAAATAAACTTAGAGCCTCCACCAGCCAAATATGCATGTAGTGATAGATATTGTTCATCATTATTCTATGCTGTGAATTTGCCAGTACATTCAATGTACTGACCTACATAGCTGCAACGTCTCATGTTGCAGGAATCTTACGACGGGTAAGTGATACGCTAGGGTTACGATGTCTACACTCAACTTTGTCATTGGTGTCGTAGGTGTTAGCATATTGAAAGCACAAGTGCTCCCTGGGTGATTTTGGTAATTAATGTCAACATATCTCTTGTTGGACTAATACTTTTACCTAGCATGTTTCAGATAAGTTCAACAATCGAGTGGCTTGGACTAGAGGATGTGGAACCCCTTCAAGATGCTAAGGACAAAGGATTGGCTCAAGATCAAAGCACAAGACTCTACATTTTACTTCTAGCGATCCAAGATCACATTGAGTCTATAGGAAAGCCAATACTGTTAAGAGGGGATGAGGTGTTGCTTAATGGCTTGCTTTCTCAAAGTGCTTAGTGATATGCTCCAAACCAAAAGTCAAACTCGGCCCTACCGAATCTTTCTTTCCGGCGCCACCGAGTTCACTTGACATAGCCACTGCCACAAACCCTAGTCTTTTCGGTCTCACCCATAGGGATCTCGGTGTCACCGAGATGGGATTGTAATCTCTCTGTTTCCCTTCGTAACTTTTCGGTCAAACCGAGATGAGCGATCGGTCCTACCAAGATTGCAATGCAAACTCATTGTTTCCCTTCGTAACGTTTCGGTCCAACCGAGATGAGCGAATCGGTCCCATCAAGTTTGCCTGACCAACCCTCTGTGTGTCTATTACCAAAATCGGTCTCACTGAGTTTGAGTAATCGGTCTCACCGAGATTACGTTATGCCCTAACCCTAACCATATCGGTCCCACTGAGATGACATGTCGGTCCCACCGAAATTCCTAATGGTCACATTATTTACTAATTGGTCCGACCGAGTTTCACGATTCGGTCCCACCGAGTTTGGAAAGTTGTGTGTAACGGTTAGATTTTGTGTGGAGGCTATATATACCCCTCCACCCACTCTTCATTCGTGGAGAGAGCCATCAGAACTTGCCTACACTTCCAACATACATTTTCTGAGAGAGAACCACCTACACTTGTGTTGAGGTCAAGATATCCCATTCCTACCACAAAAATCTTAATCTCTAGCCTTCCCCAAGTTGCTTTCCACTCGAATCTTCTTTCCACCAAATCCAAATCTTGTGAGGGGGAGTTGAGTGTTGGGGAGACTATCATTTGAAGCACAATAGCAAGGAGTTCATCATCAACACACGATTTGTTACTTATTGGAGAGTGGTGTCTCCTAGATTGGCTAGGTGTCACTTGGGAGCCTCCGTCAAGATTGTAGAGTTGAACCAAGGAGTTCTAAGGGCAAGGAGATCGCCTACTTCATGAAGATCTACCCTAGTGAGGCAAGTCCTTTGTGGGCGACGGCCATGGTGGGATAGACAAGGTTGCTTCTTCGTGGACCCTTCGTGGGTGGAGCCCTCCGTGGAATCGCGCAACCATTACCCTTTGTGGGTTGAAGTCTGCATCAACGTGGATGTACGGTAGCACTACCTATCGGAACCATGGCTAAAAAATCTACGTGTCTCCAAATTGCGTTTGCACACTCCAATCCCATCCCTTTACATTCTTGCAATTTGCATGCTTTACTTTTCGCTTCCCATATACTCTTGTCATGCTTTCTTGATATGTATTGTGAATGTTGATACTTCTGCCAAACTCCACGTCAATTTAAAGAAATTAAAAACTGCAACTTTTCTCACTTAGAGTCTATTCACCCCCCTCTAGACACCTCTTCTCGATCCTTTCAATTGGTATCAGAGCTTTGGTCTCCATTGCTTTTGTTTAAACACCATTGGAGGAAGATGGATGAGTCTACTTTGGGGAGTCTTAGACATAGAGTGCCTATACTTGATGGAGAGTATTTTCATGAGTGGAAAAATGAGATGCTTGTGATTTTCAATGAATATCATTTGTACAAGTACATTACTAGCCCTTGTGCACCTCATGTTGATACTATGCATCCCACCCTTGATGAGTCAATTGACATGATTCACAATCTTAGAACTGTTAATCTTATCACTAGAGGTTTGGCTAGAAACTTGATTGGATGTTTGCCTACCCTTTATTGCGCCTACACTATATGGAAATTTCTTGAGGAACGTTTTCCAAATTATTACTTGAAAAATCTAGATGAAATTCTCCATAAGTCTATTGCCTTGAGTAGGATGAATTCCAATGATCCTAAGTTTGGTGATTGTCTATTTGAGCTTACAAATCTTATGCGTGCCAAAGGAGATGTTGGAATAGTGATATTATTTCTGAAGCTATTAAAATTCATAAAGAAGATCATTGTCAAACTCATTCTCACGAATCACCCTCTCTAGGAATTGATCCATCACATGACAATGTTGAACATGGATACTATGATGAGGATGATGATAGTGACTTTGATATTGACGATGCAATGAGACACTTTGGACTTATGGCAAATCTTCGGGGATACATGGCAGGAGGAAAGGAATGGGTTCTTGATAGTGGACGTACCGATCACATGACCGGAGATAAAGATATGTTTCGTGAGCTTGCTGAAAACGATAGCCCTCGAAAGCATGTCACTTTTGGTGATAACTCAAAGGGTAAGATGGTTGGCCTCGGTAAGGTGGCCATCTCACATGATAGCTCCATACAAAATGTCATGCTCGTTGAATCTCTTGGGTACAATTTACTTTTAGTATCTAGACTTGCTGATTTCGGTTTCAATGTCCTATTTACTGAAGTAGATTGCCAAGTGTTTTGAAGAGACAATCATAAAATGGTTTTTACCGGTATACGTAGAGGTGATCTTTACATTGTTGATTTAACTAAAAAGGCTCAACCTACAACTTGCTTAATTGCTAAATCCTCTAAAGGCTGGTTGTGGCATAGACGGTTAGGTCATGCGGGAATGCGAAACCTTGACAAGCGTATTAAACGAAATCATATCCTTGGCATCAACGATGTCATATTTGATAAGGATAGACTTTGTAGCGCTTGTCAAGCAGGTAAACACGTTGGAGAAAGGCATCTCGTGAAGAACATCATGACCACAAGGAAGCCGCTTGAGCTACTTCACATGGATCTTTTCATTCCCAACGCTTACAGAAGTCTCGGTGGAGATTCTTTTGGTCTATTTATAGTTGATGATTTTTCAAGATTTACGTGGGTGTTCTTTCTCGATGATAAATCGCAGGTCCAAAAGATCTTCAAAAACTTCGCTAGGAAGGCTCAAAATCAATTTGAAGTGAAGATCAAGAAGGTTCGCAGCGACAACGGAATGGAGTTCCAGAACGCAAATGTGGACACCTTTCTTGACGAAGAAGGTATTTCACATGAGTTCTCGGCTACGTACACACCTCAAGAAAATGGAGTTGTTGAGAGGAAGAACCGGATGCTCATCGAAATGGCGAGAATGATGCTTGATGAGTACAAGATGCTGAAGCACTTTTGGGAGGAAGCGGTTGAGACAGCTTGTCATGCAACACATCGCTTCTATATTCACAAGCTAATCGGCAAGATGGCATATGATCTCCTCACCGGTAACAAACCCCAAGTTGGATACTTTCGAGTATTCAGCTCAAAGTGCTACATTCTTGACAAGCATCGTCGTTCTAAATTTGCTCCTAATTCTCATGAAGGTTTCCTACTTGGTTATGGCTCAAACTCTCACACTTACCATGTATACAATAATTTCACCCGAAAGGTTGAAGAGACGGTAGATGTGAAGTTTGATGAATCTAATGGCTCGCAAGTAGAGCAATTGCCAATTGATGTAGGAGACAAAGACCCGTCGGAAGCAATCCAAGACTTGTCTATTGGCAAGATTCGTCCAACGGAGGTGAGGGAGAGTACCTCGTCCGTCCAAGTGGAAGCTTCCACCTCACGACAAGGTGAACCAAGAGTTGATACGGAAGCATCCACAAGTGGGACACATCAAGATGAAGAAAACGAGGAAGTACACCAAGATGAACATCAACAACCTCCTTCTCCACCACGACAAGAGAATGACAATGCCAACAATGAAGAAGGCCAAGAAGAAGAACAAGATGAAGAAGATGTTCCACCAACATCCAAGCGAAAGCTTTCACGAGTTCGAGCAAGAGTTGCCAAAGACCACCCCGTCGAGAAAATCTACAATGATATCCAAACCGGGAGAATCGCTCACTCTAAAACTCGTTTAGCTAAAATTTGTGAACATTATTCATTCATCTCTAGCATTGAACCTATGAAGGTTGAAGAAGCATTGGAAGATCCGGATTGGATAAACGCCATGCATGAAGAGCTACACAACTTTGAGAGAAATCAAGTTTGGACATTGGTTGAGAAGCCCGACAACAACCACAACATCATCAGTACAAAATGGGTGTTTCGCAACAAGCATGATGAAGATGGACAAGTAGTTCGCAACACAGCATGTCTCGTCACCCAAGGATACACTCAAGTCAAAGGTATGGACTATGGTGAGACGTATGCCCCCATTGCTAGACTTTAGTCCATTCGCATCTTACTTGCCTATGCTAATCACCATGATATCACCTTGTACCAAATGGATATTACAAGTGCCTTTTTAAATGGTGAAATAGAGGAGGAGGTTTATGTTAAGCAACCTCCCGGCTTTGTAAATCCTAAGAAACCTAATCATGTTTCCAAACTTCACAAAGCTCTTTATGGTCTGAAACAAGCTCCTAGAGCGTGGTATAAATGCTTGACCAAGTTCCTTATTGAAAAAGGCTTTGAAATTGGAGAAATTGATTCTACTCTTTTTACAAAAAGGGTTAATGGAGAACTATTTGTGTGCCAAATCTATGTTGATGATATTATATTTGGTTCGACTTACCCGCACATTAGTGAAAAGTTTGGAAATCTAATGTCGGAGAAGTTTGAGATGTCTATGATGAGTGAACTCAAATTCCTTCTCGGTTTGCAAATCAAGCAAACTAAGGAAGGTACCTTTGTCTCTCAAACAAAGTACACCGAGGACTTATTCAAGATGCTCAATATGCAATAATGCAAAGGTATGACTACACCCATGCCTGCTAGTGGACATCTTGATTTGACCAAAGACGGTGAACCGGTTGACCAAAAGGTTTACCGCTCCATTATTGGTTCATTGTTATATCTATGTGCTTCACGTCCCGATATAATGCTAAGTGTGTGCATGTGTGCATGATATCAAGCCGCCCCTAAAGAATGTCATCTTAAGGCTGTGAAAAGGATAGTGAGATACTTAATACATACACCAAATTTTGGCATTTGGTATCCTAAGAGGGCCTCCATTAATCTTGTTGGCTACTCGGACTCGGACTATGCCGGTGACAAGGTTGATAGAAAGTCCACTTTGGGTACTTGTCAATTTCTTGGTAGATCTCTTGTGTCTTGGTCCTCCAAGAAACAAAACTCAGTATCCTTATCCATCGCCGAAGCGGAATACATTGCCGCTGGTTCATGTTGTGCTCAATTACTTTGGATGACCCAAACTCTTAAGGATTATGGGATATATGTCAAACATGTTCCATTGCTTTGTGACAATGAAAGTGCTATCAAGATTGCTCACACTCCCGTGCAACACTCTCGAACTAAGCATATTGAAGTTCGTCATCATTTCATTCAAGATCACGATGCCTAAGGGTACATTAATCTTAAGCATGTTCGTACCGACAAGCAATTGGCGGATATATTCACTAAACCACTTGATGAGAAAGTGTTTTGTAGGTTGATAGGTGAATTGAACATCATTGATGCTTCAAACTTGGAGTAGGAACTCCATTCGGATACATGCAAGACATGAGCCTATGACTAATCCTTGATATTTCTTTTATGATGATAATCTTATGTCTTGGATGTATTCACACCTTGCATGTTATATAACCCGTGTAGGAACTTGGATGAATCTAAATCTATGAGATTGCAACTCACTCACATCTTGAGCAATCTCTACATCACCAAGTCTCTACACAATGGTGGTGGAAGACAAGGAAGCATGAAAACCTTCAAACATATCCTTTGACAAATTCTCCATTAAGTTTCATGATTGTCATTTTGGATACACAAGTGCTCTTCCTTGCAAAAACTGCCCATGTAGGTAGATGAACTCAAATTCCATGTGGTGCTCCCAACTCTTAATGAGCTACATAAACATTGAGCATCCTACATAAGTTCAACTACATGATTACGATCGTCACCACCACCCAAGGTATGTTATTCCATCTTTTTTTGACTATAAACAGTAGGGTAAAACCCTACTACAATTTTTATTAAAAACAAAGAAGAGTAACAGAAAGGTCTGAAGGCTTGAGGTAAGCCCAAGAAGCAAAAAAAGACTAAATCCTAAAACCTAGAGAGCAAAATGAGAAGAAGAAAGAAAGGAAAGCAAAGGAAAAGGCAAAGAACCTACTAGCCTAAGAACAAAGAAGTTACAACAGGCTTTCAAGCCAAACTGAAAACTTTCTCTCATGCTTCTTCCTCATTCTAAATTTTAGAAGCTTCAGTTCCTCCAGAAATATGAATTTCCACCCTTGGAAAGAGGGTGCAATGTTTTCAAAAATCTTGTTGTTTCTGGTGATCCATATGGCCCATGCTCCAAGAATGATTATCTCCATGTAAACTGGATAACTTAGTTTGTCTTTAAGGTCTTGGAACTCTTCTAACACAGACAGGTTTGGAGCTCTTGTTGGACGAATGAAATCCCAACATTGTTCAACAAATTTACAACCCCAAAAGAGATGATGCAGTGTTTCTTCTTGTTGACAGCCTCCAACAGCACAGTTATGATCCTCCAACACAATTTTTTTTCTTCTAAGTAAATTTCTTGTGTTGACTCTATCAAAGAGAAGTTGCCAGAAGAAAACTTTATGCTTTGGCTCGCATGAACTCTGCCAGATCCAATTGAAGTGTGGGGGTGTCTATTTGTGACCAATTAAGACATTATAAGCTTTGATGGACGAATAGTGTTCAGTCCCCCAAATGTAACTCCATGTGTCTAAAGAGTCTAAATGCTCAGACTATCTCATGGCTATGCAAATGTCTTCCATCTATAAGAATTCCTCATTGGCCTCAGTTGTCAAAGGGAGGAAGAATAGGTCCTGTAGGTATTCAGTCTGCAATACTTTTTGAATATTCAGCTGAGGGTTTCTGACAAAAGAGAACAAGTGAGGAAATTGGTGTTTAAGAATTGCTTGGCTCCATATATCATCCCAAAAGTAAGCACTGACACCATCTCCCACATTACATCTAGCAATAGCTTTGTACTGATCAATGAGAGCTAAGTTGGATTTCCACCAGAATGACCCAATCATGATGTCCCGTGGCAATTTGCCATCACTATAGTATGTTTCCCAAATTAGGTTGACCCAAGGAATATCATGTCTGTTGAAGAATTTGTGAAGGTTTTTCATGATCAGGGTTTTATTATGTGTAAAGATGTCTAGAACTCCTAATCCTCCCTGGTCTTTTGGTCTACATACTGTGGTCCAAGAAACCAATGCTGGTCTTTTGTCTTCCATATCAGGGCCTCTCCAAAGACAGTGTCTCAAATACTTGATGATCTGTTTTTTATTGTAACAGGTATGTCCAGATAGCACATGAAGAAAACTGATAAAGATGTCATCACTGACTTTACCAACAGTAATTTTCCAGCTTTGGTCATGAAGATAGAGATACCAGCCAATCTTTTTGCAATCCTGTTAACTAGGGGAAGACATTGTTGAACACTTAGTTTGTATATTCCCAAGGGCATACCAAGGTAAGTAAAGGGGAATTGTCATCTAGCACATTGCAAGGTGTTTGTATAAATTTCTATCCTATCTTCAGCAACATTCAAGGGTACCATGATGGATTTCCCATAATTAACTTTTAGCCCAGTTGTTGTGGCAAAAGTATTCAGAAGTGTTTTAAGCAGAACAACTGCCTAGCATCAGCTTGCATAACCACCAGGGTGTCATCTGCATATTGCACAATTGGGAAGTGAGGGCATGAGTTTACTTGCAGTGGAGCAATGATCAGGTTTAATATCATGGCTTTATTAAGAATGGATTGTAGCAAATCAGCAGCCAGCACAAATATTAAAGGAGAGTAAGGGTCTCCTTGCCTTACTCCCCTTCTTATGTAAATTCTTTTCCCAGGTACTCCAATGAGAAGAATAGAAGAAGATGCAGTAGTGAACAAAGCTTCCATCCAAGAAATCCACTTCTCTGCAAATCCTTTAGCTCTAAAAATATCAATGATTGCAGTATGCTCAATTGTATCAAAAGCCTTCTCAAAGTCCAGTTTAATTACTAAGATTTCCTCCTTAGATTTATGACACTGGTGAATGTATTCATGTGCCCAACCTAGGCAATCCTGGATCACTCTATCCTTCAGGAAGCCATATTGATTAATGTGCACCAGTTGTAGAATAACTCTTTGCAATCTATTGGCCAACAGTTTAGTAATGATTTTCAGAACACCATTCAGCAAAGAAATTGGCCTGAAGTCATTTGGAGAAAGTGGCACCTCTGTGATGAAAGAGTGATGAAAGAGGAGTTAATGCTTTCAAGGTTTACATTCCCAACATGAAATGCCAGTATAAGCTCAAAGACATCAGACTTAATAATATCCCAACAACTTTTAATAAACTCATTATTGAATCCATCTGGCCCTGGTGATTTATCTGTAGGGAGGTTTTTGACCACTTCTTCAATTTCTTCTTGAGTAAAAGGCTTTTCTATATCAATGAAGATTTGTGGGTCCACTGTGTTTTCATAAAGATCATTGAGGTCAAAATGCATTGAGTGTCCATTAGATTGCCCCAGTCTATTTTTGAAAGCCTCCCATAGGATTGCAGCCTTTCCGTCATGATCTGTTACTTCAACTTGATCATTGTTCACCAGCATAGCAATCTTATTGTGTCTATGATTAATAGAGGCTTTAGTGTGGAAGAATTTTGTGTTTTCATCTCCAAACTTTACTCCTTTAATTTTTCCTCTCTGTTTCCAATAAATCTTCTAATCATTGAGCATAGATAATAAATACTCCTTGAGCAAGGTCCTGCAATTATGTTCAAATAGTGTAAGGTTCCTGAATTCCTCAATCATATCCCAGAGAAATATACAGTCATTTAGTTCTGCAATTTGCTTCTTATGACAAGCATGGTTTTTGGCCCACAGCTTAAGTGCTCTTCTGACATTCTTGAATTTTGCAGTAATCTTTTTAGCACAATCTGAATTACCTACTGGAATAGTCCAAGCAGTCTAAACCACCTGTTTAAAAGAGCTGTGGTTAAGCCAAAAGTTTTCAAATCTGAACACTCCAGACTTTGGGATATTTGTGCCAATTTTTATCATGCAAGGGAGGTGATCAGAAATTGGTTTAGCCATGGGAAGAGCCAAAGTATCTGGATAGCTGGTCATCCAGGCTACAGAGGTAAAAAACCAATCTAATTTTTCCAGTAGTGGGTTGTCCTGCATGTTGCTCCAGCTAAACTGCCTGCCTTTTAGAGGTAGTTCAATGAGGCCAAGTTCACTTATTGCATCATTAAACATTAGCATTTCATTTACATCCCCTCCAGGTTTGTTTCTGTCTTCAGGAGTTCTGATAAAATTAAAATCCCCCATGATAATCCAATCTATGTCATTGGACATTTGAATATTACCAAAACAGTCAATGAACTCAAGTTTATCCTCATGATTGCAAGGACCACAGATGTTTGTGAGGATCTAGCTTTTGGCAGATGTCCTGCAGGTAAACTAAATGGATAATGAGAATTTGTTTTGAAACATTAGCTCCCCAGAGAACAGAGCTCCATTCCAAGCAGTGAGAATGACACCTGATGCCCCAATGGAAGGTAAGTATTCAAATTTAGTAAACCTCTGAGGACATACTTTATGGATATAAGCCAGATCAAAGTTTTCTCTCTTAGTTTCCTGTAAACACACAATCCCAGCAGCACTTTCTTCCACTTTTTGCCTAATAGCCAACCACTTATCTGAGGAATTAATGCCCCTCACATTCCAGTTTAAGATATTCCAAGTTCTATTGTTATTCATTAACAATCAATTGGTTATTACAGTGATGAACATGGCCCACCCCCTGATGATAATCCCAGGCCACAAAGATATTGGGATCCACAAATAGGACAAAACACTGAAAGCATGGGGAAACATTGCAGCAGCATACAGAACCAAATGACCAGTTAAACCAAAACAACCATAAATGAGGTCCATAGGCTTCCATAGCTTCAGATAGAGTAGTAGTCTCTTCCACAAGGAGATACTATAACTACACAGCAGCAAAGTGTAGGTAACATACAAAAGTTGCCTTCCAGGGCAAACAAGCATTGTGTAGCAGTTGCAAACATTAGAGTTGACTGCATACATAATACAGGTAATTCCCAAAAGAGAAATGCAGGCCATCCTGCTATCTATCGCAGGTTGTTGTTGTTGACACATCATCACACAGGCGTGGGTTTGATTGCTTCTGCAGTGGCCTTGGACACCTTAGCCACCTCTTCCTGCCCCTTCTTCTTAGGCTTCTTGGTCAACTTCTCCTGAATCTCTTCCTCAGCAACCTTGCAGAAAGATTTAGACATGTTTTTAACCACTGAATTGTGAATAATTGGAGGTATGGCATTAAATGGTAGACAATACTGAGTAGCACAAGATTTTCTTCTATATCCATTGTTATCTTTTTTAATCCTGTCACTTCTCCTTACCTCAGATTCCACCATAGGTTCTTTCTCCCTCCTTTTCCTTGAGATGGCCTCTCCAAGAGGCAGGACTTTATTTGGAGACACCTGCTGAAGAGGACTACTAGCCCCAGTGGAAGAATGAGCAGCAGGGCTAATACCTTCATTTTCTTTGCCTAGTCCCAGGATGAAATCCTTACAAGCAGGTGCCTGAGAAGTTGTACATTCATCAGGTCATGAGTCAAAGCAACTCAACAAGATGTGAATACATCGAAATGCTTAAATGAAAAATGGTAACCCCATTTTGAGCTTAAACGAAGAGTATGACCTATGATCAAGTGATCTCACTTGACTCCTAAATCAATATACTCTAAAATAGGAGACTTTGTCGCCAACAAATTCTAGATGAAGTTCTCTTATGTTCTTTTCTGTGCTCTTGCATTTGTCTCATGCATATTTGTTTCCTCTTTAAAAAAACTTCATCTAGATTTCTTTTCTGTTTTTTCTGCATTCCTTGCATCCAATTCTTTGCAAATCTTTCAGTTAATTCCTTGCAAATCCTTGTGAGGTCTTACTTGTCTAGTGAGCTGAGGTGACAAGTGTTTTCTCTGTGATGAACTCGGTCACACTGATCTATCGCCTTCGGTCCAATCGAAACCTTTGGGTGCAACCGAAGCACACAACTCGGTGCCACCGATTTCACTACAGGAAACACAGCTTGCCACTTGTTCCTGCATTCTTTTTGATCCATCTCCACTCAATGATTCTTGTCCTCAACTAGCATCACATTCGACTTTCTGCTTTGTTCTGTGACTCAAGGATCAAACCCATTTGTGACAAAAATCCAGAAGAACTCTTCTTGGAAATTGATGTCAAAGGGGCAGAGAGAGATCACATCAAAGCTTAATCATTTCTATAGGGGGAGAATACTCAGGAGAGAGAGAGACCCCAGATGCTTGGTGTTCAAGAGAAGAGAAGTCACATGTCTTTTAGAGGGGAAAGACATGTTCATATTGGTTGATTGCATTAGCTCTGTTTCTTTTCTTTGCTCTAATTTTCTGTTCCCTATCTTCTCCCAGTATCCCATGCTAGATTCAGGGGGAGCAAGACTTCTAAGGGAAGGAAATCCTTGAATTCATTGCACATCTTTACCTTTGGGGACATGTCTATATCCAATGGGGTACTTAGTACTCACTCTCTACATGTCATCCCAGTCTTGGTACTCTTGTGGTTTCTTTTGTTTGCTCTGGCTAGTAGGTGTATATGTGTTATCTAACCATGTTTACACATGTTATTCCTTCCTAAGCCAACTCAAGACCACAAGGTAAGTATATGCATCACAGTCATGTGTATGAGTATTTCTTATTGATGTACATATTTTTTGCAAGAAGGACCCATGAGCATGAAGGTACATTTCCTATAACCACACCATTTGCTTTGATGCATATAGCCAAGATACATGTAACACATTGCTTACTCTGTCATGATTATGCATTCACATGCTCCTATATTCCATATGTAAATGATTGCATACATGTAGGGGGAGCCTATGCATGTTACATGTCTTTCCAAAGCTTTACTTGTTATTCTCTATATCTTTATCTAAAGCTTTGATGTATGTTGTAATCAATTACCAAAAAGGGGGAGATTGAAAGCACAAGTGCTCCCTGGGTGATTTTGGTAATTAATGTCAACATATCTCTTGTTGGACTAATACTTTTACCTAGCATGTTTCAGATAAGTTCAACAATGGAGTGGCATGGACTAGTGGATGTGGAACCCCTTCAAGATGCTAAGGACAAAGGATTGGCTCAAGCTCAAAGCACAAGACTCTACATTTTAGTTTTAGTGATCCAAGACCACATTGAGCCGATAGTAAAGCCAATACTATTAAGAGGGGATGAGGTGTTGCTTAATGGCTTGCTTGCTCAAAGTGATTAGTGATATGCTCCAAAGCCCGCAACCACTTTATAACATCCACATATGTCCCAAACTAAAAGTCAAACTCGGCCCAACCAAATCTTTCTATCCAGCGCCACCGAGTTCACTTGACATAGCCACTGCCACAAACCCTAGTCTTTTCGGTCTCACCGATAGGGATCTCGATCTCACCGAGATGGGATTGTAATCTCTCTATTTCCCTTCGTAACATTTCGGTGAAACCGAGATGAGCGATCGGTCCTACAGAGATTGCAATGCAAACTCACTGTTTCCCTTTCGTAATGTTTCGGTCCAACCGAGATGAGCGAATCGGTCCCACCGAGTTTGCCTGACCAACCCTCTATGTGTCTATTACCAAAATCAGTCTCACCGAGTTTGAGTAATTGGTCTCACCGAGATTACGTTATGCCCTAACCCTAACCATATCGGTCCCACCGAGATGACATGTCGGTCCTACCGAAATTCCTAACGGTCACATTATTTACTAAATCAGTCCGACCGAGTTTCATGATTCAGTCCCACCGAGTTTGGTAAGTTGTGTGTAATGGTTAGATTTTGTGTAGAGGCTATATATACCCCTCCACCCACTCTTCATTCATGGAGAGAGCCATCAGAACATGCCTACACTTCCAACATACATTTTCTGAGAGAGAACTACCTACACTTGTGTTGAGGTCAAGATATCCCATTCCTACCTCATAAATCTTGATCTCTAGCCTTCCCCAAGTTGCTTTCCACTCAAATCTTCTTTCCACCAAATCCTAATCCTGTGAGAGAGAGTTGAGTGTTGGGGAGACTATCATTTGAAGCACAAGAGCAAGGAGTTCATCATCAACACACCATTTGTTACTTCTTGGAGAGTGGTGTCTTCTAGATTGGCTAGGTGTCACTTGGGAGACTCCGTCAAGAATGTGCAGTTGAACCAAGGAGTTCGTAAGGGCAAGGAGATCGCCTACTTCGTGAAGATCTACCCTAGTGAGGCAAGTTCTTCGTGGGCGATGGCCATGGTGCGATAGACAAGGTTGATTCTTCATGGACCCTTCATGGGTGGAGCCCTCCGTGAACTCGCCCAACCGTTACCCTTTGTGGTTTGAAGTGTCCATCAACGTGGATGTACGATAGCACCACCTATCGGAACCATGGCTAAAAAATCTCCGTGTCTCCAAATTGCGTTTGCACACTCCAATCCCATCCCTTTACATTCTTGCAATTTGCATGCTTTACTTTCCGCTGCCCTTATACTCTTGCCATGCTTGCTTGATATGTATTGTGAATGTTGAAACTTGTGCCAAACTCCACTTCAATTTGAAGAAATTAAAAACTGCAACTTTTCTCACTTAGAGTCTATTCACGCCCCCTCTAGACACCTCTTCTCGATCCTTTCACATACTGATGCAGGGATGAAACTTGAGCACAGAGGCTTGACCATTTGAGGTCGGGTCGCTACATCAAGACTCTTCATTTTCATTTTAGTGATCCAAGATCACATTGAGTCCATAGGAAAGCCAATACTATGAAAAGGGGATGAGGTGTTGCTTAATGGCTTGCTTGCTCAAAATGCTTAGTGATATTGCTCCAAAAACCCTCAACCACTTTCTAATTTCGACATTTGTCCAAAACCTAAAGTCAAACTTGGCCCCATTGATTCGATCTATCTGGCGCCACCGAGTTCACTTGACATAGCCATAGCCAGAAACCCTAATCAGTTCGGTCTCACCGATATGGCTTTCGGTCCCACCGAGATGGCTTTGCAAACTCTCTTATTCCATTCGTAACATTTCGGTCTCACCAAAATGAGCGATTGGTCCCACCGAGTTCGCATTGCAAACTCTCTGTTTCCTTTTCATAACATTTTGGTCTCATTGAAATGAGCGATCGGTTCCACTGAGTTTGCTTGACCAAGTCTCTATTTGCTTATTGCTGAAATCGGTCTCACCGAGTTGATGTGATCGGTCTCACCGAGATAAGGTTTTTCCCTAGCCCTGGCACATCGGTCCCACAGAGTTGATCTTGTCGGTCTCACCGAGATTCCTAACGTTCACATTTTGAACTAAATCGGTCTCACCGAGTTTCTCTATTCGGTCTGACCGAGTTGGATAAAAAGTGTGTAACGGTTAGATTTTGTGTGGAGGCTATATATACCCCTCCACCCCCTTCTACATTTTTGAGAGATCCATCAGAACGTGCCTACACTTTCACTACTGATTTACTGAGAGAGAACCACCTACTCATGTGTTGAGACCAAGAATCTTGATCTCTAGCCTTCCCCAAGTTTCTTTCCACTCAAATCATCTTTCCACCATAGCCAAATCTGTGAGAGAGAGTTGAGTGTTGGGGAGACTATCATTTGAAGCACAAGATCAAGGAGTTCATCAACAACACACAATCTATTACCTTTTGGAGAGTGGTGTCTCCTAGATTGCTTAGGTGTTACTTGGGAGCCTCCATCAAGATTGTGGAGTTGAACCAAGGATTTTGTAAGGACAAGGAGATCGCCTACTTCATGAAGATCTACCCAAGTGAGGCAAGTCCTTCATGGGCGATGGCCATTGTGGGATAGACAAGGTTGCTTCTTCATGGATCCTTCGTGGGTGGAGCCCTCTATGGACTCGCGCAATTGTTACCCTTCATGTGTTGAAGTCTCCATCAATGTGGATGTACGATAGCACCACCTATCGGAACCACGCCGAAAATCTCCATGTCTACATTGTGTTTGCCTTCTCGAAACCCTTCCCTTTTACCTTCATATGCAATGTTTTACTTTCGCTGCTACACTCTTAGAATTGCATGTGTAGGTTGAGTACTTGACTTGTGCTAAGTTGCTAAAATCTGCCATGACTTAAAATTGGTAAAAGGCTAGATTTTTTTGGGTCAAGTAGTCTAATCACCCCCCTCTAAACCTACTTTCGATCCTACAAAGTCAGAGCGACTTATGATTTATCCCAAAGGATCATCATCCTAGGTCTCCCAACCTTGACGAGGACGAGAAGGACCACCGCCTTGCGAATCCATGGCAATGGCAACCAGCTGCCCTGTCCCTTGTGGGCTGGTTTACACGAGAGGAGATGGTAACTGCAGGGCTTCGTCCCTTTAGAAACGATGTTCTGTGGGCGCTCACTAGTGTAGTTTATATTTGAGACTAGCAAGAGGCCCATGCGTTACATGGAACATCAAGATGAATTTATACAAGTTATTTATCTCGTGGGACACGAAGATGAACGAGGGAAGGCCTTATCTGCAAATGTGGAGAGGGGTGCGGGTATCTTTTTGCAAAATTGTCATAGTTTGCTTTCTATCTGTCAGATATAGATCAGGCAGTCTATATTGCAGGATGGGAGGCACACCATCATCAGCAACTTGGTTTTTATATTTTTTATATTTTTTTATTTATTACTAGCAAGATGCCCATGCGTTGCATGTAACATCAAGATGCATTTCAGCATTTGTATGAGTACTTTATCTTGTGAGAGAAAAGTAGGAACGAGGGAAGGCCTTATTTGCAAATGTCGAGAGGGGTGTGGGTATGTTTTTGAAAAATTTCCAAAGTTTCCTTTCTATCCGTCTGATATAAACCGGACAGCGTATATTGCAGGATGGCAGGCACACCATCATCACCAACTCTGTTTCTTATAAGAGTAGATAGGTAGATAGATAGATAGATAGATATATTATTATTATTATAAGAGTAGAGATAGAGATTAGGGAACTAGCGGGCGGTTCGTTGTACAGAACGTTCGCATCCATCCACTAGCCCAGAATTAGAGATGTCACGACATTTACATTGGGTGGGATTAATTTTTTTTCGGGCGCATGGACCAACGCGGACTAGTGGACATGGTTGCCCTTTTTCTAGCACGCCTTCGACAAGTACGTGCGTGACATGCATGCATGCAAATCTTGTGTGACCAAACCGTGCGAAGTAGAGTAGTAGGTTGTCGAACTACAGCCCGCATGTTGCAGTCATGTCATCCACACTCAACCTAAAGGCCAATTCATACGCCACTGGACCATACTATACTACTATGCATTGTTTGGCACAAACGTTCCTTGGATCTCGTGTTGCAACAGGCATATTCCACAGCCCACTTCCCTTCTCCTTCCTCTTCAACCGCCCATGCACGTCTGCGAGAAGCGACCAATGAACCCTTATATAGGAGTGCAAGCACAAAAAGATGCATGCATGACCACTAAATTTCCTTTCTCTTACCTCTATGAAATAAATGTGGCGTGGAACTCAAAGCCCTTTAAGTCTGAGTATAATGTAAATCATCATCCTCCTCCAGCTCTGCTTCACCCGCATCGTCGTCCTCCAATTCTGGCTCCACGTCGTTGTTCTCCTCCTCCGGCTCCATGTGCTGCTCCGCCTCCAACACCTGCTTGTCCGGCTCCGGCTAGTCCGGACTCCGGAGGCAGGGCGCTACGATCCAAGCTTCGCGTCGCCTCTAGATCAAAGCCTGCTCTGATGGGAGCATGGCGTATGTCGTCACCTTCGGCAGGGCCATGGCTATCGGGCGACGGCGACCAGAGAAGAGGCGGTGGGAGGGGAATGAATGCAGCTACTATTTGGGTTCGCCGTCCGTCTTAAATAAATGAGCACCATCACGTGTACCCGTGGGTGCACAAATTGTAATATACAGGTCTGCTTAGGATGCGTCACGTAACTGGTATGTGTGTGAGATTCTGAGGGATAGAGTGCGTGTATGCGACTCTACACTTCGCCTCTCTGGACATGTACTCCACCTTTTGCATCGGGAAATAAGTATAATGGTATTACACTTTAGCTTGTGATTTACGTGGCCATGTTAACGTGGTTGTGTAAAAAAATGTCACTTCCTGCTCATGATTTGCGTCATATAATTATGACAATTTTGTCCATGTTATATAAGTAAATTAAGGTGATTGTTTATCATACTGGTAACGTTGGATGAAGGGTGGTAGGAACAAATGCTCCACCTAGAGCATGCGTGTGTGAGATGGAGTCTTAATGTGTGTGTGTGTGTGTGTGTGTGTGTGTGAATCGGAGTCTTGGGTCATGAAAGTAATTTAAGTGTGTGTGGCTTCATCGTAGAGAGGTGATGTGTATGGCAGAGGCCAACAACGAGGGGGGTGTGAGAGAGAAGAGACACGTAAAGAGGGAAGAGAAAGCGTGTGCGCGTGAGAGGAGTCGACATCGAGATAATGTGTTTGCTCAAGAGACACTGAGGAAGACTACTATATATCGATGGTGCATGTAGGTGGGAATTAAACGAAGAGATGGTCTTATTTGTTTTGGGGATATATGGGAAGAGTGGGAGAGGGGGTAGCTAGAAGGAGATTGTTAAGTGTGAGTGTGTGTTTTAGAGAAGAGACCCATCCAGGCGGAAGTCATGTGCACAGAACAAGAGAACGATTCGATGTGGGGTTAGGGCTGAGGGTAATTAACTACGTATGGAGACATAGGAGACCTTGCATGTGCATGTGCGAGAGGTGTACATGTATATGTGGGATGTGTGTGTGCGCGCGCGCATGATCGAGATAAAAGAAAGAAGACATAAGTCATAAGATCAGCGACATGGGAGAGACGGATCGGTATAACAATATGCATGCATGTGAGAGTGGAGGGAAGAAGGCCTAATAATTGAGCATGTGTTTTTGTCTTTAAGAGATAGAGGCGTGGGCTGGAGCATGCATCTATGGCGAGCAGAAAGAGCGAGACACAACGATTGTGCAAAAGAGATCAACCTATAGATGCATGTATAGGGAGACAGATATAGTGTGCATGATAGGAAGCAAGAGTGCGTGCAAGAAAGAAAGGTTGACAGAGAAACTTCAGATAGATAGAGAGATAGAGATTCTAGCTAGAGGGACATCGGCTAGTTTGTGTGTTAGAGATGACCGCCTAGTGTTTCAGAGGGATGAAGTTATGTGTGTGTGAGGGAAAGATAAAAAGAGGGCGCATGACTGCATGTAGAGAGAAACATATATAGTGTGTGTGAGAGAAGTATAAAGATGCTAGCTAGAGGGAGATCGGGTAGCTAGTGTGTGTGTGTGTGTGTGTTAGAGATAAGAGTCGAGTTGATTCTAAGGCTGAGTTATGTGTTCATCCCCAACAATAAGAATATCCTATTTCTTATTGACAGTAGGAAGAGGAAATTCAAAGCCTCCAATAGTAATCGTTGAAATTTTTTCAATACAATTGATACTGTGGACTTGAGGTTTTTTCCTCAGAAAGTGTACTGTATGCTCATTACCATTAACATGAAAAGTGACATTGCCTTTGTTGCAATCAGAAACATCCCCTGCAGTATTCACAAAGGGTCTACCAAGGATAATCGACATACTATAATACTCGGGAATATCAAGAATAAAAAAGTCCGTTAAGATAGTAACGTTTGCAACCACAACACGCACATCCTCACAAATACTGACAGGTATAGTGGTTGATTTATTGGCCATTTGCAAAGATATTTCAGTAGGCGTCAACTTATTCAATTCAAGTCTACGATATAAAGAGAGGCATAACACTAATACCAGCTCCAAGATCACATAAAGCAGTTTTAACATAGTTTCTTTCAATGGAGCATGGTATAGTTGGTACTCCTGGTTCTCCTAGTTTCTTTGGTATCCCACCCTTAAAAGTATAATTAGCAAGCATGGTGGAAATTTTAGCTTCCGATATCTTTCTTTTATTTGTAACAATATCTTTCATGTACTTCGCATAAGGATTCATTTTAAGCATATCAGTCAAACGCATACGCAAAAAGATAGTTCTAATCATTTCATCAAAGCGCTCAAAATACTCATCATCCTTTTTCGTGGATGGTTTAGGAGGAAAAGGCATGGGTTTCTGAACCCATGGTTCTCTTTATTTACCATGCTTCCTACCAATGAAGTCTCTTTTATCATAATGTTTATTCTTTGATTGTGGGTTATCAAGATCAACAGCAGGTTCTACCTCTACATCATTATTATTGCTAGGTTGAGCATCAACATTAACATTATCATTAACATTATCACTAGGTTCATGTTCATCACCAGATTGTGTTTTAGCATCAGAAATAGAAATATCATTGGGATTCTTAGGTGTGTCAACAACAGGTTCACTAGAAGCATGCAAAGTCCTATCATTTTCTTTTTCTTCTTTTTAGAAGGAGTAGGTGCATCAACATTAGTTCTCTGAGAATATTGCTCAATTCTCTTAGGGTGTCCCTCAGGATACAAAGGTTCCTGAGTCATTCTACCACCTCTAGTCACAACTCTAACAGTATTATCATTTTTCTTATCATTTAATTCATTGAGCAAATCATTTTGAGCTTTAAGCACTTGTTCTACTTGAGTGGTAACCATAGAAGCATGTTTACTAATGAGTTTAAGTTCACCTTTAACTCTAGACATATAATCACTCAAGTGTTCAATCATATAAGCATTTCGTTTCAATTGTCTACCAACATAAGCATTGAAGTTTTATTGTTTAGCCATAAAGTCATCAAACTCATCCAAGCATTGGCTAGCTAACTTAGTAGATGATATTTCAGCTTTATCATATCTACAGAGAAAATTTACCTTTACTACCTGTGTTGGGTTATCAAGACCATGTATTTCTTCAATAAGTGGTGAATTCTTAACATCTTCAACTTTAATACCGTTTTCTTACATAGATTTCTTTGCCTCTTGCATATCTTAAGGACTGAGAAATAGAATACCCCTTTTCTTCGGAGTTGGCTTAGGAGTTGGTTCGGGAAGTGTCCAATTATTTTCATTAGTCAACATATTATTCAATAGCAATTCAGCTTGATCAACTGTTCTTTCCCTAAAAACACAATAAGCACAACTATCCAGGTGGTCTCTGGAAGCATCAGTTAGTCCATTATAAACGATATCAAGTATTTTCTTTTTTCTTGAGAGGATGATCTGGCAAAGCATTAAGCAATTGGAGAAGCCTCCCCAAGCTTGTGGGAGACTCTCTTCTTCAATTTGCACAAAATTATATATTTCCCTTAAAGCAGCTTACTTCTTATGATCGGGCAAACATTTAGCAGAAAAGTAATAAATCATATCCTAGGGACTACGCACACAACCAGGATAAACAGAATTAAACCATATTTTAGCATCACCCTTTAATGAGAACGGAAATAATTTAAGGATATAGTAGTAACAAATTTTCTCATCATTAGTAAATAGGGTGGCTATATCATTTAACTTAGTAAGATGTGCCACAACAGTTTCAGATTCATAGCCATAAAAAGGATCATATTCAACCAAAGTAATTATATCAGGATTGACAGAGAAATCATAATCCTTATCAGTAACACAGATAGGTGAAGTAGCAAAAGCAGGGTTGTATTTCATTCTAGCATTCAAAGACTTTTCTTCCAGCTTAGCTAATAATTTCTTAAGATCAGATCTATCATTGCAAGCAAGAAAATCTCTAGAAGTTTCTTCATCCGTAACATAACCCTCAGGCACAACAGGCAATTAATATCTAGGAGGATAATCTTCATCATCACTTTCATCAATATTATCAGTTTCAATAATTTCATTCTCTATAGCCCTAGCAAGTTGTTCATAAACAAATTCACCTAATGGCACAGTATTATCAAGCATAGAAGTAGTTTCATCATAAGCATCATGCATATCAGAAGTGGCATCATCAATAACATGTGACATATCAGAATTAATAGTAGAAGCAGGTTTAGGTGTCGCAAGTTTACTCAAAATAGAAGGAGAGTCAAGTGTAGAGCTAGATGGAAGTTCCTTACCTCCCCTCGTAATTATGTCGGATGCGATTCCTCGTGCAATAGTTATAATATAGGGTGACACAGAACTAGCTCCAGTTCATCAATGTAATGTAGGCATGTATTCCGAATATAGTCATACGTGCTTATGGAAAAGAACTTGCATGACATCTTTTGTCCTACCCTCCCGTGGCAGCGGGGTCCTCTTGGAAACTAAGGGATATTGAGGCCTCCTTTTAATAGAGTACCGGACCAAAGCATTAACACTTAGTGAATACATGAACTCCTCAAACTACGGTCATCACCGGGAGTGGTCCCGATTATTATCACTCCGGGGTTACCGGATCATAAAATATAGTAGGTGACTATTGACTTGCAAGATAGGATCAAGAACTCACATATATTCATGAAAACATAATAGGTTCAGATCTGAAATCATGGCACTCGGGCCCTAATGAGAAGCATTAAGCATAGCAAAGTCATAGCAACATCAATCTCAGAACATAATGTATACTAGGGATCAAACCCTAACAAAACTAACTCATTTACATGGTAAATCTCATCCAACCCATCACCATCCAGCAAGCCTATGATGGAATTACTCACGCACGACGGTGAGCATCATGAAATTGGTGATGGAGGATGGTTGATGATGACGGCGGCGACGGATTCCCCTCTCCGGAGCCCCGAACGGACTCTAGGTCAGCCCTCCCGGGAGAGATTAGGGCTTGGCGGCGGCTCCGAATCGTAAAACGCTATGAATCCTTCTCTCTAATTTTTCTCCCCGAATGCGAATATATAGAGTTGGAGTTGAGGTCGGTGGAGCATCAGGGGGGGCCCACGAGGCAGGGGGCGCGCCCCCCACCCTCATGGACAGGGTGTGGGCCCCCTGACCTTGATTCTTTTGCCAATATTTTTTATTAATTTCAAAAATATTCTCCGTGAAGTTTCAGGTCATTCCGAGAACTTTTATTTCTGCACAAAAATAACACCATGGCAATTCTGCTGACAACAGCGTCAGTCCGGGTTAGCTCCATTCAAATCATGCAAGTTAGAGTCCAAAACAAGGGCAAAAGTGTTTGGAAAAAGTAGATACGATGGAGACGTATCATGCCACCAAAGACGCCGACGCTCTCCACCACCTCAACCAGCTCGCTCTCTCCTTGGAGTTGGAGGAGAACAACGCAGTCGGGCAGGAGGGGTCCGCACAATCGGGATGAGCCCTTCCACAAAGGGTTCATGCTTCCTCGCGACACCCCCAAGTATTACGGCACCATCAAGCCGGAGGACTGGCTCATCGACTACACCACCTCCATCGGCATCGCGGGCGGCAGTCGCCACCTCGCCGTACGCTACGCTTCGCTCATGATCCAGGGCTTGGCCTGCTAAATAGCCTGGCAGCTGCAGCATCAACGCGTGGGTCGATTTGAGCAGGCCTTCGTGCGAAACTTCACCTTCACCTACAGGCGACCCGGTTGCACCAGCCAGCTCGCCAAGTGCGTACAGGGTCCGACGGAGACCGGTCGCGAGTACCTTGCACGCTAAACCTAACTCTAGAACAGCTACGAGGGCGTCCACAAGGTCCAAGCCATCTAGTGGGTGCCGAGACGACACCCTCCTCAAGCGCAAGCTCCTGCGCTCCGAGCCGGCCACCATGGCCGCGCTCATGGTGAGGCGGACAAGTACGGGAACACCATGCAGGTTGTGCTGGACGAAGCCGACAAGGCAAAGTCGGTTCCCCCTCCCAAGCTGTCCGGTGAGAGCAGCCGACAGCAGAACAACCAGCAGAACAACAAGCGCAAAGCCGACCAGCCGGCCCAGCGCTACGACAACCGCCTTGTCGTGGGTGCCAAACATGCACCCGCGGCCGAACCGGCCGCCAAACGCCAGCACACCGGCAAGACGGTGTGGCAACCTTCCATGAGCTTCGAGGAGATGCTCTACGCTCCCTGCAAGCACCACAGCGGTGCAAGCCCATCCACACACACACACGCTCCGGTAGTGCGCCATCACCAAGTGCATCATGAGGGGCGACATCCCTCCTCCTCCGGCTCGGGCTCCCAGAGCAGGGCCACCGCCTCCGCCTCCGTCCGATAGCGCAATGCGCGAAGACTTCTATCCCGTCGGAATGCGACCTACGTTGTCTTCACTAGCCTTGGTGACGACAAATGTAGCAAGTGCCTGCTCCGGTAGGAACTGAACACTGTCCTCCCAGCCAAGCCGGAGTACATGCACTGGTCGGATCGCCCGGTCACTTGGGCCCAGGAGGACCATCCGACCGGCATGCCGAACCTGGGTGGCTACGCCCTCATCCTCGACCCCACCATCATCATGCCCCAGCACACGTGCAAGTTCTCCCGAGTCCTCATCGATGGCGGTAGCAGCATCAACATCCTCTACCACGACACCATGAACAAGCTCGACCTTGAGGCCAAAGACAAGGAGCCGACCCAGATGATCTTCCATGGCATCATGCTCGACCTCTCCTACTCCCTGATCGGCCGGATCTGGATCGACGTCCTATTCAGCACCTGCGACCACCTTCGATGCGATCCGCTCTGGTTCGAGGTGGTGGACCTATCCAGTGCATACCACACATTGCTAGGCGAGCCCGCGCTCGCCAAATTCATGGCGGTTCCCCACTACACCTACCTGAAGATGAAGCTGCCGGGTTTGAAGGGCCTCACTATCGTCACCGGTGACTACCGCAAGTCCCTGGAGTGCGCCCAAGCCGGCGCCAAACTGGCCGAGTCGCCTGTCATAGCCAAGGAGCGGCGCCAGCTCTACCGGATCGTCGCGCTGGCCAATATGACACCCACCATGCCAGCTTCGGATAAGAAGCCTGCTGACGAAGCCTCGTTCCAGCCCTCCAATGAGACCAAGAAAGTCAAGCTGAACGCAGAAGACCCCACTCCAGCAAGTACATCGTCGTGGGCACCCGCCATGATAGCAAATAGGAAGGCGAGCTCGTCGACTTCTTCCGTGAGAATTGGGATATCTTCGCATGGACCCCAAAGAACATGCCGGATATTCTGAGGAAGTACGCCGAGCCCAAACTCCACGTCCACAAGGACGTCAAGCCTATCTATCAACCCTTACGTCGCTTTTCCGAAGAGAAGAGACAAACCATCGGTGAGGAGGTTGCCAAGCTCTTGGCGGCCGGCTTCATCATGGAAGTGTTCCACCCCGAGTGGCTGGCCAACCCAGTCCTCGTCCTGAAGAAGAACAAGACCTGGCGCATGTGTATAGACTACACCAGCATAAACAAGGCCTGCCCCAAGGATCCATTCGCCCTCCCGCGGATCGATCAAGTTATAGACTCTACTGCCGGCTGTGAGCTCTTGTCCTTCCTGGATGCTTACTCCGGCTATCACTAGATAAAGCTGGACCTGGCCGATGCCCTGAAGACGTCCTTCATCACGCCCTTTGGGGCGTATTACTACATCACCATCTCATTTGGTTTGAAGAATGACGGAGCTACCTTCCAATGCTGCATGTAGAAATGCCTGCTGCCGCCACTCGACCGCAATATCCACGTCTACATGGACGACATCATGGTGAAGACCAAGCAGCACCTCACGCTCCTCAACGACCTGAAGGCAATCTTTGCCTATCTGTGTGAGTACCAGATCAAACTCAACCCGGAGAAGTGCGTTTTCGGCGTGCCGGCTGGAAAGCTAATCGGCTTCCTCGTCTTGGAGCGCGGCATTGAGGCAAATACGGAGAAGATCATGGCCATTGAGCGCATGCACAAGCCAGCCTGGTTGCACGGTGTCCAGAAATTCACCGGCTGCTTGGCCTCGGTCAGCCGGTTTCTCAGCCGGCTGGGTGAGATGGCCTTGCCCCTGTATCAGCTGATGAAGAAGACGACGTCGTTCGAGTGGAACGACCAGTCGGACGAATCCTTCCGGGATCTCAAGCGCATGCTCTCCATCGCACCCGTCCTGGCCGCGCCGACCAAGAAGGAGCCGATGTTTCTCTACATAGCCGCCACCTCGCGGTCGATCAGCACGGTGATGGTGGTCGAGCGACTAGAGAAGGGCAAGATCCAGTCCGTCCAGCACCCGTTCTATTACCTAAGTGAGGTGCTTTCCGCCTCCAAGCAGAACTACCCGCACCAACAGAAGATGTGTTACGGCGTGTATTTTACCACCAAGAAGTTGAAGTAGGATTTCCAAGAGCATGTTGTCACCATTGTCAGCACGGCCCCCATCGGCGAGATCATGGGTTGTCGGGATGCCTCTGGCCAGGTCACCAAGTGGGCGATGGAGCTAGCCGGCCACACCATCCTCCACGAGCCCCGCACCATGATAATGTCCCAAGCTCTGGCCGACTTCCTCGTCGACTGGACCGAAACCCAGTACCTGCCACCGCCGCCGGATTCGACGTACTGACACATGCACTTCGACGACTCCAAGATGCGCTCCGGCTTGGGGGTCGGCATCGTGATGTCTTCCCCGAAGGGCGACCGGCTTCGATACGCGCTCTAGATCCACTTCGCTGCCTCAAACAACGTTACCGAGTACGAAGCCCTTGTGCATGGCCTCCAGCTTGCCAAGGAACTCGGCATCCGACACATCTTGTGCTACAGCGACTTGGATCTTGTTGTGCAGCAGTGTTCCGGCGAATGGGACGCTTGCGATGCCAACATGGCCAGCTACCGCTTCCTCGTCCAGTAGATGTCCAGCTTCTTTGACGGCTGCGAATTCCTCAATGTCCCTTGCACAGAAAACAAAGTCGCCGATGCACTAGCTAAGGTCAGGTCATCCCGGCAGGCCATCCCATCCGACGTCTCCCACGAGCACCTGAACAAGCCGTCCGCCAAGCCGTCTTCGGACTCAGAGTCCATCTTTGTCCCCGACGACCCGTCCGAACCTCCTCCCAGCCTGGGGACTGCCAAACCCGTCCCAGGGACTGCTGCCTGGGGGCTGTCGATCCGGCCCGGGGGTTGCCAAGCTCGGGCCAGGAACTGCCACGACCAACTCGGCTGACGACAACTCTGACCCGATCCTGGGGGCTGCCGAGCCCAGCCCGGGGACTTCCCTACTCAACCCGGTCATCGTTGTCCATAACCAGGGGGTTGCCGCCCCCGCCTCAGGGGCCACCGCCCCGGAACCCGCCATCGTGGCAGTCTTCACCGTAGTGACGGCTCCATCATGGGCCCTGCCCATCTCAAAGTTCCTGGAGAACCGGGTTCTCCCCATGGAGGCGACCGAGGCTCAGCAAGTCCAACGCTGGGCGTCCGCCTACAGCATCATCAACAACGAGCTCATCAAGCACAGCTCAATAGGCATTTTCTAGCGCCGCATTGAGCGGGACAAGGGAATAGAGATCCTCCTCGGCATACATCAGGGCGAGTGCGGGCACCACGCCGCCGCGAGGTCCCTGGTGGCCAAGGCTTTTCGCCATGGTTTCTACTGGCCAACGGCCCTCCAAGATGCCGAGTCGCTTGTCCTCAAATGTGAGGGATGCCAGTGCTTCAGCAAGCGCAGCCACCAGCCGGCTTCAGCCCTGCAAACCATACCGATCGCCTGGCAGTTTGCGGTCTCGGGGCTCAACATGGTGGGACCTTTCAAGACCGCTCGAGGCGGCATGATGCACTTGCTGGTGGCGGTGGACAAGTTCACCAAGTGGATCGAAGCACGACCAATCAAGAAGTTGGAGCACGGCCAACCAAGAAGCTGGACGGGCTGACGGCCGTCCGGTTCATCAAGGATATCGCGGTGTGCTACAGCGTCCCAAACAACATCATCACGGATAACGGCACCAACTTCGCCAAGGGCACGCTCGCGCAGTATTGCTCTGTCTCTGGCATCCGCCTCGACTTGGCTTCTGTGGCACACCCACAGTCCAATGGCCAGATCAAGCGGCCAACGGCCTCATTCTATCTGGCATCAAGCCACGGCTCGTGGAGATGCTTGTCCATTCACCCGGCAGCTGGCTCGATGAGTTGCCGGCCGTCCTCTGGAGTCTCCACACAACGCCAAACTGGTCGATCGGGTTCACCCTGTTCTTCCTCGTCTATGGAGCTGAAGCCGTCATCCCGACCGACATAGAGTTCGACTCACCGTGAGTCGTGATGTACAGCAAAGTTGAAGCCAAGGAAGCCTGCGAAGATGGCATCGACCTACTTAAGAAGTGCGCCTCTTGGTGCTCAGCCGGTCAGCCATCTATCAGCAAGGCCTGAGGCACTACCACAGCAAGAAGATCAAGCCCCTCGCATTCTACGAGGGAGACCTCGTCCTCCAACTCGTCCAGTAGCAAGCCGGCCAGCACAAGTTGTCCTCCCCATGGAAATGCCCCTTCATCGTCAGCAAAGCCATGTGTGACCGCCGTGTGTACTACCTCATCGATTCCTGCAAGTCGAACAAAGCACAAGAGAGACACTACCAGCAAAGAGACAACCTGGCCGTGGAATGCAGAACTCCTCTGCCCATTTTATAGTTAGCTGTGTGCACGTATGTATCACTACCTTTAGTAACTGTATGAAAACTATGGGGTCCCCGAACGACACTCAGGGGCTTCCCTTTCCGACCAAACTATTGTGTCTCACACACTTGTGCATTTTTTTCTTAAAAACCGCCACCGCTGGGTTGACTCTCTCAAACCCGGGGGCTCGGGGGCTGGCCGGTTTGGCCACCACCCGCCACCTTCCTTAGCAAAACTTGGTGTGTCAGGTCGCCGTAGCCCTCCACTTTGCCCTACACCACAGAACCGGCTTCGGCTGTTGGCCGGCCAAAAACATGGGCCAAAGCACCAGCACACTATGAATACTAAGTTAGGTCCGCCGGGTTGGCCAACCCGGTCCCGCCACCTTAACTTACCGCACGTCAGGCTAATCGCTAACCGGCTTTGCGGGGTTGCCACTAGCTAGACCAGTGGGTGTTTCACTCGCCCTCAACGTTTGAAGAGCCTAAGTACTGCACACACCTTTCAAGGGTCGAACTCCTTGTCACGGACCGGATCCCGGCCGTTCGACTTGTGGGGGAGGCCCAAGAAGGGAAGCGAGCAAGAAAACGGCTCAAAAAACAAAAGCAAAAGTGCAAACACTCACCAAATATTTACATCACAAGTTAAAACAGGCCCAAGGCCAGAGTTCACTACATTACACCCAAAACCCTCTAGTGGGAGGGTCGACCTACTACCTAACAGAAATTATTGCAAAGATATAACAGGGCGTCCACAGCTTCAAGCATCTCTAGCACCTGGTTGCGCAGCTGTCGGCTCTCCCACAGTGGCCTCTGGGTTCACTGAGGCGCTAGTATCCCCCACTTCGGCGTCCTAGTCCCTGTAGATGCATGTTTCCTCGGAGCTACACTTCGAATCGTCTAGAAGCAGGCCGAAGTCCTCAAATAGAATGACTCCGCCATTGTCCGTTCGCTCCGGCTGGAACTCGTCATGAATCGTGAACCCAGCGGTGTAGCTGCCCTGATCGGTGATACATCCGGCCTCCGCGTGCAACTGGCGCTCTTCGCTGGCTCGCTGTCCCATCAGCCGATCCAGCGCCAAATCCGGATACCAAGACACAAACCGGAGCGCCATCTCGGCGCCGGCACGAGCGACGGAGACACGCCACGTGTGAAGCCGCTCCGGACCTGCCTCCAACCACCGCGCCAGCCGCAAGAAGCTATTCGGCACAACGGCGCCAGGCCAGAGGGCCACCATCATCCCACACCGGCCTCGGAGAGTCACGCCATATGCTCACCCAACACTCGCAGAGGAGCTTCGGCGGCAGCCATGATCTCCAAGAATGTCCATGCGATCTGCAGGTTGGTCCTGGAACCCACGACCCCCTGCGGATCCCGCTGGAAGCGGACGGCCCCCTTCGCCACCCTGTGCGTCTCCGGGAAGTGCCCTATCAAAAGAAGAGCAAGACAAGTTAGCAACAACAGAATGCCGGCCTCTCAACCCGGCAGATTCAAAAGAAAGCACTTACTAGCGAAGGTCTCGTCCAGGTGCTGCGCTTCAAGCAACGTACCGTGTCGCTCCCTGGTGATGGCACGGTCACGGTCCTGAAGCGTCTTCTCCAGGTCCACAACCTTGGTGAGGGCCGCCTTCAGCTCGGCGTCCTTGGCCGCGGACGCCTTCTCGTATTCCTTGCGGCAGAGGAGTTCCTCCTGGTGGGACTCCCCCACCTTGGCCCCCAACGCCTTCAGACGCTCCACCTCGGCCTAAAGTTGGCCCTTGTCATCGGCCAGCTTATCACGTTGCTAGAAGGCTTCAACAAGGGCCTGCTGGGCCTCCGCCGCCTTGGCTGCCTCCATCTTGAGACGGTCCACCTCGGCAAGAGGTCGGCTCTTGTCACCAGCCAGCCGCTCATGCAACTGGCCGGCTTCGCCAAGCACCCGTTGGGCCCCCATCGCCTCCGCCTTCAGCTTCCCCGCCTCGGCTCAGAGCAGACAGACGTCAGCAACGACCAGTCGAACTGATAGCCGGCTCAGATCAACCGAGTCTGCCATGACAGAACCTTGGTTGAAGCAGCTGCACGATGAAGATTCAGAAATAGAAGAAAGACTACTTTAAAATTTGACCCAACTACTACGTAGTTGGCCCGAATCTCGGGGGCTACACCCAGTGGGTGCGCTAGCGCACCCCCACTAAAAGAGCATGCAAGAAAGTTACCTTCAGCAACACAGAGTGCCTCCTCCTTGGTGTCAAGCAGCGCTTTGAGTTGCCGGTGCTTCTCCACGAGCCGGTTGATCACACCGGCCCAGTAGGAGTCCAATTGCTACAAGGAATGATAATCAGCACAAGACAACA